>NC_090245.1:102477364-102502364 GCF_037325665.1 Littorina saxatilis
GAGAGCGAGAGAGGGACAGAGAGAGCGAGAGAGGGACAGAGAGGAGGAAGAAAGAGAGAGGAAGAGAGGCAGACAGACAAAAAAAAAGTCATTTTTACCGAAGAAAAAGCGAGAGAGAGAAGGGGGAGTGTGGGGGAGACAAACAGACCAACAGAGACAGTCACTTTAACCGAAGAGAGATTTACACCGAGACCGGCACGGTTGGCCTAGTGGTAAGGCGTCCGCCCCGTGATCGGGAGGTCGTGGGTTCGAACCCCGGCCGGGTCATACCTAAGACTTTAAAATTGGCAATCTAGTGGCTGCTCCGCCTGGCGTCTGGCGTTATGGGGTTAGTGCTAGGACTGGTTGGTCCGGTGTCAGAATAATGTGACTGGGTGAGACATGAAGCCTGTGCTGCGACTTCTGTCTTGTGTGTGGCGCACGTTATATGTCAAAGCAGCACCGCCCTGATATGGCCCTTCGTGGTCGGCTGGGCGTTAAGCAAACAAACAAACAAACAAACAAACAAACTTTACACCAAGACACACACACAAACAAACAGAGACAAACAACACTTGTGGAGAAAAAAAATCACGAAAAAAATATCCAATCCCTCATGTAGACCATCTGTCTGGCCGGGCAATACTCAATCAGTGAGGTAAATGGAAAAAGGCAGTCAATTCTTCAAGTGATTTCTCCCAAATGACAAAACCACTCTGGCACCACTAACAGTTTTTTAGCACCTCCGCGCTCTACCTGTAACTCACAGGTATTGAAAAGCTTGGGAGGAAAACCCTCGGTGGCGCAGAGGGGAGAGAGATAATGACGCTAGAAACAGGTAGGTGTAGACTCTATAAGCCAGCTAATTGCTTTCATCCTCTCCAATTTGTGCGCCACGCTTTCTAGAGTTTGGGGAGGTTTTAAGCTCGCCCGGATTCTTTTATTGCGAGCACAGGTACCGTCTTTCGTTCCTTCTAGCTGCTTAATGATTTACACCTTTCGGCTTCACTAGGCTTAACATCAGAAGCTGAACGAGTAAGCCTGCATACTCACAAACATGTACCCCTACACATGCGCGTGAACGAAGTCAGTGACGCACGCACGCAAACACACACACACACACGCACGTAGCGAGCACACACACACACATGCACGCACGCAGGTACGCACGCACGCACGCACGCACGCACATGTACATACACACACACACACATACACACACACACACACACACACACACACACACACAGACACAAGAACACACACACCAGACTACTATAATTATGTAAAGGGAGCCAAGAAGTGTATACGCGAAGATCAGAACGAGAGAAAAAGACAAAGAGGGGGGGGGGGGGGGGGAGAGAGAGAGAGACCCTTTACAATCCAGGAAGGAAGAATAGAAATAGAAAGGGTAAATGCAAAACTTCAAGTCTGAGTGAAGATAAGCCAAACAAACAGGAAGCAGAATCAACACTCTCTTCAACACGAGCTCCACAACATTTTGTTTTTCTCCTTGTCATCGTCAGCTGCCGCCATTTTTTCACTTTGTTTTCTCCGACAATGTCCTGCTAATCACTCGCTTAGGTAACGTCAATGTCCAAATAAGTGATTAGCTCCCTTTGTCTGACGTACAGGGCGCTCCAGGAAGGCTTCTGTCAAGACACCAAAGATCAGGTGCGGTAATCCGGAAGTTTCAGTCACAGTGAATAGCTTGATTAAAAACAGAAGCGAGACTAAAGAGAGTAATTATACTGGTAAGGTTTGGATCGTTATATGGGGAAGAGACACTGGCTTGGTTGGGCACAAACACAATTAGTAAGTTTGGATCTTGAACAAAACCGGCACGGTTGGCCTAGTGGTAAGGCGTCCGCCCCGTGATCGGGAGGTCGTGGGTTCGAACCCCGGCCGGGTCATACCTAAGACTTTAAAATTGGCAATCTAGTGGCTGCTCCGCCTGGCGTCTGGCATTATGGGGTTAGTGCTAGGACTGGTTGGTCCGGTGTCAGAATAATGTGACTGGGTGAGACATGAAGCCTGTGCTGCGACTTCTGTCTTGTGTGTGGCGCACGTTATATGTCAAAGCAGCACCGCCCTGATATGGCCCTTCGTGGTCGGCTGGGCGTTAAACAAACAAACAAACAAAAATCTTGAACAAAGTAGCTTCGTTCGTAAAAATAGGGACATGTCGTTCTACCACCAGACACAAGAAGCTATATGACTGTAGGTATCAATCAATATGAGGCTTATATCGCGCGTATTCCGTGGGTACAGTTCTAAGCGCAGGGATTTATTTTTTTTATTTTTTTATTTTATGCAATTTATATCGCGCACATATTCAAGGCGCAGGGATTTATTTATGCCGTGTGAGATGGAATTTTTTTTACACAATACATCACGCATTCACATCGGCCAGCAGATCGCAGCCATTTCGGCGCATATCCTACTTTTCACGGCCTATTATTCCAAGGCACACGGGTATTTTGGTGGACCTTTTTAATTATGCCTATACAATTTTGCCAGGAAAGACCCTTTTGTCAATCGTGGGATCTTTAACGTGCACACCCCAATGTAGTGTATGTACACGAAGGGACCTCGGTTTTTTGTCTCATCCGAAAGACTAGCACTTGAACCCACCACCTAGGTTAGGAAAGGGGGGAGAAAATTGCTAACGCCCTGACCCAGGGTCGAACTCGCAGCCTCTCGCTTCCGAGCGCAAGTGCGTTTCCACTCGGCCACCCAGTCAGGTATAAGGACGGTCCTTAGTTGAAATCTACTCCGCGAAGACTTTGCGAAGTATTTGTACCAACACCTCAACTCTTCCAACTGTACATGACATGTCTAAACTGCCAGATGTTTTTTCTAAGTGTAACCGAGTGCCGTAACACTACGATCACCTCGGGAGGCGAAGTGCAATCAAACAGGATTGAAAATGTTAGGGCTAATTTCTTAGCCCTATAAAAACTGTTATGCAAACCCGAAGGTTTCCATGAACCATAAGTATTTTCATGACAAGATTTTGATCATCCGCAACAGCTTCGCCCAGCCTAGCGATTCAGATCGTTCTCCCATTTTTGTTGGAAATTCGTTTTCTGTTTCACCCAAGTCTCTGAAGATTTTGTTCGAAAACATCCTGACCTCAGGTCAAAATGAGTTCGGCTCATTCTCTCCCTGACAGGATGCCTTGAGTTTCCTTGTCTGGCAAGGAAACCGATTATTATTTTTATTTTTTTATTTTTTTAACATATGATATAAGCAGATTCGCGATCGTCGATAATGATTTTTCATGGTGTTTTGTAATTTTTCAATTACAAAGGAATTGATATATGAAAGACAGTTTTAAGCGAGCTATTTTTTGCGGCTGTATTTATCACGTGATAATCACCGTTTGGTTTCGGCGCTCACTGGAGCAGACGATTTTTTCTGTAACCAGTTGACAGTGATGAAACCATATATTACGGTCTTCTTCCGGCAGCAGTCCCAAAATTTCGACTTGTTTTGACCTTTGAACGATGTCCTTATCATAACTGTGAAGAACAGAACGGAGATCACTGTCAAAGTCGGCCAATCTGCAATCATTTTTGTCTCGCGAACACTGATCTCAAATTTAGATCAGTGCTCGCGAAAAACATATGGGAGATAACTCTGTATTCTTATTTTGATAGATTCGCGTAGGACTGTAGCGTCCGGTCAGAGAGATAACTGGCGATAGCCGTTGAGCGATGACTGATCAGAATGGTTCGTAAACTCATTGTGAAGTCTGCCAAAACGTCCTGTGCCCTCCTCTGTGATCACTTAGACATCCTTCTACCCACCATCACTAGAATACTGAACGAGTCCCTTTCCACTGGCACCGTCCCCTCAGATTTCAAAAAAGCTGTCATTAAACCCCTTCTGAAGAAAAGCTCCCTCGACCCCAACGTACTTAAGAACTACAGGCCCATCTCCAACCTTCCCTTCCTTTCTAAAATCCTAGAGAAGATAGTCCTAGACCAGCTCTCCTCCCACCTCTCTGCCAACAACCTCCTCACTCCGCACCAGTCAGCCTACCGCACGGGCCATAGCACAGAGACCGCAGTCCTTAGTATCCTCAACAACATTTTGACTTCCTTAGACGATAACAAAATTTCCCTGCTCCTCCTGTTAGACCTTTCGGCCGCTTTCGATACAATTGATCATGAAATCCTACTGTCCCGCCTTGAGCACACTTTCGGCATCCAAAATTCAGTTCTAAATTGGTTCAGATCCTATCTCTCAGACAGAAAAAAATTTGTAATTGTAAACGCTGTCCCATCCCAGGAAACCTCCCTCCTTTTTGGCGTTCCCCAGGGCTCTGTGCTCGGGCCCGTGCTGTTCATCATGTACACCTCCCCTCTGACTGACCTACATTCTTTCTCGATTAGACTACGGACATTCTGTTCTCATTGGCTGTCCTCAGTCTGTCATCCATCCTTTGCAGCGCGTTCAAAATTCTGCAGCCCGGTTTGTCTGCAAAGCCCCTCGGTCCCAGTCCTGTTCCCCCTTGCTTAAGAAACTTCATTGGCTCCCTGTAGAGCTGAGAATCCAATATAAGTGCTGCTGTATCTGCTACAAAATAGTATCTGGCTCAGCCCCATCCTACCTGTCTGACCTGTTCACACTCTATACACCCTCACGATCCCTCCGCTCCTCTGTAGACACTAGAATATTCCGTCCATCTTCTTTTAGTCGCAAACAGCACGGTCAGAGAGCCTTCTCCCACTCTGCAGCCGTTGCGTGGAACTCTCTCCTTTACTCTATCCGACACTGCCAAACTTTTTGTTCCTTCAAATCAAACCTTAAAACACACTTCTTCACACAGTATTTTGTTTAATTTTTATTTCAATATGGTGCATTTTTGATCAGGTGTTTGAATGTTTGAATGTTTTGCCTGTGTTTGTATGCTTGCAGCTTGTATTGATGTAGTGTTTCGTTGTTCACTTGTGTGCTGAATGCTGCTGCACATGCTTTTTCGCTTTGCTTTGTATGTATATGTATGTTTTTTCATTGTAAAGCGCTTAGAGAACGTAAAGCGCTCTATAAATCTCCCATATTATTATTATTACTAAAGCTCCGTGCGGCCAGTTACGCATAGTCGACTTCGCCCGGTTAAGGACAGGCTACAGCCAAAGCTCTCGATCATTAGGCCAAAAAGAAAAATATGTCTGTTTCCGGTAACATCGCCGAAAACAAATAGTGTCGGTCGGTCGGTCGGTGTTTTTATTTTTTAATTTATTTTTTTATGTTTTTTAAAACTTTTTCTTACGTTTTGTTAACGTCTTTTTACGTGTTTATTTTTTTTATACGCTTCCTTAGTTTACTTACAATTATTTAGCGCATGTTTTTGACCTAGATATATTGAAACTAAATAAAGTATACTTGACTTCATATTTTTTATTTTTTTATTTTTTTATTTTTTTTGGTACGAAAAGCGAAAAAAACCTTTAGGGTCGGCGCTTAAAAATAGGGTCGGTCGGGTTACCGGAAACAGACATATTTTTATTTTTGGCCTTAGTACTAGTGAATATTAATGAAAAGCTTACCGACAGCGACATGTTCATAATCAGGTCCCGCGGGTCGGGTTTTCAAAGAATGTGAACGTGTTCAGATGAGTTACTCTTCGCCAAACGACAACGCTCATGTGATAAAAGTGTAAAAAATAATGATGCCAAAGTGATGCAACACGTCAAGCTATTTACATTAAGTCGTCCAGTTTTGAGCACAGTTATTTTCAATGATGTTCCATTGATCCATTGTTAACGACGAAGTGTTACAGCCTCGTAAACATACTGGAACTAGGCGTTGAACAAAAATAGGAAGCTACATTTCAAAATGGCAAAAACCTGCTCGCATCTTAGACCGTTCCCGAGAACGAGACGAAGAAGAAGACCGTCACAGTTCCCGAACGAAACATCTTGAAGGAGTAAACCTTCACGTATACATATTACTATTCTCGCTCTTTGATTCCTACAGTTCAAGATACAAACAGAAAATCCGATGCTAATATTTTCCATAAATGTTACATAAAATGGTGTATTCCTCGGAAATGAAAAAAACAAAAACATTCTTGGAATTCGCTCGAATGGGCAGACGGTTTGTGTAAGAAGACGTTTCAGGTTTAGCGCCTTGTTACCGGAAGAAACCCCAAACACTTTCAAAAGAAAGTTACGGATGTAACAATCTACAACACCGCGCATCATCCATACTTCCTTCTTTCTCCGCTTGAGTGCTGCGCCGCGGTTTCTTTTCTGTCTTATCTCTGGGGACCATTTTCTCTCTGTCGGAATGGCTTTACCAGGCAGGAAGGTTCCTACAAAGAAACCCAACCGACAGATATCGTTCTTCATCCAAATAAGCAGGATATAGATCCCAAAGAAAAAGATGGTTTCGCTTGGTTCCCCCGATAGCATCCAGAGGGAAACTACTGGAGGCTTTTCGCGCCGTCGCACTAAAAAGATGATTGTGTGCGAAAGGGATGGTGGGGGGGGGGGGGTGTCTGTTTGTTGGACAACAGGGTGTGACCCTCTAGAGGGGTGGAAAAGAAAATTAAATGTCATCCAACTTTTTTTCCAGTGAGAGTAACGTAAAGAGAGAGTACCTTGCAGAATATTTATAGCAATTGTTGTTCTTTGTGGACTTTTCCTTCTGTTTTCAGAAATCAAAAGTACTATTTCTGTATGTTTTTTTCTTCAAACTGGCAGAATTTTTACTTCAGTTTTCAAAATTACGTTTGCATGCAGCATAAATGACGTTTTAAATGTCGTAATCTCTAGCTGGAGTCATTCTTGGAATATATTATACAAACAGAAGAGCTGCTATTTGTACCACTGACAAAAAAGGCACAAAACTGCTCTTCCATGTCTTCTGGGTTTTTTTTAATTCCAAACTGAATGTCTACGTTTTACCACAAACGGGGCGTTTCCTTACTGACACCCGCTGCGGAGAAAGCTACTTCGTAAGATGTAAATACTCTGTGTTTCGTGTATCATAATCCCAGGAAGCCATGCACTAAGCCTACATGATCGTACTAATTTACTGACAGACAATGTAGGTTTGGTGAAAAGTTATGATAAAACATAAACAGTTGGACTCATGCTTTGCTGACAGACATTGCGTTTACAATTTGGCGTACAAATAGTCTCAACAACAACAACAAACTCTTTTTTTAAAGAAATAAAAAAGATAGAGTTTCTAAGTACTTTTCGACATGCAAAATGTGTTTGGCGTATACTATTAATGATCAACTGAACAAATGTTTTGCTGACAGACGCTGAGTTTGTTGTACGCACATGGTGAAGCACGTGTAGAAAATACTAATTTCGGTTGTTATAGATATACAATAGGTGATTTTTTTATTTTTGAATTAACACACGTATTTAGGTGTGCGTCGGAGCGTGTGTCTTTAAAGACGAACAACATATGGCAGGAATCGTGAGTCAGTGAACAAAGTGACTGGAGAGTGTCACTGGCAAAGGGAGGGCACTGCAATTGAGAAAACTGAAACGTAATCGGGTGGAGAAAGCCCAGATGGCAGAGTCTTCAAAGCGCACACAGACACACAGACACACACACACACACACACAGACACCCACACACACACACAAATACACACACACACACACACAATCACACACACAAACACACAAACACACACACACACGCACAAACACACACACACACACACACACACACACACACACACACACACACATGGATACCCCCCCTCCCCAATCCTATGTTCAAAACAAAGCAAACTCCAGCCCCACTCCCATTCCCGCTTGCAAACTTTCTAGGAAAATGACCTGCAGTTCCATTTTTATACATGCTTAAAACTAAGAGTGTGGCAAAATACTGACACGGAGGCAAGCATCTACATATGACATACAACAGCTTGACAGCAGGATATCGTAGGATGTTCTATAATCGCTGATCCTGTCTTTTGGCAAGACGTGGTTGCAATCAAAATACATCATATCAAGGAAACAATACAAGGGGTGCATATCACCATTGAAAGGACATTTCCACACACACAAATTAATGAAGTCTTTCCGATCTGTAATGGGTGGTTCTATTTTTTCACAGCAATGTGTGTTAAGATCAAAATCAGCCAAGGAAACCAGACCAGCAATGGATACTAGATATATATATTGCTGAATTTAATTTTACCGTTTACGTTACGCGCATAAAATGTAAAGAAAAAATCATCAGATATCAAGCAAGAAAGATAAAAAGACATGCTATATGCAAGTTCATCGACAGAAAACTATATACACCGACAAAGCTATTTGCAGTTAAAACTAACAATACTTCCTAGATCCTGCCAGTGGCAACGGCGCACTGCAAACATAACTTCCGGTATCTTTAAGGAAACGAGGTGCAATTCTCATCCACCTGGGAATGCGCTTTAAAGTCTGCTGTGTCTATTTTGCTCAGTTTACGAACTCGCCCAGTGATACAGAGTGCAGAACTTTTTTTTTAACGTCTTATAAATTTGAATCTTCACTGCAATACTGTCGGCAACTGAACTCAGTGATCTTTCTGATCGGGTTACGGCCGCAACATGTGATTAGCCAATCCTGTATTTTGCATGACTGTGACTGATCACAAAGAAACTGAACTTCGCAAGTAGACTTGGCCAGCGAAATATGCGTACAGTGTAACGTTAGAAATTTTCTGTTTAAATAATGCTTTCTGCTCAATTATCATCTTAGATAAACTGCGGTCTTGCACAATGTAAGTGGCGTGTATTCAATGTGCAGTCCGCGTTTGAAAATTTAACATCTTGACTCTTTTCGGCTAAAAACTTTCCGATTCTTCTCATTCTTGATACATTATTTTGCTTGAAACTGCATGGTGTAAAATTTCCGCTAAAAACATTGTCAGATTAGTTTCTTAATTGTTAAACGACTCGGTTACCTTTAAAGACCACTAGCTGTTTAATATGCAAGGCCGTTCAGAAAAACCAACAAGTAAAAATCTGGAGGTCTAAAACCGGTTTAGTGTGGCTATCACTCAGTGCTAGACCTCGTTCAAGTTTTTGAGTCAATCCTTAAATTTGGAATATATTTTTCAAAAGAGCATAAAAGTCAGACACACTTGATGTTTTGTGAACGTATAATCCCATACACCAAGCCAATGTAAACCGGTTATGAAGTTATTCGCGAAAGAAATCAAGGAGTTATTAGCAGTGTAGTGGGTGGCATTTCTTGGCGTCACCCTGCAGTAAGCCGGACATGTCTTGGTGAGATTTAAATGTACCGTTGTCATTTAAAAAGCTGCATTAAAAGCAGCAGCAATGTACACGCACACAATGAGAGGACAGTCATGTTTCGGAGAGATGCATAGCAGTGTTGTCATTTAAAAAAAACCCTGCATTTATAACGGCAGCAATGTACACGCACGTAATGAGAGTACATGTTTTGAAGAGATGCATGACATTGTTGTCATTGAAACAGTTGCATTTTACCAGCAGCAATGAATGTGGACGCGAAAGTCTGAAATCGACACGTTTGGGCCAGCGCGTGCAGTGCACGTGCATAATGCAAAGAGAGGCGAACGGAGAGGTGAACGCGACGTGTGCAGTTTATTGTTTGTCTTGAGCATCACCATATGTGTCTGGACGGAATGGGGGAGGGGGGGGGGGGGTGTTGGAGCCATCGGATGTGGGAGGAAGGGGAGAGGGGAGGAGGGGGGGGGGGCTCGATTGGGCACTAGGAATTATGTCACGACAACCATGCACAACCTGAAAAAGTCTGTCGATGCCCTCACTAACTGCTTGCAGCTTGCTGCGATTTTCTTTTCTTTTTTCTCTGTTGTTGGAATATGTAGTAGTTGGTGCTAGAGTTACCAAAGGGCAGAAGGAGTCCCGAGGAAGGGAAGGAGGAAGGGAAGGGGTCTGGAAAAAGTGCGGACGTACTAGGATGAAGAAAGAAAAAGAAAAGTGTGAATGAGTGAAAAAGTCGAGGAAATGAGACATTACATACACACACACACACACACACACACACACACACACACGCACGCACACACACACATACACACACATACACACACGCATACACACACATACATACATACACAAACAGACTAGACATACACACACCGGCACGCACACACACACACACACACACACACACACACACACACACACACACACACATGGTTGCCCCCCCCCCTCCTCATTCCTATGTTCCAAACAAAGCAAACTCCACCCCCCCCCCCACACACACACACACACATACACACTCATTCACACTCACTCACACACACACGGCACACACACACACACACACACACACACACACACACAGTGCAAATTAAAAAGAGAAGGAACCAGCAGCAGAAAAGTAACAAATAAATCTAAAAAGAACACCATCATACACCCAAACCCTAACCCACCACACTCCCCACCGTGTTTTTAGTTTTTAACGTGAACCACCCTCTTGGTCTTCGCTGACGCAACGCAATTACTGTCTACTTTGCTTTGACGTAAACTCCCCAAGGACAGAATAAAAACTAAACCCTACTTGTCAGATGTGGCATGGGGGAGTTTCCCAGAAGAGAAGAACGGGCGGAAAATGAAGTAAAAAAACGAATATCACCAAATGAAAGTCTTTTGGGCGGACATTGGAAACGCCCACAAACTGTTTCTGCAAAATGCTTTTCGTTCCCTTGTGTTAAGCCTGGAGTGCTAAACAAACTTGTTTTTCTTTGTCTGCTTTTTTCTCTCCTGTCTTCCGTTCGCAAATAACTGTTGCAAAGGCGTCTACTGTTGTAAGTCCGCTAGCCTGCGCTTTTATTATTTCAATGTTGTTGGTTCGTTATTGTGTATATGAGTGGGTATGAGTTGTGCATGAGTTGTTAATGCGAAAGAATGTGTATGAGTGCGCCTTGAGTCGCCTTGTGGTGAGATATGCGCGCGTTATAAATTCTCGTATTATCATTATTGTTTTTGATCTGTTTTTTGTTTTTGATTTTCCATGTGTGATCTTCCTTCCTTGCTTGCTGGACTCCATGTATTTTCTCATATTTTTAATCCAGTGTGTCCGTCTGCCTGTCTGCCTGCCTGCCTTCATGCCTGTCTGCTGTCTGTCTGTCTGACTGCGATGTTTTTGCAGATGTTAATTTCGTTATCTACGTACCGCACGCACTATTCAAGCATTCATAGGGGTATATACTTGCTCGTTTATGACTGGCTGTGTGTGGCACAATTCGCACAAATTCCAACAACTCTCGGCAAACCCAAACTGACACAACACTTTCACCCTGTCACAGGCACACAGTCACTTCTGACGTCATTCGCACAGAATGAAATTCACACAGACACAGATAGACAGACAGACAGACATACAGACAGACAGACAGAAAGACAGATATAGACACACTTTGTGAGTGTGTGTGTGTGTGTGTGTGTGTGTGTGTGTGTGTGTGTGTGTGTGCGCGGGTGCGGGTGTGTGTGTGAGTATGTGTCAGTGTGTGTTTGTGTGTGTGTGTGTGTGAGTATGTGTGTGCGTGTGTATGTGTGAGTGTGTGTATACTGTGAGTGTGTATATATGTGTGTGTGTGTGTGTGTGTATATGTGTGTGTGTGTGTGTGTGTGTGAGTGTGTGTGTGTGTGTCTGTGTGTCTGTCTGTCTGTCTATGTCCCTCCTTCTCTCTCTGTCTCTGTCTCTGTGTGCGTGTCTCCCTCTCATGCTATTGTAATGATCAATTCCCCCCCAAACACACACACACACTCACACACACACACACACACCCAAACAAACAAACACACGCATACCATCTCTACCATACCCCGACCCCCATCCCCGCCCACGCACGCACACACACACACACACGCACACACACACACACACACACACACACACAAACAAACACACCCTAGTCTCTGTCACAAGGCCAGGCAAATGATGCGCATTGCAGGTGCAATTCTCCAAGACATTTTCTGCTTCCAAGACTTCACCTAAGCGTAATGGTGCCAATCCAAACACTTTCTTGCTGCCAGAAGATCGCAATCGTATTATGCATTGATATGAAAACATAATTACCTGCGATTGCTGTTTCACATTGCGTGAGCGATGGTATACGTGAATGTGTAAAGGTTGCCCGCGTGCAGGAAAATAATAGGAGCAACAGGAGAAAATGCTTTAGATGGTGCACGCAGGATGTGATTCGTTCCGGCTTTACAAGCGTAAGCAAAACACAATGGGTTATGATTCGTTTTGCCTGTGTGAAGATACCGAGAGAAGAAAAACGTGAAAAACTGGCAAAGGTGCCAAAAGCACGGGAACCGAGGGGAGGGGGAGGGAGGGGGGAGGGCGGAGTGGGCAGAGTTTGCATTGAACACGCTTTAAAAAAAAATTTTTTATTGAAAGCTAACATTCAAAGACATGGGAGGGGGGAAGGTGGTGGGGAAGGGGAGAGGAGGGAGTGGGTATAGTATGCCTTGAACACACCTCGTTTAAAAAAAAATGGTATTGAAAGCTAACATTTAAAGACATTGAGGCATAATTTCCGAAGTCATTATCTTTTTCAACGCTGTCTTTAATTGATTAATTGTCGATAATAAAAAAAGGGGGGGGGGAGGACAATGACTTGTTCACTTGCATTATATATCTATCTTAAGTTCTTGCACACCTTAACTGATTACAACTTCAAAAAAAAGAAAAAGAGCCTATAATATGCCAGGGCAAATAAATAAAACTATCGTGGAAACTCTCCCCATACCAAAACCTACATTATAGTTTGACCCCCCCCCCCCCCCCAATTATCACCACCACCACCGACCTCAACCCCCATCCCTCCCGAATGTTTAGTGTTGGCTGGTGGCGCTCCGCAAACGAGATCAGTGCCAGTTTTTCTGATTGCTATAATATTTCTAATTTAGATTGCAAGGTGAATGCCATTCTGACTCACTTTTCACTGCACTTGGGGTTAGAAGTTTACGTCTGTTCCGTCCTGGCTAATTCAACATTGAAATGCGGTTGGTGGGGGTAGAGGGGGGGGGGGGGGTGCTGGGTGTCAGCGAAAGAAAGAAGGTTACAAAAGCTTACTTGAGTTCCAAAATGTCATCCTGCAATGAGAACCCTAAGCATATATACATTTGAAAATTCATCTCAAGCTAATCACTGCTGCTGGGAAGAACGTTTTCAGTAAAATACTAATCCACCTCTGAAAACTGTTCATATAGCCTGGATGGAATCGTGAGCAGAGACACCAATTCCTCTCTGCACGAGTCGTTTTTGTAGGTCGCGAAGAAAGTTCAAAACACTGCAAGATGCATCATAATATGCCACCAGTGTCTGGGTATTATATATATATAGAGAGAGAGGTTACAACACGAGTGGTTTTTTTATATGGCTTGTATTTCAGTCAAGACCCAGCGGATAAATTTCAAGTTCCGCGAATGCAGGCAAACGAGGGGAACTCACTCCGACTCCACAATAAAAGCAAGTAAGTTATTTCCCTTCAAAAATGGCTGCCTCCAGCAAACTTCTCCAATCACCTCTGTACGAGTCATTGTTGCTGATCACGATGAGGATTCGAGATATACTGCAAGATGCTTCATAACAAGCAACCAGGGCAGTGTACACTATCCGAAAGTGGGTGCCACCCAAACGGGAGAGAACAAGCCGCAGGGTCTGATTCGTTGAAATCACAACACATTTCAATTTCAACCAATCCAACACCGCGTCTAGCTCCCAACCGGTTGGTAACTTCCTCGTGCATCTCGGCCCAGTTGTCCATTCAAACTCAAACTCGCAAAAATCACTGCATAATACATACCCTCAGCAGAAGACAAGCAGTGCATGGGGGATATTAACTGGCAAACCAGCGTTCAACTGTTCAAGGACGTCAATAGCTCATTCGCAGTCAGAAAAGAAAGCCTACGAGAGCAAACAACAACAACCAATAGAACGCATAGTCTATTGCTAGATGCATAAATCTGTCAACATTAAGAACACACTGCGGCCGAGGGCAAAGGAATATCAGACGAAGAGCACCCGTGTTCAATTGTTCCTTGGGGGCGAGAAGAAAAAAGACAACCAAGAACATGAGCATACGAATGCATGATGCATATTCCTCAAGGGCAGAATATACCTGCGCAGAGTCAGCGGCACAGACGACGCACTGCAGATTATTAATGCTGCGATAGGTATTATGACGAGTAACCTGTTTTCTTTTCACGCAACGTGTAGCGGGCTGGGATAATCTGCAGTGCATCGGCTGTCCTGCTGAAGTTACATATGTGAGCGCCGGGCCTTAGTGATGATAAGACGTCAGGCTGACGCTTCCAGCGCAAGGGGGCATCAGCTAGAATACCATCAGTGTTCAATTCTTCATTGCGCGGACCACCCACAAAAAAGCAGCGAAGAGGGAAGCAAGAAGGAAAGATTACTGCTTGATACATACACCCCTACACTGAAAAGAAAGGCGTTCGGTGCAAAGGGATATCAGGAAGAATACCACAATTGTCCACAGAGGACCAGAACAGAAAAGCAGCACAAAGAAAAACGAAAAAAGCATAATATCAATCATTCAATGCTTGTTGCATTTCTCTCAAAGCTGAAAAAAACAGGCGTCTGTTGCAATGGAATTGTATAGAGGTCACAGGGAAAAACTACCAAATAGATAGTAAGGAATCGATACAAAGATGGCGTCATTTTTTTCGTCTTGAATATCCCCCACCCACCCCAACCCCCTCCCCTACCCCCTCCCCTCCCGGGCGTTCAACTTATCCGGAGTAAGACGGATGCTACACTGGCAGTCTCGTGATACCAAAATAATGAAGACGTCATCTATCTTTGTCTCGGTTTCGCACTGAGTATTCGTTCGTTTTCCTCTCAACCTCCATATTAGCTAGAACATCGCCAGTGGTGTTCAATTGTTCATTCAGAGCCAGAACAAGAAAACAAGAAAAAAGTATGATAAACAACAATCCTTCTTTTCATCGCGTGAATGGGAAAGTGCACTGGCTGCAATAGCGAACTTCCATTCAGCCTTCGAAACAGAAGCTGGGATATGAAAACACATGCATTGCTATGTCTGCAAGTCATCGCTCGAAGGGCAAGCGGCCTCTATGAGAAAACAGTAAGAAGGCGGGGGGGGGGGGGGGGGGGGGGGGGGGGGGGGGAGACGGATAGAGGTGGGGAGAGGGGGGGTTGTAGGCGGAGAAGGTAGTGTGCATTCTGTTGTGAATTGTTCATTCAGAATCCGATGCAAATAGCATGTGGGATTCCTTTCGCCTGGAAGATTGTTTCTAACAAATAAAAATAAAATGTGTGCATGTTGGTAGCCTACACCAGTGTTTGTGTCATGCTAGTGTATGTGTGTGTGTGTGTGTGTGTGTGTACGTGGGATACGAAGATGTGTGTGCGTCTGTCTGTCTGTCTGTCAGTCGCTGTCTGTCTGTCTGTGTCTGTTTGTCTGTCGCTGTCTGCCTGCCTGTCTGTCTGTCTCTGTCTGTCTGATTGTCTCTGTCTGTCTGTCTGTCGCTCTCTCTCTCTCTCTCTCTCTCTCTCTATCTCTCTCTCTCTTTTTCTCAGTCTCTTTCTCTCTCTCTCTCCCTCTCCCCCCTCTCTCTCTTTCTCTCTCTCTCTGTCTCTCTCTCTCTCTCTCTCTCTTTCTCAGTCTCTTTCTCTCTCTCCCTCTCCCCCCCTCTCTCTCTTTCTCTCTCTCTCTGTCTCTCTCTCTCTGTCTCTCTCTCTGTCTCTCTCTGTGTGTCTCCCTCTCTCTCTCTCTCTCTCTCTCTCTCTTTGTCAGTATGTGCCTGTCTCTGTCTCTTTCCCTCTCTCTCTCTCCCTCTCCCTCTCTCTCTCTCTCTCTTTGTCAGTATGTGCCCGTCTCTGTCTCTTTCCCTCTCTCACTCTCTCTCCCTCTCTCTCTCTCTCTCTCTTTCTCTCTCTCTCTCTCTCTCCCTCTCTCTCTCTCTCTCTCTCTCTCTCTCTTTGTCAGTATTTGCCTGTCTCTGTCTCTTTCCCCCTCTCTCTCTCTCCCTCTCCCTCTCTCTCTCTCTCTCTCTCTCTCTCTCTCTTTCTAAGTCTCTGTCTGTCTGTCTGTTTGTCTCTCTGTCTCTGTCTCTCTCGCTCTCGCTCTCTTTCTCAGTCTCTTTCCAGTCTCTCTCCCTCCTCTCTCTCTTTCTCTTTCTAAGTCTCTGTCTGTCTGTCTGTTTGTCTCTCTGTCTCTCTCTCTCTCTCTCTCTCTCTCTATCTCTCTCTCTCTCTCTCTCTCTTTCACACTATTGTTGTTTTTGACGTTAGTCCTTTTGCACCGTCATTGGTGTTGGCAGGCGTAGGACGGCAATGTTCACTAGCATCATTTCGATCAGAGTTGTAAGGAACCCGATAAAAAAAAACATAATTACAAAGCAGAAACTGTTCCTGTTTTTCATTAAACGCAGCGCATTGAATTAAGTGTGTGTTGCCGTTTTGCTGCCAATGTTATGAAATACGTTCTACTGGTTCTGCTGATCTGCAACGTCTTGTACCCAGCCGAAGGGAAAACGTAATTACGTGCTTATGTGATTCCTGCTTCCTGCCAAAATACGCTGGTAAAACGATAATAGCGACGAAAAGACAGGTTGGTTCAAACCAGGATGATTTTCTTTCTTTGCATCGTGCATTTGAACCTGTTCGACCACCCAGAGTACATAGAATATGAGTGTTCTACGGGAACAAGGTTTGGCCTCTTATAGGGACTAGCCTGAAGGATATATGATAAAAACCAAAGGACAAACAAAAAGTGGTCCTTATAGACCCAAAGAATTCCTTTCATTTTGATAGATCAGCATCGTGTTAGCGGAGCGAAGACAGAATTGCACATGATTACTGTTGACGAAATTCCATTAGATGCCCAAATGGGAATTCCTACGATTGAGTCAGATGTGGCTAAATTGAATTAGCTGTCAATCCGAAGCCTTGCATTTATTTCGACATACAAAGAAGGCAGGCAATGCCCTGTCAACCATGCCACACACGCACGCACGCACGCACGCACGCACGCACGCACGCACATACACACACTCACACGCACGGACTGTTGACGGAAAGAGTTAAATTGGGACAAATTGGGATATATTCCGTAGACTTCATTTTCATGATGAAAGGATAACTACTCCATGTCAGACTGTTGACGGAAAGAGTTAAACTGGGACAATGTTCTTTGAAATTTTACCCTGATGCATACATGTATGTGTCTATTCGGTCCCTCCTCTCAGTCACACGCGGGGGGGGGGGGGGGGGGGCATTTTTATGGTGAATAAATCTTGAATCCTGGCTGATGGAAGGCTGAATGGGACTCGAGCCAGTTCGCTGCATCGCAGACATATTCTTTTCATTCTCAATAAATGCAATAATAATTCTGATAAGAAAACAGTATTGCATGCAATTTCGGCTTCTTTAATTCTCAAAACTGCGGGATATTACATTATTACGAGAAAAAGGGATCAAATATACCAAAACGGAGAGGGGAGGGGGCAAGGGTCGAAGGTAGGGTAAAGGAGAGGGGACGGGGTGGAGGTGGGGGAAGTGGGAGCTGGGAGGACTGCAAGCCATCAGGGCCGGACCAAATGAGTTGTAAGGGGGGGGGGGGGGGGTTCCTCCTTTTTTGAGGGGGCAAATCAGCGAAGTGGCGAAGCCACAAGCGCGCGCCTGCAAAGCAGGCGCGCGAACTAGGGGGGTCCGGGGGCATGCTCCCCCGGAACATTTTTGAAAAACGGTTAAAATCTGTGCAATCTGGTGCATTCTGGGCCTTGTTTTGAGGGTTAAGAGCAGCATTGTTTTTGTGCTAAAAAAAACACCACTCAAAGCAAGGTACATGCTTTTTCCAGGGGTGGGGTTCCGGAACCCCTGGAACCCCCTCCTGGGTCCGGCCCTGAGCCATGAAGGTAGTCATAGACAAAAGTGGGGCACCGGTAGCAGAAGTATAAATCGGGGCGGGGGCAGCTTGAATAGGGAGGGGTGGGGGCGAGGGGGGGTAGAGGGCATTGCATGTTGGCTGCATTTTAAGCTTGCTCCATTTTATTCCCATCCTATGACCCCATCGTAATTTTCTAGCTGCATGAGCGGTGATATGCATGAACACATTATGACATGCCACGACTGGTTTTTCTATCCCTCGAGATTATGGCCCGCTTTTAGGGGCTCTTATCTTCATAATTCACTTTTGTAGTTTTTTAAAATGCGAAGGCAGCGACCCCGAATCCACCTTCAAAATTTGGCTTGGAATGCAGCGTGGCTGCAAGCATTTTCAATCAATCACACGAACAAACATAAAGACAGCAACTTGCGGATTTCACATTAACATTTTCCCCCTTCTTCAAACAAAATCATCCCATAAACTATCGGTTGAGAGGTTGTGATGACAAAAGAAAATCGCATTCCGTTGAAGCCTGGCATGATTGAAAAGCTGTTTTTCCCCGATTTTGAGAGAAGCAGTTTACGCATGGAGTGTTCCTTTTCGTTGTACAAGCACTATGTTCCCAAACCCCAGTATTCCCACAGCCCCATGCTCTCATGTGTCCGCTTCAGTGTGTTACCATAGCCACGTGCTTCCATTCTATCTGTTACTAAATCCAATTCCAAAGCTTTCCCGTTTTGACAAAATGCCAGATTCCTACGACAGTTTGTTTTGCAACATGTTCCCATTTCTCTTTTCTCTCATTCCCCTGTTCCCATTTTCAGTTTGTTTTCTCTGTCAATTTCTCCATGTCTCTCTGTTCCGTAAGTCCCATGCTTCCTTTTTTAAGTCTCTGCTTTCTGAGTCTTATTTTCCCATTGCTCTCTTTTCACTCTGTTTCCTCAGTCCCATGTTACCATGCCTCTCTGTTCCCTTATTCCCATGTTTTCATTTCCCTCTGTTTCCTCAGTCCCATGTCCCAAAGCCCAGTATTCCCACTGCCCCATGCTCTCATGTGTCCGCTTCAGTGTGTTACCATAGCCACGTGCTTCCATTCTATCTGTTACTAAATCCAATTCCAAAGCTTTCCCGTTTTGACAAAATGCCAGATTCCTACGACTGTTTGTTTTGCAACATGTTCCCATTTCTCTTTTCTCTCATTCCCCTGTTCCCATTTTCAGTTTGTTTTCTCTGTCATATTTTCTCCATGTCTCTCTGTTCCTTAAGTCCCATGCTTCCTTTTTTAAGTCTCTGCTTTCTGAGTCTTATTTTCCCATTGCTCTCTTTTCACTCTGTTTCCTCAGTCCCATGTTACCATGCCTCTCTGTTCCCTTATTCCCATGTTTTCATTTCCCTCTGTTTCCTCAGTCCCATGTTACCATGCCTCTCTGTTCCCTTATTCCCATGTTTTCATTTCCCTCTGTTTCCTCAGTCCCATGTTACCATGCCTCTCTGTTCCCTTATTCCCATGTTTTCATTTCCCTCTGTTTCCTCAGTCCCATGTCCCAAAGCCCAGTATTCCCACTGCCCCATGCTCTCATGTGTCTGCTTCAGTGTGTTACTATAGCCACGTGCTTCCATTCTATCTGTTACCAAATCCAATTCCAAAGCGTTCCCGTTTTGACAAAATGCCATATTCCTATGACTGTTTGTTCCTTGCAACATGTTCCCATTTCTCTCTGTTCTCTCATTCCCTTGTTCCCATTTTCAGTTTCTGTTTTAACTGTCACATTTTCTCATTCTCACTGTTCCATCAGTCCTATGTCCCCGCAGGCAATCCATTCTAGGCAGAATGAGTTTCAAGGAAATGAATAACGCGGGGGGTCCAGGGGGTCGCGTAGGTCCCCTGGCGGAGATTTGGATTGCCTGGAGACCCCATATTTCTCTGTTCCCTCAGTCCCATGTTCTCATATCTCTCTGTTCCTTAAGTCACATGTTCCCTTTTTTTAGTCTCTGCTTTCTGAGTCTCATTATCCCATTGCTCTCTTTTCCCTCTAGCTCTGTTTCCTCAGTCCCATGTCCCAATTCGTTTCTGTCCACTCTGTTCCCTCATTCCCATGTTACCATGCCTCTCTGTTCCCTTATTCCCATGTTTCCATTTCTCTCTGTTTCCTCAGTCCCATGTCCCAATTCGTTTCTGTCCACTCTGTTCCCTCATTCCCATGTTACCATGCCTCTCTGTTCCCTTATTCCCATGTTTCCATTTCTCTCTGTTTCCTCGGTCCCATGTCCCAATTCGTTTCTGTCCACTCTGTTCCCTCATTCCCATGTTACCATGCCTCTCTGTTCCCCTATTCCCATGTTTCCATTTCTCTCTGTTTCCTCAGTCCCATGTCCCAATGCGTTTCTGTCCACTCTGTTCTCTCATTCCCATGTTACCATACCTTCGGATCGTGTTCGGTCAGGCTACTGAATGTCAAGTGTAACACCAAGACAACCAGACAGGGTCACCAAAGGGAAGAGCAGTGCAGACACACACGCACACATAAAAGGCTAAATATAAGGACACTACCATACTTTAAATACCTGCCAGACAGACGGACAAACATGCCGAGACTATTACAGCTGCAGGTTCGTTCAAAAAATACAGGTAAAAATTCCACACAAAGTTTAAAGCTATAAAGCCGAACGGTACATACACACAGGGAACAAAAAGGCTTATGAAAAAGTCTCTTATCTTGCCGACAACTGCTTTCATGCACTGAGCACAGTATTTATTCACTTGGGCTCCGAACAGGGACCACGTGCGAGGGAGAGTTTGTAACAAACGCCACAATGTTGTGTAACCAAACAATCGTAAAACTGTGAGGTGTTGTGCATATACACACGCTAATGTAGCCAGGTAATTGTACCAACAGGCCCACAACATGCGCGCCGTCTTTCAGTTTCCGGAGCTGCAGGTTTACAGACATGCCAATGTTGAAACTGTTTCCCGTTTTTCGTGATTGAGGTACATATGTGACATAATATGACAAATGAAAACAAAATAAACATTAGCCTACTATCAAGGAAATTACACAAAATGCGCGCCGTCTTTCAGTTTCCGGAGCTGCAGGTTTACAGACATGTAAATGTTGAAACTGTTTTCCGTTTTTCGTGATTGAGGTATGTGACATAATATGACAAATGAAAACAAGATAAACATTACTATCAAGGAAATTGCACAAAATGCGCGCCGCTTTATCGGCTAACGGAACTACGGGTATACTGAAGTGTAATCTCGAAACTATTTTCCTCCTTTCGTTATCAATTGAGGTATGTGACATTATACGACAGAAGGAGAACGTTACATTGCCATCAAGGAAATTCCAGAGACATGCGCACAGAATGGGCCACATTTATTTGGCTTCCCAAACTATGGGAGTTATGCACACACATCTGTGACTGTTACAAATATTTCCTTCTTTTCATTAGTGAGGTATGTGACATAATGTGACAAATGGAGAAGAAGAAAAAAAGCATTACTATCAAGGAAATCGCACACATATCCGCACAACATGCGTTGCTTATTTTAGTTTCCGGAAGTACGTTTAGACAGGTATATAACTGTTAAAAATATGTCTTTTTCTTTCTTCTTTTTTTCCGTTAGTAAGAAATGTGACATAATTTGACAAGTGGAAAAAATTACACGAATATCAAGAAAATCAAATAGAAAGGCGCACAAAATGGGTTTCGTTAATTCGGCTTTCGCAACTTCGGGGGGGGGGGGGGGGGGTGTTGGGTATGCAGACCTTCTAGTGTTGACCATTTTTTTTCCTCTTGAGTTAGTGAGGAATGTGACACAAAATAACTAATGAAAAAAAGTTGCAATGCATGCACTTTCAATGTAATTGCACAGACAGCTTTATGCGAACACCATGGGCTCCGTTTCTTCGGCTGCTCGAGCTACACGTATACAGGCTGGTAAATGTTGAAACTATTTCGCTGTTTTTTGTTCTTGATGTATACGAATACAAAAGTTTAATTGCTAGGCCATTTGCCCCTTGCAACGGGGAAGGAGGGGAAGGGAAATCGGTGTACACATATTCTCGAAAACATGAAACGTTTAACAATGCACCGATTAAAGGGGTGGTTCACAGTTTCTTGAGGTATTAATTAGAATAAAACACAGTAAACACCAAGTTCCAAAGACTTTCGGGCCACGCCCTTCTTCAGTGAAATGAATGTAAGCAAACAATGACGTAAAATTCTTGATTAAAAAAGAAAAGAAAAAAAATCGTCATGTAAAACGTCACAGCCAAACGTTTCTTGAGGTATGTGACACAATTTGACAAATGGTAAACAACACATTACCATCCAGGGAATTGCACAGACATGCGCACAGAATGGGTTGCGTTTTTAACAGCTTCCCGCAGAACGGCTGTACATACCTGTAACTTGTGAACTATTGTACTCTTTTCACAGATAGTGACAAGTCTGTGCGATAAGGCCAAACAAAAATATATGTTGGCTTAGTGTAACGTGACCAAAAATGATAGGGTCGGTAAGTCGGCTTTTTTTAAAAATTTATTTAATTTATTTATTTATAAAGATTTAGTCGAGTTTAGAGGAAGTTACTTACCTTAGTCTCAGTATGGTTCGCAAATTGTGCCAAAAGTTTGTTTGTTTTTTTAGAAATGAAAAAAAAGTTTTAGGGTTGGAGGTAAAAATAGGGTCGGTCGGATTACCCTAAACCAATATATATTTTTGTTTGGCCTAACTAGCCTGATTAAGGAACAAAAGATCAGCCAAAATTGTCGCCTTTACCAAGGCATCAAATATCAAGGACAAGAACTGTTAAAGATCATAGGGTTGCTGAAAATGGTTAAGGACTAACCACAAGGCTCTGAAAATGTCTTGGCAAAACCCTTAAAATAAAAACGAAATATTGACATTAACGTTTTTACAAAAAGCGGGAACTTTGTTGATATTTCGACCTTGACCGAATCAATACAATTTTGTATTTCTTGAAAAAAGCAGAGAGATTGATAGAGAGAGATAGGCAGACGAAGGAGAGACAAGCACACCGTGACAGACAGACACTGTGTGTTCGTTTTTCGTGAACACTTCCCAAAGTCTTATTACCGAACACTTAGTGCTGAAGCTTCGTGCGGCCAGCTTCACAAAGTATACTTCGCGTAGTCGACTACGCCTAGTTAAGGACAGGCTTAACAGTCACACTGAGAGAGAAAGAGAGAGAAAGGGGGTTTGGGAGAGAGAGGGGGGGAGAGAGAGAGAGAGAGAGAGAGAGAGAGAGAGAGAGAGAGAGAGAGAGAGAGAGAGTTGAATTGAACTTTATTTAACAGAGAGAGAGAGAGAGAGAGAGAGAGAGAGATAGAGAGAGAGAGATAGAGAGAGAGAGCGGAGAGAGAGAGAGAGAGAGAGAGAGAGAGAGAGAGAGAGAGAGAGAGAGAGAGAGAGAGAGAGAGAGAGAGAGTAACGCTTGGATATTCAGAAAAACTGTGCAACTTCTCTTAATTTGAGGCGACAACGTTCAGCGAAACATGTCTGCAAAATCCAAAGAAACTATGCAGCAGAAGAACATACATTAAAAGGGCAACAATTACTGACAAGCGAGAGCGTTCTTGTAACATGTTGCTCAGTTGTGTAGCACGTGCAGCAGATTTCAACTGGCATTGACAGACACCGAAAAAGACATCTACTTTGCAGCAGTCACTTTACAGCAGATTAGAATCTTTCTTTCTTTATTTGGTGTTTTAACGTCGTTTTCAACCACGAAGGTTATATCGCGACGGGGAAAGGGGGGAGATGGGATAGAGCCACTTGTTAATTGTTTCTTGTTCACAAAAGCACTAATCAAGCAGATTAGAATTGATCACAAAGCTAAGATTGACTCTGAAATGACGGGCTGCAATGACCTAGCCTTTACGACGTCGGCGGCCTTCTATGTGAAAGGATCAGTCGGGGTTTGAATCCCGGCTTTCTTTCTTTCTTTATTTGGTGTTTAACGTCGTTTTCAACCATTCAAGGTTATATCGCGACGGGGGAAGGGGGGGGGGATGGGATAGGGGAAAGGGGGGAGATGGGATAGAGCCACTTGTTAATTGTTTCTTGTTCACAAAAGCACTAATCAAAAAATTGCTCCAGGGTCTTGCAACGTAGTACAATATAATTATGACCTTACTGGGAGAATGCAAGTTTCCAGTACAAAGGACGTAACATTTCTTACATACTGCTTGACTAAAATCTTTACAAACATTGACTATATTCTATGCAAGAAACACTTAACAAGGGTAAAAGGAGAAACAGAACCTGTTAGTCGCCTCTTACGGCATGCTGGGTAGCATCGGGTAAATTCTTTCTCGTCCCAACCAATATGGGACTCCCCCTAACCCGCGGGGTTTGAATCCCGGCTGCGCATGGTGGAATAAGAGTGAAGATGTTACCGATCTTCCAGGTCAACAAATGTGCAGCCCCGCTAGTGCGGCCTTATCTTTTCCAGTGCACACGCAAGCAGAAGAGTAAGTACGGACGTAAAACGAACATGTCATCCATGTCAAAGTTCGGTGCGTTACAGAAACCAGAAAACGCCCAGCATGCATCCTCCGAACCTGAAAGCGGCGTAGAAAAGACGGCCATAATTATTCTGTCCTGCAAATCGCGGAAGTTGTAGTCCGCGAAGACAGAAGAAGAGGACACTGAAAGACCCGGCAACAGAAAGAGCGAAGCTGCACATTAGGCACAAAAAAAAAAAGGTGTGGTTACGGTAACATAGCCAAAAAAAATAGGGTAGGAAGGTAGGCAATCACTTTTTTTTTTTTACTTTTTTTTTCTAATGTGTACAAATTAAACCTACTTGACAGGGAAATAAGTGTGCGACTCGGGCGCTTTCGCTTTCATTGCGTTTTCTGCACTCGTTTTCTTGTGTGGGTTTTTTTTGTTTTTTTGACAAATGTAATAAAATGAATAAAAAGTTATAGGGTCGGCCCCTAAAAATAGGGTAGGTCAGGTTACCGTAACCACACCTATTTTTTTTTAGGCCTTACACTGTGATTCGTTCTTTCCTCGAAAAACAGAGGGCGGGGTTAAAGAGATACACTTTCTCGTGTTTTACTGATTAAGCATACTGCATTATCAGCAAGGGAAGTGAAAAGAAAAGGAAACAATGCGA
>NC_090245.1:102507364-102530353 GCF_037325665.1 Littorina saxatilis
AATAGAATTCCATCGCTGAGTGACTCTCCTTGTATGTGTTCGTATTGCAGGCCCTGGCAGAAACCGTTTCTTACTACTACACTAAAGGCGTGCTTGACATTCCTGGCTATTGCTTTAGTGGGTCTCAGACCACTTGAAACACTATTGTTGTGGTATGGGGTTTGACAGTGTGTGTGTGTGTGGCGTGGCGATGTGTGTGTGTGTATATGTGTGTGTCAGTGTGTGTGTGTGTGTGTGTGTGTGTGTCAGTGTGTGTGTGTATTTGTGTGTAGTATGTGTGCGTGCGTGCGTGCGTGCGTGCGTGCATGCGTATGTGCGCGTGTGTGTGTGTGCGCGTGTGTGTGTGTGTGTGTGTGTGTGTGTGTGTTTGTATGTGTGTGTGTGCGTGTGTGTGTGTGTGTGTCAGTGTGTGTATGCGTGCGCGTGTGTGTGTGTGTGTGTGTGTGTGTGAGTGTGTGTGTGTGTGTGTGTGTGTGTGTGTTTGGCGGTAGTTAGGCCCATATGCGGGGACAACCAAACGCAAGTCATAGTCTACACATACTTACATATAATGTTAAAGCTTTTGTATGGCTTGTTACGCATAACAGCATATAACTAATGTCTCAAATGACTTAACATTTCGCGTGTAGAATACGACATGAGTTACCACAAAGCTATGAAAGTTTGAATGCAATGCGGTACGTACTTAATAAAATGTACCGGGTGTGTTTTTGTCTCATTATCCGCTAAAATGACTTCAAAAGCCGCCTTTTACGCTTTCTGAGAGAAGAATAACACCGACATCATTTTAGCATGCCATAGCTTCATTGTCAGACACGATAGGTGAACAAAACTGAATATTTTAGATACACATTTACCTGTATGATTTGTTGTCGATTTTAACGCGGGAACAATGCTTTAGATTTCCCCGGGTGTCCGTGTTAGGCAAAACAAAAACTGATATAATCATGTTGGTTTAGGGTAACATGACCCCCCAAAAAAGGGTCGGTAGGTCGGCTGGGTTTTTTTTTAGTCTCGGTATGGTTTGCAAAATGTGCCAGAGGTTTTTTTGGTTTTTTTTAAATTGAAAAATTGAAAAATGAAAGTTTTAGGGTCGGCGGAAAAGAATAGGATCGGTCGGGTTAACCTAAACCAACATATATTTGTGTTCGGCCTCATCTTTTCCACTGTATAGACAGTACTTCATGTAAAATCCATCTGGTTGCTGAATTTAGTAGATAAATGAATGGCCTTTCCAGTATTATAAATGGTTTTACAATAAACAGCCTCATCACAAAGACCCACACCCAAACGCATCTGCCTCGGTGTTGTTGGTGTTTTCAGGACGGATCTATACAACCCAAATCGAAATGCGTTCCAAAACATCACATGGAAGACGGCCTCGTCGCGTAAAACGCAGACTTTTGTTTGATTTCCGCAATGTTCAAACTCGCCGTCGTATGCTAGTGACGGTAGGTCGGACTTGAGCGTAATTAACTGGATCTTTGCACGCCACCGCGAAGAGGGCGATGAATGCGCGAGTAAGTCCAGTGTCAAGAAGGGGGAGTGTTAGCGAGGATGTGCCAGGTACTTAGCAGAATACCTAAAAACTGAGAGTGGGATGGGCAAGTTGAAACAGGGCGTGTGTGCTTTATTTGTTAAGGGCTCCGCTCACATAATTATGTAACTTCAGCAGGACCGACGACGCACTGCAGATTATCCCAGCCCGCTACACGTTGCATGAAAGGAAAACAGGCCAAGTACTCGTCATAATCCCTATCGCGGCATAAATAATAGGCCGTGCGTCGTCTGTGCCGCTGACACTGCGCAGGTATATTCTGCCCATTAGCGTAACTGTGGAATTTTGTTCGCGTGAGATCCTTTGAATTTCGATACTCAGCACTCTTTTGCCAAACGAAGAGTCCATGTGAGCCGCTTTCTCAGGAAAAATTCAAAAGAACTCTTCCGCCCCAATAAACTGCTTAAATTACTAAACAAATGATATTATCTGACTTCTGGGTTAGACTTGCCGTTGAACTATGTGTTTCAAACCTACCATGGCAAACACGGACGCAGGAAACTGCAGAGCTATGTAGAAATAATGTTGTCAGCATTGACTTAATAAAAAACGCTCGCGCTGGACCCGAGTACTCTTCAGACTGGCTCGCTCAATAAATATAAATGTTTGGAATGTCTGTGGTGTGAATGTTGGTTTCTGACCAGAAATGCAGATCTATCTCTGGCCGATTCATAGATTCAACCTACAAACTGCGACCTCATCTGTGATCAGATATGTTTCGACAAGCATTAAACGGATGAAATTAACCACATGCAGTTTATTCTCCAGAAAAATGCACACAAAAAATGGGTTGGGTTCGGTGATTTGTACATAAACGTCTTCCTCGCGAAATGGCAGTAAAATTGACAAGAAGAGCGGGGTAGTAGTTGCGCTGAGAAGGATAGCACGCTTTTCTTTATCTCTATTCTTTTTAACTTTCTGAGCGTGTTTTTAATCCAAACATATCACATCTATATTTTGTCTGTCTGTCTTTCTCCACTTAACAGCTTATTGCTGGGAAACTACTGGGCGCAGTTCGTTCAAAAGTTGATACACTAACTTGATAATAGGTCCGATTGATCGTATTAAAACTTCATAATGTTACCTGGGACCTAAATGCGAAATAAACCACAAAAACGACTTGGCCGTAGGAGGAGTTCACACCGGCGGGGCAACACGCAGCCATTGACCTGATAGAACAGCCTTTGTGAATTGCATCGAGCGGTGGACTGACGATGCTACGAGTATAGGCCTACGCTCTTGCTGTAAACATGCAGTGAGTTGAGTTTCATTCTGTTAGTTCGACAGCTTGACTAAATGTTGTAATTTCGCCTTACGCGACTTGTTTTTTCTCCTTTGTTTACAGCCCCCGAATACAAATGGTAAAGGTAACATATCAATAAACTCATGTTGAAAATCGACTAACTTGAAAACGGTTCCATTATATGAGCAGCCTTCTTTCCAGCGTAAGGACTTCAGTCTCGCAATCACTGTGAATGTTACATCTGAACGTAGTTTTTCAAATCAAGACTTCTAGTGATACCGGGGTAAGTCTTCAGAGGTACAAGCTTATATAGGTCACTAAGTATATAGGACTTTATGGAACAACGGTGGGGTCTTTTCCAGACACGTTTTACTGATATAAAAGGGAAATAAGTTCTCCCGTTTCAATTTTGGAAAGTTGATTTTTGTGGCAAGCCACGCACACACACAGACACAGACACGCGCACACACGCACACACACACACACACACACACACACACGCCCGCGCGCGCGCAGACACATACATACACATACTGATACACACGCACACTCACAAACACACACACACACACACACACACACACACACAACCCTTTGCTCCTCTCCAAGGCTTATCCACAATCCCGCCACCTCTCTTGTTCCTTCCCTTTTCTTCTGGTCTGTATTCTTATGTCATGGTGAGCTACAGTTCACCCCGGCGCGGCGCCCACATTTATCGCAGAGTTATGTCTTTGTGCGAAACAAGCCTTTCAAGTCCGCCGGCATTAGCACATAAAGGCAAACATTCAACATCTACCGACAAGGAACTTAGTCGATAAATATCGACAGGGGGCCGACAAATGGTTTAAATGGGAAATGTGTGTATATGGGTGTGGGTTTGAAACAAACAAACAAACCAACCCATGTGAACCCCGGGCCGCAGGCCTTCGATGTAGTGATTGAAAAAAAAGGATGTTCTCAAATGGTTCAATTCTCATTTGGTCTGATTCTCAAATGGTACCGGTATACTCCCCCCCCCCCTGGCCGCAGGCCTAGGAGTAAAATTTTATAGACACTGACCTTCTTCCCAGGGGTCATTGACCCAGTTTTAGCTATGAGAGGTGGTTCGCCCAGAGGCTGTAGAGTATACTGGGGCGGTCTCTTTGATGTCTTGAGAGGAAACTTGGCCAGGGTAGTACATGCACCAGAACTGGTGGACACCAAGGACAAACATGAAATCGAAGCAGTTTGCTTTCAGAGGGAACGGTCGTCAGCAACTCAAACTTCTCTGTTTTCTTTTTTTTTTAAATCTGACTTTCTTTGTGGCCCCCTGACTCCGCCCCCCTCCCTCTGTAAGGACCCCCCTCCACAAGGACCGATTTTTGTCAACATTTTAAAGGTCGCTAGAGAGGGGTTCCACTGTATGACCTAACCGCTACTGGCAGACGGCCTCAATCTTCACGCGCAAAGACGAGATTAATAGGTGCTCGGTTTTGGTATTTTGAATTACATTACATTAAACCTTTGTTGGGTTTCATGGTCATGGCAACAGCCATAATAATATTACATGATGTATAATATCATATTTCAGCATATGTGAATTACATGTCATCATACTAAACTGTCATACATTTTTATTCCTACATTATTCTGATTGATCACAACCAAACCTACTATCATTGGACACATCCAAATGCAAGCGCCTGTTCTTGACAATTTAGATCAGTGCAATTTCCTGGGTCGGGCTTTGCCACAGACACTCACGGTTTGGCCTGTAGGTAAAATGTACAATGTATTTTCTGATTTGTGCACAAAAGCTTTTTTTCTTTTTTCTTTTTTTTAACATAACAATGTTTAATGTCACTGTATGTTTAAAAGACCATGGTCATATTTGTAAAAAAAATGTTAAATTAGAAAATAAATAACATTTTGGTTCATGATTTTTCCTACACCTGTGCTAAAAATAAGAAATAAAAATGTCGGGTATATAAGTCACTCAAATACAGCTAGGTATGAATGGCTCGGTTTGAGTTTGTTGCAGTTGACCCTGCACAAAGCGACATATCATGTTTTTGTTGAACAATTTTGACGTCACCCCTCCCATAGGGTGACGTATTTCACAACTTCCTGTGTTACACAAACTCTGTGATGACCAATTTTGACGTCACCCCTCCCATAGGGTGACGGATTTCACAACTTTCTACAGATGAACAATTTTGACGTCACCCCTCCCATAGGGTGACGGATGTCACAACTTCCTGTGTACACAAACTGATGACGTATTTCACAACAAAATGGCGCTGCCCATGGTCAACCTCGAAACTATCCGTATAGAATGGGGGCGTCCTCGCCCCCATAAAAAGCACGGCAGCCAACAGACAGCCTCACGCGTCAGAAAGAATACAGCGACGACAAAAAGACAGAACTGACAGCTGCACAGCTCTTTGTGCGGGCAGGGGGGGGGGGGGAAGGGGGGATTGGTGGGGGGGTGGGGGGTGCGGGGGTGGGGCTTTGGGTTGAGGCTGGGGAAGGGTGGTGGAGGAATATATTCGAATGCTTGTCAAGTGTGTGTGTGTATGTGGTAGTGTGTGTGTGTGTGTGTGTGTTTGTGTGAGTATATCCGTGCGTGCGTGCGTGTTTATGTGCGCGCGCTCTGAAACCAAACATTGCGTTGGCACGCGCTTCCTGACATTTCCGCAAGGAAGAAAACTAGCACCTTCTTTAATGCTAATTATGATACCCGCGATATTAATGATCTCTCTCTCTCTCTCTCTCTCTCTTTCTCTCTTTCTCTCTCTCTCTCTCTCTCTCTCTCTCTACTCTAGCTCTCTCTCTCTCTCCCTCTCCCCCTCTCTCTCTTTCTCTCCCTCTCCCTGCCCCCTCCCTCTCTCTAGCTCTCTCTCTATCCCTCTCCTTCTCCCTCTCTCTCTCTCTTTCTCTCTCTGTCTCTCTCTCTTTATCTCTCTCTCTCTCTCTCTCTCTCTCTCTCTCTCTTTTACTACCCCCACTACTACCACCGCTACAACTACACCCACCCGGTCCCCACCCTCATGCCTAAGTTACCAGGCTAAAGCTGACAGCCGAGATCTTGTTCAAAAGCAGTTTAGCGACAAAACAGGAAACTGTTTTTCTTTTCATCTGCCACTTGAAAAGCCAGCAGGGCAGAGTGACACGATGCCTGACTCAACCTAGCAAGCTTTCTTGGACGGCCTTGATTTTGACCTAAACTAGTTGTGACATAATATATCCAAAGATGAGACTGAGAGGGGGGGGGGGGTCAAGGGGTAGAGGAGGGGGGTCTAGTTGTAGGGTTGAGGGATAGATGCGATTTGAAAGGAAGGTTGAACGGTCTTGGAAAAAAAATGGCGTATACACTGTTCGAATTGGGCGAACAAATTCAGGTGTGTTATTAAAACCGATTGCGATAATTCGAAAATGCCGGAAAAGAAATCGTCAAACGGTCAGCCGCGTCATCTGTTTGAACGAAAAATTGAAACAAATTAAACCATGCTCCTACCACGCCTCACTCCCCAACACACACACACACATACACACACACCACACACACGCACACACACACACCGCCATCTTGCCCACCTCTGCCACTCCTCAGACGACAATTCAGTTGGCAAACACGAAACTTGAACTTTTTACTTCGTCTCGATCTTATCTCTTCCCAGGAAAAGTTGGGGTGTGCTTTTGTAGTGAAGAATAACAATCTGCTTATAGCTGCAATGCTTTACCTGAAGAAAAATGCTCTGATGGCAATGGGGGAAAAACACGAATGGAAAGTTTAACAGACAAAACGAAGCCTTCACTACTCGATCTATCGATCAAAGCTTCTATAAACTTACTATTCTTTTTACATTTAGTCAAGTTTTGACTAAATGTTTTAACATAGAGGGGGAATCGAGACGAGGGTCGTGGTGTATGTGTGTGTGTGTGTGTGTGTGTGTGTGTGTGAGTAGAGCGATTCAGAGTAAACTACTGGACCGATCTTTATGAAATTTTACATGAGAGTTCCTGGGAATGATATCCCCAGACATTTTATTTTTATTTTTTTCGATAAATGTCTTTGATGACGTCATTTCCGGCTTTTTGTAAAAGTTGAGGCGGCACTGTCACACCCTCATTTTTCAATGAAATTGATTGAAATTTTGGCCAAGCAATGTTCGACGAAGGCCGGACTTTGGTATTGCATTTCAGCATGGAGACTTAAAAATTAATTGATGACTTTGGTCATCAAAAATCTGAAAATTACAATTATTTTGTTATAAAACGATCCAAAACTAATTTTATCTTATTCTTCATCATTCTGATTCCGAAAACGTATAAGTATGTTATATTCGGATTAAACACAAGCTCTGAAAATTAAAAATATAAAAATGATGATTAAAATAACATTTCCTAAATCGATTTAGAAACAATTTCATCTTATTCCTTGTCGGTTCCTGATTCCAAAAACATATAGATATGATAACTTTGGATTAAAAACAAACTCAGAAAGTTAAAAAGAATAGACATACAGAAAAGCGTGCTATTACTGCTATCCTGCTCAGCGAAACCACTACCGCGCCATTCTGGATTGTCAATTTCACTGCCTTTGCCACGAGCGGTGGACTGACGATGCTACGACTACGAGTATACGGTCTTGCTGAAAAAATGCAGTGCCTTCAGTTTCATTCTGTGCGTTCGACAGCTTGACTAAATGTTGTATTTTCGCCTTACGCGACTTGTTTTAATTTTGCTTTAATTCTTGATTTAGGAACATCAGCAGTCTATCAGTTTCTGATTTGTTTCTAGCATCAATGCCTAACGGTACAAATTGAAAGTCATTTCCAGGCGACTCGGTCAAATATTTAACTAGAAACTAGAAACTCCTCACGAACAGTTTCCAATACTTCATCAAGTCAGTGTAATTACGAGAGAAATAGAACGATAAACAACTCTGACCCCTCCAATCATCTTGAATGTCACGCAGAGCTCGTGCGGCCTGAACCAATATGTCAACTCGACACACGGCTCAATCCGCCTCGCCTCCAGGCGTCAGGCTTTTCAGAAGTAATCCATTCCCTTGCTCTCAGCACTATGAACTCTGCCCGTTTGTCTTGTGGGACTACGTTGTTTAAAGGTGCTGTCTAGAACCACGGCTCGATCCGACTTCCCTCAAAGGTTCAGGCTCTTCAGAAACAATCCATTGCCTTGCCATCAGCGCTACGTTGTTTTAAAGGTGCTCTCTAGAACCACGGCTCGATACGACTTCCCTCCAGGCGTCAGACTTGTCAGGAGCACTCCATTCCCTTGGCATCAGCGCTGTGAACCCTGCCCGTTTGTCTTTTGGGACTACGTTGTTTTAAAGGTGCTCTCTGGAACCACGGCTCGATACGTCTTCCCTCCAGGCGTCAGACTTGTCAGGAGCACTCCATTCCCTTGGCATCAGCGCCGTGAACCCTGCCCGTTTGTCTTTTGGGACTACGTTGTTTTAAAGGTGCTCTCTGGAACCACGGCTCGATCCGACTTCCCTCCAGGCGTCAGACTTGTCAGGAGCACTCCATTCCCTTGGCATCAGCGCCGTGAACCCTGCCCGTTTGTCTTTTGGGACTACGTTGTTTTAAAGGTGCTCTCTGGAACCACGGCTCGATCCGACTTCCATCCAGGCGTCAGACTTGTCAGGAGCACTCCATTCCCTTGGCATCAGCGCTGTGAACCCTGCCCGTTTATCTTTTTGGGCTACGTTGTTTTAAAGGTGCTCTCTGGAACCACGGCTCGATCCGACTTCCTTCCAGGCGTCAGACTTGTCAGGAGCACTCCATTCCCTTGGCATCAGCGCTGTGAACCCTGCCCGTTTGTCTTTTGGGACTACGCTCTCTGGAACCACGGCTCGATCCGACTTCCCTCCAGGCGTCAGACTTGTCAGGAGCACTCCATTCCCTTGGCATCAGCGCTGTGAACCCTGCCCGTTTGTCTTTTGGGACTACGTTGTTTTAAAGGTGCTCTCTGGAACCACGGCTCGATACGACTTCCCTCCAGGCGTCAGACTTGTCAGGAGGTGCTTTCTATAGAACCACGGCTCGATCCGTCTTCCCTCAAAGGGTCAAATTCTTCAGAAGCAATCCCTCAAAGGTCTTCTACTGCTACGCTGCGTAGTAGCAGAGACATAGATAGTACGTCTCTGGTAGTAGTGGAAGATCTGTGACTCCCTTCCTTTGCCCTCAGCACTATGAACCCAGCCCGTTTGTTCTGCGGGACGGCGTTGTTTAAAGGTGCTATCTAGAACCACAGCTCAATGCGACTTCTCTCTCTCTCTCTCTCTCTCTCTCTCTCTCTCTCTCTCTCTCTCTCTCTCTCTCTCTCTCTCTCTCTCTCTCTCTCTCTCTCTCTCTCTCTCTCTCTTTCTCTCTCTCTCTCGCTCTCTCTTTCTCCTTCCCTCTCTCTCTCTGTTTCTCTCTCTCTCTCTCTCTCTCTCTTTCTTTCTCTTTCTCTTTCTCTTTCTCTCTTTCTCTCTCTCTCTCTCTTTCTCTGTCTCGCTCTCTCTCTCTCTCTGTCTCCCTCTCTCTCTCTGTCTCTCTGTCTCTGTCTGTCTCTCTCTCTCTCTCTCTCTCTCTCTCTCTCTCTCTCTCTCTCTCTCTCTCTCTCTCATCTACACAATTTAAAAATAAAATAAAATATACAAATTTAAAAACAAAACTCTGCAGTTACTGATTTCTCGGAATTGGCAACAGTTTCTGCTTCCATTGTATACACAGTATCCACAAATGACACCCCAAAACTAAACCTTTTTCAAAACAAAATGTCATTCCAACTGTGGTACAGCAGAGAAACAGAAAGTTGAAATAATCGTTCAAAAATTCCCAGTCATTGATGGAAAACAAAGGATGGAAAATCGATTGTACAAAAAAACCGTCTCAATGGTGCAACAATCGCAAACAAAGCAAAAGTCGTGCATCCACATTATGCCCTACGCTTGTTTCACGAGTGAGTTTTGCTGAATGCAGCTAGCCGTGCACAACATTATATTGTTGTTGCATGCGGCCAAATTTGGTTCGCTTCTAGTTACATGAATTATGCATAGATAGAATGTATGTCTTTCTTATTGTTTTCTCATAGACGCTGCTTGCCCTTCGAGCGAAGTCTTGCAGACATGGCAATGCATTTGGAGCATGTTCTGTAGAATGAGCATAACTTTCCTGAAAGACAAGCTAGAACGCTAAAATTTTCTGTGCAAATCATGTAGAGGCTACTTGTGTGTGTTAATAAATTTTATGAAGATTGCTTTATTTTTGTTTAATTTATGACGTTTTGTTTCGGTACTCTTTTTTGGGGGTCACCCTGTATATCCCAGCTTCTGTGGAATGGAAGTTCGCTATTGCACCCAGTGCACTTTCCCGTTCTTGCGATGAAAAGAAGGATTGTGGTTTTTGTTTTTTGTTTTTTATTGTTCTGGTTTTGTCCCTATTTCAGTATCTTATCCAATTTGTTTTCACCTGCATGGTTTTATAAGGATAGGCCTTAGGAAAAGAGAACTGTTACTAAGAAAACGTTAGCACGCATACAATTTGCTTTTCCTCTTACTTATTGTGATTGTTACTAAAATGTTAACTCCATTATGACACCGCCACAAACAACACCTAAGTCAACCCAAACACAGACATATGTAAGACAATAACCAACATTAAAGATGCAAGATTTTGTCCATTGTAGAAAACCACACACAATTGATAAATTTATAAAACGCCAATGAAGAAGGACGCTCAGCTGTAGAGAGAAAGAAAGAAAGAAGAAAAAAAGGAGAAAAAAAAACAAAAACTTAGGGTTTCATTCTTTTCATTTATTTTTCAGCTTGAAGCGGAATGCATGCAACTGAGGCAAAAAAAAAAAAAAAAAAAAAAAAAAGGATAGGCCTTAGTGACGCACCACACTGACATCTCCGGCCAGTCAGGTGTGCTGGGCTGAGCTGCACGAAGCGAAAGTGGGTGCCACCCAAACGGGTGAGAATAAACCGCGGGGTCTGATTGGTTGAAATCACAACAAATCTCAATTTCAACCAATCCAACACCGCATCTGGTTCCAACCCGGTTGGTAACTTTCTCGTGCACCTTGGTCCTGGGTGCACGTTTCTCACACCTGTCAAGTTCTGTATCACTGCACTCCTCGGTCCTGGGTGCACGTTTCTCACACCTGTCAAGTTCTGTATCACTGCACTCCTCGGTCCTGGGTGTACGTTTCTCACACCTGTCAAGTTCTGTATCACTGCACTCCTCGGCCCTGGGTGTACGTTTCTCACACCTGTCAAGTTCTGTATCACTGCACTCCTCGGCCCTGGGTACACGTTTTTCACACCTGTCAAGTTCTGTATCACTGCACTCCTCGGTCCTGGGTGCACGTTTCTCACACCTGTCAAGTTCTGTATCACTGCACTCCTCGGCCCTGGGTGTACGTTTCTCACACCTGTCAAGTTCTGTATCACTGCACTCCTCGGCCCTGGGTGTACGTTTCTCACACCTGTCAAGTTCTGTATCACTGCACTCCTCGGCCCTGGGTGTACGTTTCTCACACCTGTCAAGTTCTGTATCACTGCACTCCTCGGCCCTGGGTGCACGTTTCTCACACCTGTCAAGTTCTGTATCACTGCACTCCTCGGTCCTGGGTGTACGTTTCTCACACCTGTCAAGTTCTGTATCACTGCACTCCTCGGCCCTGGGTGCACGTTTCTCACACCTGTCAAGTTCTGCATCACTGCACTCCTCGGTCAGATTTCTGTTCTTTGGAGCATGACACTTTGAAAAAGCACAAAAGTTCATATATTAAAAAATCATATATTGATATAATAAAATGTGACGTTGAGCGTTGGACTCTTTTCGTGTATAAACTTGACCGTTTTTCCTCTTCATCTGTGAAAATGTACTTGTTCAGGGCTCAGACCGCGAACATCGGAAACACATCATTTGAACAGAAGATAGTACCAGCAAACGAGAAGAAGAAGAAGAAGACAGAGGATAGTACTAATTGCCCAGAACAACATCTCTTCTTAAGCAATATTAAAAAGTTGCTTTGATTTTTTATTGGCTAAAGACATATGCAGTAGGGTGGAAAGATTGATTGAATTACAACACCGACTTGCGAGATATGGGGATGTTATCCACTGGGGAATGGTGTATGTTCGTGTAAACGGTAAAAGACTGTATTGGGTCTGAATATTGATGCTGTAACATTCGTCTTCTGATCTCCGGCTCCAACTCTGGTCATACTTTTATGTCACACGCATTCCTTCTTTGCCACTACTAAAGCAAACGTGTGCAAGATTGTATGTTACACGCTTTGATGCCGAAATCAATTATTTTGATTATGCATTTATTTCTGAAAATGTTTACCTTCACATACATTCAGTCACTACCTTAAACACTTATGTTTTCAGTATTCATTTTGGTGATCACGAACGTAGAAAAATGGGTATCAATGTGTTGTTACATTTTGTTGTGCATTCTGAATAGTGTGCCAACAGGCCTTGGTCAGTCAACTACGTTTTATCTGTGTACTTCGTGTTTGACGTAAAAAGAATAACACCAACCCCGTTCTCCTGTACATAACTGAAAGCCACATCTTCTTCTTCATTCAATTTCTGTTTTCAAAAGCTTCGTCAACTTTCCACTTACACGACAAGCTCCCTTTACCAAGCTTCAATTAAGAACCCTGAATACGAAAGGTCAAAACAAAACCATAGGTACTACTTTCACTATCGTCGTCTGCAACGAAAACCGAAAATGGCGAAACGCTTTGCTACGTACACAGAGGACAAAATTTCAAAGAAAAGATCGAACCTTACACCTGTGACTAGGAAAAGTTGCATTGACAGTTCCGTGCGGATCTCACCACGTATCAACGTACATCCGATGCTCAGGGCCTACAGGTAGGTGACGCTTTGGCGATTGAGGCTTCGTCTTCAGCTCTAACACGCACGCAGACAGTCAGGCAGGTACGTCTAATCTGCACCAGCGGTGTTGGAAGGTTTTGATTTAGAAACACTCGAATGTTACTTCGACGAGATAAACGAACCAAAAGTCAAAAGTGTGCCCCAAATTCGGAAAATATTCTTTCAAAACGGCACTGTAAAAAACCATCAACATCACTGTGAGAAAATAAACAATACAAACACAACCAGTTCCCCTGTGGAACATTTCGGGTGGACTTTCCCACGACCTGACCTACAAAAATCCTCCGTGTTCGTTCGCGCTTTGCATTCAATCTGTGTTAGTGCGCGTGTGTGTTTGTGTTTAGCTTTCGTTGGTATGTGCTGTTTGGTTCAAACTATTCAGAAACGTTGGTTGATACTTTGTTGAATGCATTCAACCAGAAAAGACACCAAACGCATTGAATCTATCTTTTGCGCGCATGCGTGTGTAGGGTATGTGTAAAAGGGCAATTGTGTTTTTCAGTCTTGTTTTGTTTGTGCCTGTCATTTCGTCCCCAAAAACTCATTTCTGTCTTTCTATGCCTATGCTGTGAGACATAATCGCTATTAGGCCAAAACAAAAAATAGGTCTGTTTACGGTAACCCGACCGACCCTAGTTTTTTCGCGCGACCCTAGACTTTTTTTTGGCATTTGGGAAAAAAAACAAAAAATCTTGTTTTTTTGGCAAAATAACGTAAAAATATGGTTTTTTGGAAAAAAAAAAAAAAAAAAAAAAAAAAAAACCAATCCCGACCTACCGACCCTATTTTTTTGGCCTATGTTACCGTAAACATACCTATTTTTTGGGGGGGCCTTACGAGTTAGTCGTGTGACAGAGAGTTTTCTTGCACACTCGACTGCTGCTGTCTCACTTCGGCTACGCCGTCGTGAGACATCTACAGTCTCGTGTGCAAGAAAACTCTGTCACACGACTAACTCGTAATAGCGGGTACTCACAGTCCCCCCCACGTAGAAGCGATGGAGGGAGAGAAAGAGCCGAAAGAGGGAGGGAGACACTGAGAGGGGGGAGAGAGAAGAGGGGGAGTGAGAAGAGAGAAAGAGAGCAGGGGAGAGAGGGGGATAGAGAGATCCAGAGAGAGAGAGAGAGAGGGGGGGAGGGAGAGAGAGAGGGAGAGAGAGAGAGAGGGAGGGAGAGAGAGAGAGAGGGAGAGAGAGGGAGAGAGGGAGAGAGAGAGGGGGAGAGAGAGAGGGGGAGAGAGAGAGAGGGGGGAGGGAGAGAGAGAGAGAGGGAGAGAGAGGGAGAGAGAGAGGGAGAGAGAGAGAGAGAGAGGGAGAGAGGGAGAGAGAGAGAGAGGGAGGGGGGGAGAGAGAGAGAGAGGGGAGAGGGGGGAGAGAGAAGAGAGAAAGAGAGGGAGGGGGGGAAGGGGGGGGGGGGGGGGGGGGAGGGAGAAAACCACATAGATTGAGACATAGACAGAGACAGAGAGACAGAGACAGAGAAACAGAGACACATACAGAGAGTAATGACAAGTTTGGGAACAACATTATCCGGATGAATTCAAGGAAGCATAGTTATTACACGGATGTAATCAATCTATTTTAGTCAATCCATTCCAGCTAAGCTCTACAAAACCAACAAAAAGATTACTTTGGTTTTCAATACATGTAAACAAACAAATAAACAAATACAAACGCAGGTTCATAACTGCACATGTAATGTATAGCGTACCAGTATATTAACCATTTTTACCACAGGAAAAAAAATCGCACTTCACAGTCATAATATACAGGGTGTGATGTGTTTTTTCAACAGAAACATCATGTTTTTCGAACATTGATAGGCCTGCAGTTGCTGGTTTTTACCTGACTGCGCATATAATTATGTTTACCTCAAAGAAACTTCTACAGCAGAAAGCAAAACGAGGTTAGCTAAGCTTGTAAGGCCAAAAAAAAATAGGTCTGTTTACAGTAACATAGGCCAAAAAAATAGGGTCGGTAGGTCGGGATTTTTTTTTTCTTCCAAAAAACCACATTTTTACGTTATTTTTGATTTTTTTCCCCCAAATGCCAAAAAAGTCTAGGGTCGCGCGAAAAAAATAGGGTCGGTCGGGTTACCGTAAACAGACTATTTTTTTTTTTGTGCCTAACAATGAAAGGGTGTACAAATCCAAAAACAAATAGACTGCCAACGTTCCAAAATTTAGAATCAAAAAAACACTAAAGGTATGTTGTTGGAACGTTTAAATATTGACAAAACAATTCGTTACGCTCACAGATATTTCCACCCAGCGGTCTTTTTAAGTGCATAGACAAACAAACACTAATTTTCAGAAAACTTATCGGACAACATGTTCAGCTGCTTGCAAGGAAGACACAAGCGAGGCAACAGATTTTTGATAATGAAAGGGTGTGTTCCAAAGAGATGACAGGTAACATTTCTTACAGTCTCAGGTTGCCTACAAGCGCTGGTGTGGTCGCAGCGATGTTCGTCTGGCATAGCAATATAAACTAACCTTTCCGTGCACAATAAACTCTGGCACTGTAATCAAAACGCAAGGTCGCCGACTGATAACGAGCAATGCACCCTTATTTCTCACAGGTGGTGGCTTGGTAGATCAAAGAGAAAAAGAACAAGCATAAAAACGACCCCACACTTAGGCATTTACACTGAATTGTATTGTTAGCACAGTTCCGTTTTGATCAGATTTGCTATAGTATAACTGCAAATTTGTCGGGATTTCCCAAGCTCCGTTTTGTTTTAATTCGTAGTGTCATTAAGTTAATTCTGGAAATGGTTCTTGTCACCCCGACACATTTGTGAGAGAGAGAGGGAGAGAGAGAGAGGGAGAGGGAGGGAGGGAGAGAGAGACACAGAGAGGGGGGAGAGAGAAGAGAGAAAGAGAGAAAGTTAGAGAGGGGGAAAGGAACGGGGGGGGGGGGGGGGGGGGGGGAGGGAGAAAACCAAATAGATTGAGACATAGACAAAACTTAAACTTTGCTCTTTTTCAATCAAAATGCATCCGCCCCCTAAATTTTTCTTACACTCATAATTTTGTTCATAACCACCTCAACCCGGCCTCAGAATTGCGTTGACGGAAACTGTTGTTGCATGCAATAGCGAAATGTCTGTTTTGTGACTAATTTTTCTTTTGGACTATGTCCCGACGGGCGCGATGGCTTGATGGTAAGACGCCGGCCTCCAAAGCGGAAGGTCGTGGGTTCGAATCCCAGCCGCGCCTGGTGGGTTAAGGTGGAGATGTTTCCGATCTCCCAGGTCAACTTATGTGCAGACCTGATAGTGCCTTATCCCCATTCGTGTGTACACGCAAGCACAAGACCAAATGTGCACGGTACAGATCCTGTAATGCATGCAAAGCCGGGTCCCCGGCACAGCCGGGTATTCGGCTCGACTTCTTCCCGGCGAAGCCGTACCCGGCGAAGCGGGTATTCATCTAGTAATATAAATGTATGCATTTCTCTTACTTCAAAACTCTGCAAAATCAAACCCTTTCCAACACCGCTATAATATATATGTATGCATTTCTCTTAATTTAAAACTCCCTAAAACCCAACGTTTCGGGAAAAAAGAGCATTATGAGGTATCTGAGGTTCGAGCAGAGAGCTTTCCGTTGAAAACATATCTTTTGTTAGATAGGTTATGATGCCGGCTCCGGTGACAAATCCAACCTTTGAAGGATCTGTTGGAATCTCACGCGTTTAAATGCACACCCCTTCCCGTGTAAACTGTTCCGCTTACCTTCTTCTTCTTCTTCTTCGGCGTTCCAGAATTATTTGGTTACGTGAGCTCGTTTGCCCATTTGGGTTCCCCATACTATACTCTGAGAGCATAGTTAGCTTCACTCCGCTTTCGTTGAGTAGGCATGCTGGGTATTTTCGTGTTTCCATAACCCACCGAACTCCGACATGGATTACAGGATCTTTTCCGTGCGCACTTGGTCTTGTGCTTACGTGTACACACGAAGGGGGTTAAGTCACTAGCAGGTCTGCACATAAGTTGACCTGGGAGATCGGAAAAATCTCCACTCTTAGCCCACCAGGCGGCAGCGACCCGGCGGGATTCGAACTCACGACCTCCCGACGTCTTACCACCACGCCACTGCGCCCGTCTTACGGCCGTTCGGCTTACCAAAATCAAACATACAAGAAAGGTAAATTATTGACAAAACAAAACGTTACGTTCACAAATATATCGACCCAGCGGTCTTGTAAGCGCACAGACAAACCCTAATTAGACAACACTACTTATATGGCAAAATGTTCAGCCGCTTGCATGCAGCGAAGGCACAAGCAGGGCCAATGTTGGAACGTTGGCAGTCTATGTGTTTTTGGATTTCTGCTGAGCTTACCGTCTCAGATCTTTCCTGGCCTTTAAAGACCATCCCTCCACTTTGTTACTTTGCCTCCACCATAAAGACCATCACTCCACTTTGTTACTTTGCCTCCACCATAAAGACCATCCCTCCACTTTGTTACTTTGCCTCCACCATAAAGACCATCCCTCCACTTTGTTACTTTGCCTCCACCATAAAGACCATCCCTCCACTTTGTTACTTTGCCTCCACCATAAAGACCATCCCTCCACTTTGTTACTTTGCCTCCACCATAAAGACCATCCCTCCACTTTGTTAATTTGCCTCCACCATAAAGACCATCCCTCCACTTTGTTACTTTGCCTCCACCATAAAGACCATCCCTCCACTTTGTTAATTTGCCTCCACCATAAAGACCATCCCTCCACTTTGTTACTTTGCCTCCACCATAAAGACCATCCCTCCACTTTGTTACTTTGCCTCCACCATAAAGACCATCCCTCCACTTTGTTACTTTGCCTCCACCATAAAGACCATCCCTCCACTTTGTTAATTTGCCTCCACCATAAAGACCATCCCTCCACTTTGTTACTTTGCCTCCACCATAAAGACCATCCCTCCACTTTGTTAATTTGCCTCCACCATAAAGACCATCCCTCCACTTTGTTAATTTGCCTCCACCATAAAGACCATCCCTCCACTTTGTTAATTTGCTCCACCATAAAGACCATCCCTCCACTTTGTTAATTTGCCTCCACCATAAAGACCACCCCTCCACTTTGTTAATTTGCCTCCACCATAAAGACCATCCCTCCACTTTGTTACTTTGCCTCCACCATAAAGACCATCCCTCCACTTTGTTACTTTGCCTCCACCATAAAGACCATCCCTCCACTTTGTTAATTTGCCTCCACCATAAAGACCATCCCTCCACTTTGTTACTTTGCCTCCACCATAAAGACCATCCCTCCAATTTGTTAATTTGCCTCCACCATAAAGACCATCCCCTCCTCATCGTGGTATGGTGGTGAAACAGAACCAAGCTATGCCGTCGGAAGAAAATCGCTGAAATCTCACTGTCCCTAAAACATGAGGGTGATTTTTCATTGTGAGAAGTATACCGGTAGGGCTCTCCCTTGGCGGACAGGTTGGTTGCTGGCTAACGGGGCTCTGGTGAAGACGGAGGTGTGCTGGACAGTACCGGTGTGATGGCACAGAGGCCCAAGGACACAAGCGGTCATCTCAGCAACCTCCAAACGGGTAGACTGGACTCGTCAACCCTGGCAGGTAACCAGTCTAGGAGAAGGAAACCTCCGAAATAGAACCACGGGCAGACCAAGCTCAACAGCCCAGGAAGGCAATTGGTCTAGGGGAGGGACCCCTGACCAACGTCCAAGGCCGAAGTCGGAGATGCGGGACTCCCTGGGTGCCAAAAAGCGCCGCATCACGCAAATCACAAAATGATGGAGACAAAATTTAATCAATTGATCAAACGTTAATTTGCCAAAAATGTAAGAGCCTGGGTTTGGGAATACAAATTAATGCTGGGTCCGTGCAAAGTTGGAATTTTCTTAGTAATTAATGTCGTAAAACTAATGAAGAAATTAATTCATCGACAAATTCCAACTGGCCACAGCAAGAAGTCAAGGTGTTGCTTTCCTTTAAATTTAATTTATTTATCTTTTATCCCAATTATTAGAAATTCGGGTCGCTACCTCCCAGTGAAAAGCTAGCAGCAACAAAGTCGCGTTACCCTGGTGTGTGTGTGTGTGTGTGTGTGTGTGTGTGTGTGTGTGTGTGTGTGTGTGTGTGTGTGTGTGTGTGTGTGTGTGTGTGTGTGTGTGTGTGTGTGTGTTTATGTGTAATGAGCCACCTGCACTTATAGCAGAATGACCGAGGTCTTTTACGTGCCACGGGGGTGGGACATGGATACCGTCTCGGAGGCTGCACATGAAGTTGACCCGTGTCCGTCCCTGCCGGGATTTGAACCTGTGACCTTGTGGCGTGTGACCAAGTGGAAGGATGGTCTCATCCACTGTCCAAGCCTGGCCAACTCTGAGACGGTGATCCGAACCGTCAAAGGCGGTCCTTAATTCAGCCCGAAGTCGACTTCGCGAAGTCTTTTTACCGAAAACTCAGTGCTAAAGCTCCGTGCGGCCAGCTTCGCGAAGTCTTTTTACCGAAAACTCAGTGCTAAAGCTCCGTGCGGCCACCTTCGCGAAGTCGACTTGGCCCAATTAAGGACAGGCTTAACACGGGAATGATTGTGCCTTTAACCTCCGTGAATACGAAACGTGCCTGACAAAGATGTCTGCCAGGGGGTACCTTAGGTCAGTTTGGGCTGTGAACCGTATGCACGTCACACACACTCGACCCTTTCATGCACGCTAGTCAAGAGTGAAGATGGATCGACTTCAACACAAAAAGGGAGCTTTTCTCTTTGGTGATAATACAGTATAATTGTATTATACTCAGCTTTAACACTCGAGGTCATGCAGGGTCTTTTCGCTTTATCCTCGTAGAGGGTAGAAGCATGGCCAACAATGTCGTATGATTGATTGTTTTAAGTTGATGTATCGCTATGTGCATGCTGGGCATTGTACATTCTCTCCACCGTTCTCCCTGTGACTGTGAAAAGGTATAATTATTATGTATGAGCTCTCTCTCTCTCTCTCTCTGTCTGTCTGTCTCTCTCTGTCTCTCTGTCTCTCTGTCTCTTTCTCTCTTTTCCTCTCTCTCTCTCTCTCTTTCTCTCTCTCTCTCTCTCTCTCTCTCTCTCTCTTTCCCACTCTCTCTCTTTCTCTCTCTCTCTCTCTCTCTCCCTCTCTCTCTCTTTCTCTCTCTCTCTCTCTCTCTCTCTCTCTGATTTTCTCTATACTTATATGTTTTATTCTCTCTCCCTCTCACCCCCCTCTATCTCTGTCTCCCCACTCTCTCTTCTCTTTGTCCCTCTCTCCGTCGTTTCAACTCACACCAGCAAAACCCACTGATAAGAAGCGACCCACGGCAAAGGAGGAGAGAGGAAAAGCCGAGTAGACAAGTCTGGCCAGTCACCCGTGACGAAGGTAAAGGTACACTGACCACACCTCGCTGCCTACCTATCTTCCGCATCATTGACACTCTTTCAACTTTCCGTCTTATCTTTTCGGTTTCTTCTTCTTTGCCTGTTTTTTGAGCGTTTGTTTCTCCATTCCTCGACCATCCGGCTTTTCCTCTGTCAGTGAAATGTGAGTACCACAGACACCCTGGCACGCTAGAGGATTTGGAGAGATCCTTGCCCGATAACATGCTGGATCCACACTGGGGTTGTCGTCGGTTTGAGGCCTTTTTTTGTGTGTGAGACCAGATTAGCAAACGAAAGCGCACAAAAGGATTACATTTACAGTTTGATCAGAACATCAGAGCACAATATCCCCACCCCCTCCCCCCTCCCCCCCCCATCCCTCTCTTTCTGTCCCTCTCTCTGTATCTGTCTGTCTGTCTGTCTGTCTCTCTGTCTCTGTCTCTGTCTCTGTCTCTCTCTCTCTCTCTCTCTCTCTCTCTCTCTCTCTCTCTCTCTCTCTTTGTATACAGACTGATGCGATATTAACCTGATCAAACACACGCACACACTTCCTCTCGGATCAATGCATCCCCCTGCTTCTGCAGACTGACAGAAAATTATCGTTGCTTGGGTTAACGGCATAGACAAAAAAAATAAAAGTAGGCAACCAAGAAAACAAATAGGCATTCATATCCATTAACATATTTTCCTTGGCCTGTTCGATCAGTCTCTTTTTTTATTTTTTTTATTTTTTTAAAGATCAGAGATTCCATCTGTCTCTTTGTTTTATTATCCCCACAGCATCTGAGTGGCAACCTGGTTGGGTTTAACTGATTTGTTAATTTAGCTAATATAGTCGATTGTGGACTAAAGATCGCTGGAGAATCGTGTGGATCAAGCAAACTCTTTGAAATAATTCGTTTAACTAATAACTTTCATATATATATGCACATGCCTCGTAGCACGATTAACAATGGCATCTGCGTCTCAAACAAAGCAAACAAAGCAAACAAAGCAATGAGTATGCCTTCTCTTCTCAGACCTAAGCAATATAATACGATTCACAAACGACACCCGCAAACAGACTCCCCATTACTTCTGCTGGTGAAAAACTGTTTGAATGTAATTGCCACACGGAGCATTGTGTCTGATGAAAGCTTGAGTCTTTTTGAAACCGAAGACAGGCAGCAGAATGTGTTAATTATCTGGTCCAGAAACTCACGAAAAATACTATACAAGCCTCCAGAAGACGACGGCTTTCGCGGTTTTTCCATTTCGACGAAATACAATTTTTTATTTTTTTTGGCAAAACAGACGTCTTATCCCTTGGAGAAAATGACAGGCTCTTATCCTTGAGTGGCTTGAACTGAAAAAAAACTGCTCCCAACCAAATCGTCTCATCCTTTCTTTGTGGTGCCGCAGTGTAACCCTTTCAGCGGAATAACTGTCCCGTTTCGCCGTTAGCCCATTTCGCCCCCATCCCATTTTTGCGACATTTCTCAGGCCAAGTGTCATTTTACCACCATGCCATGTACCATTAGCTCCACATCCCATGTTGGCGCAATCCCGTTTCGCCGTTAGCCCATTTCGTCCCCATCCCATTTTTGCGACATTTCACAGGCCAAGTGTCATTTTACCACCGTGTCATACCACTAACGCCACATTCCATTTTGTCGTCATGCCGTTTTGCCGTCATCCCATTTCGCCGCCATCCCTATTTCGCGACATTTTGGATTGTGGCAAAAATGAGATTTCGCGTTAACGGAATGTCTTCCTAGTTGAATAACGCAGTATAGTAGTATAGTGAGGTTTGGCAAGAAGAATAAATCTAAAATGGGATGGCGGCCAATGGGATGGTGTCAAAATGGGATGTCGCGCTATTGTTATGACACGGTAGTAAAATGACGCTTAGCTTGTGAAATGTCGCGACAATGGGATGGGGGCGAAATTGAATGGAGGTGAAACGGCATGGCGGCCAAATGGGATATGGTGTCAAAATGGGATGTCGCGCTATTGTTATGACATGTTAGTAAAATGACGCTTGGCTTGTGAAATGTCGCGAAAATGGTATGGGGCAAAAAATGGGACCCGCGGCAAAATGGGATTGCACCAAAATGGGATGTGGATCTAAAACCACCCCCACCACTCAGCGTAGAGGCTCTAAACAAGAAAAATTAATTATAATAAAAGGCATGCATTACTTTGTGGAATGCGATATTTTTACATTTTTACAAATCGCGGTTTTAGGTTCGACGTGATTTCTAAATTGTTTTTACATTTTTACAAATCACGGGTTAACAACTGTCACTCCCAATTGGCCTGTCCAACCATACCCGAAGCTGCAACAGAAACAGCGCGCAAAATCCATAGCCTCCAGAAACTGAAGGATGCCTATACACAGTATTAGTCCAGCAATGTTACAGCTAAGTTTTTAAAACAGGCCTTTGGCGTATACATGTGTATATGATAGAAAATTATGGGTCAAGATTATGTACAGCTATGAAATTGTGGCTGGTTTACTGAGGGTAGTCCTCTCTTTCTCTTGCTATACTTTTATTGCGTAAACAGAGAGAGAAAGAGAGAGAGAGAGAGAGAGAGAGAGAGAGAGAGAAAGAGAGAGAGAGAGAGAAAGAGAGAGAGAGAGAGAACAGAGAGAGAGAAAGAGAGAGAGAGAGAGAGAGAGAGAGAACAGAGAGAGAGAGAGAGAACAGAGAGAGAGAGAGAGAGAAAGAGAGAGAGAGAGAGAGAGAACAGAGAGAGAGAGAGAAAGAGAGAGAGAGAGATACAGAGAGAGAGATACAGAGAGAGAGAAAGAGAGAGATATACAGAGAGAGAGAGAGAGAGAGAGATACAGAGAGAGAGAGATACAGAGAGAGAGAGAGAGAGACTGAGAGACAGAGAGAGAGAGAGATACAGAGAAAGAG
>NC_090245.1:102535553-102538053 GCF_037325665.1 Littorina saxatilis
CGAAGATTTTGCCTGAGATCTGAATCGAACCACCTTTGTTGTCTGTCTTTTCCAATATACACTCTTTTTTTCATACACTCTCCTGCCATCGTCATTGCTTCGTTAAATTTACTTAGAGATAAATTGACATCCACTTCTATTAATTCAGTGGCATCTCGGAGGCGGGCCTGAATTTCTTCAGAAGAGAATGAGGATACAAACGAAATCGACTTTTCATCACACCAAACAAACTTTTCAATCTTGACAGCACAGAGAGAGAGAGAGAGATACAGAGAAAGAGAGAGAGAGAGATACACACAGAGAGAGATACAGAGAGAGAGATACAGAGAGAGATACACAGAGAGAGGGAGAGAGACAGAGAGAAAGACAGAGACAGAGACAGAGAGAGATACAGAGAGAGAGAGAGAGACAAAGAGAGAGACAGAGAGAGAGAGATACAGAGAGAGACAGAGAGAGAGACAGAGACAGACAGAGAGAGAGAGAGAGAGGGAGAGAGAGAGAGAGAGATGGAATGAGGAGTGGGAGAGGGGGCGGAACCATACACCATGCACACACCACATTTTATCACCTATCAATCAATCAATCAATATGAAGCTTATAATAGCGCGTATTCCGTGGGTACAGCTCTAAGCGCTACTCACACCCACACACACACACTTGTACACACACACACACGATATAGAAATCATGCCATTAGAACATTTAAGCAAACAAACCCACTGACGCGCGCACCTCTTTTTTGTGTCCTTGTTTAAGAAAAAAACATCCCACCGATTTCATAATTCAGGACTCAATCAAAATATAATAAGGCATTTTTACACAGCACTTAATGTCTCCGGTAAGCCTCAAACGCGTCGTTATGTTTGACACAGGTCATCTCTCAAGTAATCGCTTTGCACGCAAATAAGCACAATATTTTTTTCTGACGCCTAATTATCTGCACCGGTGCACTTTCCAATGGACTCAATGAGAAACTTTGAGATTATAAAACTTCGTTGAATAACCCTATTCACCTTGAAGCATCCTGCATGCAACTAAGGTAAAAAAAAAAATTTAAAAAAAAAGAGAAAAAAACAAGTCGCGTAAGGCGAAAATACAATATTTAGTCAAGTAGCTGTCGAACTCACAGAATGAAACTGAACGCAATGCCATTTTTCAGCAAGACCGTATACTCGTAGCATCGTCAGTCCACCGCTCATGGCAAAGGCAGTGAAATTGACAAGAAGAGCGGGGTAGTAGTTGCGCTAAGAAGGATAGCACGCTTTTCTGTACCTCTCTTTGTTTTAACTTTCTGAGCGTGTTTTTAATCCAAACATATCATATCTATATGTTTTTGGAATCAGGAACCGACAAGGAATAAGAGGAAAGTGTTTTTAAATTGATTTCGACAATTTAATTTTGATAATATTTTTTATATATTTAATTTTCAGAGCTTGTTTTTAATCCGAATATAACATATTTATATGTTTTTGGAATCAGCAAATGATGGAGAATAAGATAAACGTAAATTTGGATCGTTTTATAAATTTTTATTTTTTTTTTACAATTTTCAGATTTTTAATGACCAAAGTCATTAATTAATTTTTAAGCCACCAAGCTGAAATGCAATACCGAAGTCCGGGCTTCGTCGAAGATTACTTGAGCAAAATTTCAACCAATTTGGTTGAAAAATGAGGGCGTGACAGTGCCGCCTCAACTTTCACGAAAAGCCGGATATGACGTCATCAAAGACATTTATCAAAAAAATGAAAAAAACGTCTGGGGATTTCATACCCAGGAACTCTCATGTCAAATTTCATAAAGATCGGTCCAGTAGTTTAGTCTGAATCGCTCTACACACACACACAGACACACACACACACACACGCACACACACACACACACACGCACATACACCACGACCCTCGTTTCGATTCCCCCTCGATGTTAAAATATTTAGTCAAAACTTGACTAAATATAAAAAAAGAGAAAAAAAAAGAAAAAAACCCCTATTCACTTCAAAAATGAGTTAGCATGTTAATAAAAATCAGTTACAATAAATGGCCTTTGGAGCACCCCTGACAGACTGACAGAAGGACTGGCAGACAGATAGAAAGACATACAAACTGACAGACCGACATAAAGACATACAAACTGACAGACCGACATAAAGACATACAAACTGACAGACCGACATAAAGACATACAGATTGACGGAACGACAGAAGAACATACAAACTGACAGACCGACCGAAGAACATACAAACTGACAGACCGACATAAAGACATACAACACATACAGATTGACGGAACGACCGAAGAACATACAAACTGACAGACCGATAGAAAGATACAGAGAGGGGCCCCGTAGCTCAGTTGGTAGAGCACTGGACTTGTGATCGAAAGGTCGCAGGTTCGAATTCGGGCCGGGACGGACACGGGTCAACTTTATGTGCAGACCCAGAGACGGAAGCCATGTCCCACCCCCGTGTCATCACAATGGCACGTAAAAGACCTTGGT
>NC_090245.1:102548053-102555553 GCF_037325665.1 Littorina saxatilis
GGTGTAACACGAAATTTTTACTCCACGAAAAATTTACTCTGGAGTAAATATTTCGTACGAAATTCTTACTCCGAGTACACTTTTCGTACGAGAAAAGAACTCCCCAAGGCACGAAAAAATTACTCCCTCCACGAAATTTTCACTCCCCATTTTTTTTACTTCCAGTAAAAATATCGTACGCAAAAATGGGATGCGGGCGAAGGGATAATGCCAATAAGTGATCTCGCGCACACGAATGTCGCGCTACCCTCCTTCCACCCCTTCCACCACCAAGACTAACAGGGGACAAGGGAGTAAAAATTTCGTACACCTGGCATGGGAGGTTAAATTGCTCGTGTTGGGGTGAAGTAATTTATTCGTTATTTATTCGTGAGGGGAGTAACATTTGTGTACGAAATGTTTACTCGGAACTCACCTGTCTTGGGGAGTACTTTTCTCGTGCAATGGGGGAGTGCTTTTTTCGTAAAGGGAGTAAGTTTTTCGTACGAAATGTTTACTCCGGAGTAAAAATCTCGTGGGAGTAATTTTCTCATGTTACACCGGGTCTTGAAGCAAGGGCTAGCCCCCGAAGTTTATTTAGACTGCATAGAACAAAAGTGTTTTAGAGACGCCCTTATTAGATTTAGACTTGGTATAAGTGAGCTTAAAGTGCACAAAAACCGCTATATTAAGACAAATCTTCCTACAGACAATTATTGTCCTTTTTGCCCGGGTTCCCTGGAGTCCGAACTTCATTTCCTGTTCATTTGCAAACGATATATGATGACTTAAGACCAGAAATGTTTAAAAATTAATGTTGACAACCATTTGCAGTGTTGCCTGTTTGGTAAACTGATTTCATGCAAATTCCAAAGTGTAATCAGAAAAATGGCATAGTTTATTTTCAAGGCATTTGAGTTGCGTGGGCAATCTTGTGAAAGCTGTCGTTGAGAAAATAGATTCCTTTTCATCTTATTCCTTGTCGGTCCCTGATTCCAAAAACATATAGATATGATATGTTTGGATTAAAAACAAACTCAGTACGCTAAAAAGAATAGAGATACAGAAAAGCGTGTTATCCTACTCAGCGCGACCATTACTGCACTATCCTGGCTTGTCGATTTCACTGCCTTTGCCACGAGCGGTGGACTGACGAAACTACGAGATGCGGTCTTGGTGAAAACATGCAGTGCGTTCAGTTTGATTCTGTGAGTTCGACAGCTTGACTAAATGTTGTTATTTCGCCTTACGCGGCTTGTTAAGACCTCAGTTGGTTTTTCAGACTTTCTGTTCATGACATCTGTAACTGTACCTCCATTGTAAGACTTCCTCCTTTTTAAGACCTCATTTTCTCAGATTTTTGGAGGTCGTAAAAGGGGGGGGGGGGGTTCACTGTATAAATATCCATTAATTCAGAATCAGTGGAACATTTTAGTTTCGTTGCTGGAATCACGGACAATGGAACGTTTTGCCACCTTGCAGATTTCAACAAGATCCCAGAACAATAGAGCAGCTGAACAGTGAACAGCTGCCAGGGAGATGGTCTGAACATCAACTTCACAAATCAAGCGAAATATCATTGTACTTTATCTTACGTGTATGTCCATTCGATCTCTGCTTGATAACGTGGCTTAAATGGTCTTCACAAATCGAGCGAATTATCATTGTACTTTATCTTACACCAATGGTCACTTCGTCGAGATGTCCATGTGCTCAATTTGCTCTAATGGACTTCACAAATGAAGCGATCTATTTTTGTACTTTATTTTACATCAATGTTCGTTCCTACCGGACATCCACTTTACAACGTGGTTCAAATGGACTTCATATATAAAGCAAACTACAATTCCACTTAATCGTACAACAATGTCCATTCTTACTAGATATCCACTTGATGACGTGGCTTAAATGGACTTCATATATCGTCCATTCTTACTAGATATCCACTTGATACCGTGGCTCAAATGGCTGTACCGATCATAATACTTGAAACTCCAAGTACACCGGTCTCAGGAACGGAAAACTACTCGAGGCAGCTTAATCGTATGTTCTGTGTTTGCAGAAAATACTGAAAAATAAATATAATTTATGTGGATAAATATTTCTGACAGGGTTTTTAAATTCTAGGATGACAGTAGTAGTATAGGCTCCTGGTCTCACACCGCATCGACAATGTTACGTCATTCAATGTAAGATGTAGAATCCATATCCAATCCAGGTTTTCGTTTCTTAACCAAGATGCAAATCAGTCAGTTTTTGCATTAAGTTCATTTTCGTCTGGATATTTGTTGCATGATCCCAGTTAAGTAAACATGACCTTTACTCAATGTCTCGACTGCTCAAAGGTTGGTTGGTTGGTTGGTTGGTCGCTGGTTGTTCATGTCCAAAATAATAACAAGCTTACTAATAAAGACAATAATGATGTATTTTTCCAGCGGTATAGTCATCTGACAATATGCATACCGAATGAATGAATCACACGAGAGTTTGAGATGTGGTTTTGAATTATACATTGAATAGTGACGAGCAAACAATTCTTTCGTCCCAATGTACACCGCCCACAATTTATTTATTTCTTTTTACTTTATTTTATGTTCATTTATCAAATTTTGTGGGTTTTTTTTTTGGGGGGGGGGGGGTGTTTGGGTGGGGGGGGGAGGGGCTACATTTTTCAACTTAAACTAAATTGTAAGGCTATGAAGAAATACAGCGAAAGCAGCACAAAAGTAAAACGCAACATAATCTCTGTTCAGGTCAAGTTGTCCATGAAAATGCCACAAAAAGTGGCAAATATTATTCTTCATTCAAATTAACCTAAAGCAGCAGTGAGCCATTGCCATATGCTGAAATGCAGTGAAAGCAAAACGAAAGTATAACATAATAACGCAACACCTATTCAGCTCAACTCGCCCAGGAACATTAATCCAAAAACAGCGACAGATTTTATTCTTTCAAAACCACCCCACAAATCACAGTGTTAGGCTATTAATTGTCAATCCGCTGTGCAATTTAAGAAAATTCATTTACAAAAAAACTGTGCGCGCAAGATGCGTTACCCATTTTGTAACCTTTTCCTTTCTCGTTGTAATTCCCTGCACTTCTGCACTCGCGTTCCTCTTCACTTAAAGCCCCATTCACACTGCGTGAGATTGGACGCATTTTTGTCCGACCGCAGCGTGACATGTGAATAGAAGAAGAGCAATTCTGTTTGTCTATTTGGAGGTGAATTAAGGTGTCACCAGTGTCGTCATATTACGTGACGTGACCCGGAGCAACCGGCAACAGTTTCATCTGGAGCTCTCTCTCTCTCTCTCTCTCTCTCTCTCTCTCTCTCTCTCTCTCTCTCTCTCTCTCTCTCTCTCTCTCTCTCTCTCTCTCTCTCTCTCTCTCTCTCTCTCTCTCCCCTCCTTCATTTAATAAGTTTGAACATCTCGGGTAACTGATCTCCTGTAATGAACGATGGCCTAATTTTTTTAGAACAAATTTAATAAAGCCCTTAGTGGAGGGTTTTCCTGCCGCCTTTTGAAAAAAACTTCATATTCAACTTTGGTGGCATTAGAGACCTGAATTGTCCTTTTCTCTGCTACATGGAATGTTTCAAGTGTCTTCTTTACTTCAAATGTTGTTCTCATTACATTTTGAAAGTGCACTCGCGATAAGAAATAAAATTCTTTATATTGTCACGTTTGATATGTTCGCTGTGGAATTGCAGCCGAATTTTGTCAAGTTTACTTGCACGTACAAATTAACTTTCATCATATCTGGTATCAACATTACTTTCTGTCTGTCTGTCTCTGTCTGTCTGCCTGTCTGTCTGCCTCTCTCTCTCTCTCTCTCTCTCTCTCTCTCTCTCTCTCTCTCTCTCTCTCTCTCTCTCTCTCTCTCTCTCTCTCTCTCTCTCTCTCTCTCTCTCTCTCTCTCTCTCTCTCTCTCTCTCACGTTTGGTGTCTTTTTCCGTTTAAAACTTTGTTTTCAAGTTGCCACATCCAAAGTTTTCTTAGCACTGCTCTTCTAAGTCGGCACAGTTCTACTGCTCCTCTTCTTCAACGCTTCTGTCACTTCAATTTTTATTCACCTTCCCTCTCTGAATTTTAGATTGCCACTTTGACAAATGAAACGATTCGGAATTCGATCGAATAAAAGAGCACAAAAGACACACACACACAAAATACTGGTCGAGTGTGACCTGAAATTACTCTCAGAATTCTTTTAAAATCTTCGTTCTCTTTTCATTTTTTTCTGGTTTTTATATCTCCATTCATGTTGTCTTCTATCTCCTTTTTCAGGCAATTTGAAAAGTGCACAGATTTTTCTGTGGAGTTCACGAAAGGGGTGCAGTTGACACGCGCAAATGGAAACAAGTCGCGTAAGGCGAAATTACTACATTTAGTCAAGCTGTGAAACTCACAGAATGAAACTGAACGCACTGCATTTTTTCACAATGACCGTAGTCCGCCGCTTGTGCAAAACGGAGTGAAACTGACGAGCCTGTTCAGCGCAGAAGTGGTTTCGCTGTGCTGCATAGCACGCTTTGCTGTACCTCTTCGTTTTAACTTTCTGAGCGTGTTTTTAATCCAAACATATCATATCTATATGTTTTTGGAATCAGGAACCGACAAGGAATAAGATGAAATTGTTTTTAAATCGATTTCGGAAATTTAATTTTGATCATAATTTGTATATGTTTAATTTTCAGAGCTTGTTTTTAATCCAAATATAACATATTTACATGTTTTGGGAATCAGGAAATGATGTAAAATAAGATGAACGTACATTTGGATCGTTTTATATAAAAAAAATTATTACAATTTTCAGATTGTTAATGACCAAAGTCATTAATTAATTTTTAAGCCACCAAGCTGAAATGCAATACCGAAGTCCGGCCTTCGTCGAAAATTGCTTTACAAAAATTTCAATCAATTTGATTGAAAAATGAGGGTGTGACAGTGCCGCCTCAACTTTTACAAAAAGCCGGATATGACGTCATCAAAAGTATTTATCGAAAAAAAAGAAAAAAACTTCCGGGGATATCATTCCCAGGAACTCTCATGTCAAATTTCATAAAGATCGGTCCAGTAGTTTGGTCTGAATCGCTCTACACACACACACACGCACAGACAGACACACACACACACACATACACCACGACCCTCGTCTCGATTCCCCCTCTATGTTAAAACATTTAGTCAAAACTTGACTAAATGTAAAAAGGTCTGTCTGCATTTGACCCGTTACAAGTTCCTCAAAGACATCGATCGTCTCTTGGAAGCGATTCTAATCTCAAAGAAAGACACCGCATGTAGAAAGAACTTCAAAAAACGGAATGCCTCAGTTATGAGAGCGTTCGGTTGGATGAGTGGAGACGTGATGGTTAGTGTTGGAGCGGGGAAAGGGGGGAGCTAGTGCAGGATTTAGCTGAGACGATGATTGTGGTTACTGATGTGGTGAAAGCCAGTTCTGCACGATGCCAGTTTGAACTGTGCTTGTGTTAGACTTCAGCACATCCTGACTTTCAGGCTGAATTCTGTTACCATTTCTTCAGCGGGATGACGAAAAGACAAAACAGAGAGAGAGAGAGAGAGAGAGAGAGAGAGAGAGAGAGAGAGAGAGAGAGAGAGAGAGAGAGAGAGAGAGAGACTTGGAGAGACTCGGAGAGAGAGAGAGACAGAGAGAGAGAGAGAAAGAGAAAGAGAGAGAGAGAGAGAGAGAGAGAGAGAGAGAGAGAGAGAGAGAGAGAGAGAGAGAGAGAGAGAGAGAGAGAGAACTCAGAACTCAGAAAATTTAATCGCTCAAACTTGAAGGTTCATTGCGATGGGGAGGTTTGGGGCGAGGGAGACAATTTCGAAATCAACAGGCGTTTTACATTGTACAGATGTTTACCCGACATGGTATTTTCCGCGTCAGTTTTGATCTTGTATTGTTCTCCTTGTGTAATACAAATGTCATCGTTCTCTCAAATGTCTGGATGAGAACAAGAGTCCCGAATCACACGCGAACCGAACAACGAGACTGTTAACCGAGATAGAAACGTGTCACGTTTCGTAGCACAGACACTTCGTGTAGCACTGTCCTTAGATTATCTTTGAATTTTCCTCTGTCGACTGGTGACCCATGGCGAAGGTTGTCAAGGTACCCCTGCTCTTCTGGTAGCATGTGGCGGGTTGCTTGCTTTATCATCCAGTATGTGCCTGTGAGATCGTCGCTGCTGCAGTCCTTGATCAACACAAAATCATCTGTTTCACAGAGCAGTGACTGTCTGTCGCCTGTGTTGTCTCTGACCACCCGTCGGAATGAATTGTTTCTGTGTACGTTTTTAACAGAACGAACAGCTGATCGGTCCCTCAGTTCCGACACATACTTCTTGATGGATGGCAGACAAAAACCAAAGTCTAGCGCCCTTTGCTCTGATATGTCCTGTGTTTCTGTGCTTCCTCTTTGTGACTGGGTTGTCAAAACAAAAACATCACGTGGCTCAGCGGTCCGTGGCGACAATAACACAACGCCAGCTTCACCCTGACTATTGTTACCACGCTCGGTGGGCTTGTCAGCTGTGCCTGCAACACGTGCAAAGTCACTGCTACTGTGTTGTGTGTCAATGTCACATCCCACGGGTTGTTGTTGTGTCATTTGTGGCCTCGACGAAATCGAAAGATTTGACATTGAAGAAGAACAATTCTGACTTGCCTTTGGTTCGTTCTGGTTACCTTTCTCTTTCTTTTCCTGTCGTTCTTGTGCACGAAGCCTGTCGCGCTGAAGCTGGCTTGGTGGTTTGCGGCGAAAATGTCGAGTCATGGCTGGCCGGTCCGAGTCGGAGATTGACACAAGTCGCAGGACGACTGTCGTTTTCGTGCCTTCAGCGCAGATTTTCCATGAACACACGGCATTTTCCTTTAGCAGGGCCTCCAGGGTACCTTCCAGAGCTGTTGGGAGTCCAACAGCTGGCATTGTGAAGGAATATTGAGCGTTTCTCAACGTTGGATCGAGAGCTCTAAATTTTCCGTCCTGCTGCTCGAAGATCTCGCGAGACCCCCCGAGAGAGAGAGAGAGAGAGAGAGAGAGAGAGAGAGAGAGAGAGAGAGAGAGAGATATATACATTGACAATGACAATGACAATGACAAATCTTTATTTTTCGAGGGTGAGAAGAATAAGCATAGATATACTTTTTTGCATCTGGCCCTCGCCCTAAAGAGGGACTAAACTAGTTTACTATAACTATGACTAGGGAAAAAAAAGGTTACATAAAAACATTAATGAGAGAGAGAGAGAGAGAGAGAGAGAGAGAACTCAGAACTCAGAAAATTTAATCGCTCAAACTTGAAGGTTCATTGCGATGGGGAGGTTTGGGGCGAGGGAGACAATTTCGAAATCAACAGGCGTTTTACATTGTACAGATGTTTACCCGACATGGTATTTTCCGCGTCAGTTTTGATCTTGTATTGTTCTCCTTGTGTAATACAAATGTCATCGTTCTCTCAAATGTCTGGATGAGAACAAGAGTCCCGAATCACACGCGAACCGAA
>NC_090245.1:102560553-102655369 GCF_037325665.1 Littorina saxatilis
ACCGATCGCGAGTGGCTACGTCCCTTGAATGAGAAGAGACTGAAGGATTATTAGGATGAAGCAAATTTCTAAGTTTATATAGAATACCTAAGCTCGATCATCAAGGCATTTTTAGAGTGCTTCAGCCACAGTAGATGACAAATTAAACGCCAGCTGTAAAAAAAAAAAAAAAGCAGACCACTGCTTCAGTATAAGGTCCACGAGGTCGATTGAGAAGGCTATGGAATGCCCAAGACTTGAAAACTGAACGCGTTTCACCGGCCGTCTTCAAGCACAGCTGTGATGGTTACACAGCTGGGAGGGGGGGGGGGGGACTGGGGGGGGGGGGGGGGTCCTCAGCTAGGAACAGATTTGATGATTGGTCTGAATTTTAACTTGGTCTTTTGTGATTGGCTCATAACCAGCTAGATTGGGCAACGGGAAAGGTCGAAGCTGGGGGACTGAGGGGCCGTGTTTGGGTAAAAAAACCAAAAAACCATGAAGCACGGCGAATTAAAAAACATTGTTTTATCGCATGTCACGTAATTTAAAATGATATTTTTTACTGGCCCATCCCCATGAAGGAAGAACACATGAGAAGGAATATATAGCTATGCTCGCCGCTCTGTCTCTTATCCGAATTCTAATATGATAAACCTCTTAACCATGTTATTACCACATCTTTCTTCTGGCAGGGCGGTTTGCTTGGTCATGCACTTTCAATTCGGAGTGGAGTCTGCTTTTTATATTTAGTCAAGTTTTGACTAAATATTTTAACATCGAGGGGGAATCGAAACGAGGGTCGTGGTGTATGTGCGTGTGTGTGTCTGTGTGTCTGTGTGTGTGTGTGTGTGTGTGTGTGTGTGTGTGTGTGTGTGTGTGTGTGTGTCTGTGTGTCTGTGTGTGTGTGTAGAGCGATTCAGACTAAACTACTGGACCGATCTTTATGAAATTTGACATGAGAGTTCCTGGGTATGAAATCCCCGAACGTTTTTTTTTCCATTTTTTTGATAAATGTCTTAAATGACGTCATATCCGGCTTTTTCGTGAAAGTTGAGGCGGCACTGTCACGCCCTCATTTTTCAACCAAATTGGTTGAAATTTTGGTCAAGTAATCTTCGACGAAGCCCGGACTTCGGTATTGCATTTCAGCTTGGTGGCTTAAAAATTAATTAATGACTTTGGTCATTAAAAATCTGAAAATTGTAAAAAAAAAAAAATTTATAAAACGATCCAAATTTACGTTTATCGTATTCTCCATCATTTGCTGATTCCAAAAACATATAAATATGTTATATTCGGATTAAAAACAAGCTCTGAAAATTAAATATATAAAAATTATTATCAAAATTAAATTGTCCAAATCAATTTAAAAACACTTTCATCTTATTCCTTGTCGGTTCCTGATTCCAAAAACATATAGATATGATATGTTTGGATTAAAAACACGCTCAGAAAGTTAAAACAAAGAGAGGTACAGAAAAGCGTGCTATCAGAATACAGAATACAGAATACAGTATTTATTGAGCCAAGTGATATTAAAAAAACATTTAAAGCACAAGGAATTTAGCGTAGTGTTGGTAAAATCACGCACACACACACACCCACACACACACTGACACACACACACACACGCCCACACATTCACTGACATACACACCAACACACACACGCCCACACTACAGCAGTCACGATCACACCATCACACGCATCCTTCTTAGCGCAACTACTACCCCGCTCTTCTTGTCAATTTCACTGCCTTTGCCATGAGCGGTGGACTGACGATGCTACGAGTATACGGTCTTGCTGAAAAATGGCATTGCGTTCAGTTTCATTCTGTGAGTTCGACAGCTACTTGACTAAATATTGTATTTTCGCCTTACGCGACTTGTTTGTTCTTTTTTTAAAAACTTTTTTTTATCTATCATCCGTATCAGGCGTAACATTATGTTGTGCCTGTAGCGGGACTGACTTACTATTCAGTCTATCTAAAATTAAAACCATTTTAACAAGGGGCGAAACATGTTAAAAAGAAAGACCTTGAATAATCCTTTTATCACTGCCAAACCCTTTATCCTCAATTACGCTCGGTAAATTTGTTCAAGTAAGTATTATGAAGAAAATGAAGTCCCGGCTGTGTCTTAGTCTCTCTCTTTCGCTTCAAGTTTCTCTCGAAGTAGTCTTCTTGCAATGGAAGTTTGAAGTCTAATGGGAAGGGAAAGCGACGGTGTAGTTGACTGAACTGGTTCAGTCGAACGAATCTGTTGCTGCAGTTTGATTGAGTCCGTGTGCTTATTCTATCAAACCATAGAAACTAACGACCGCGCAAAGTGAACGGAGAAAGTTCAAAATCCTGCCATGGCTCTGCAGACGATTGAAGGGAGGTAACACTGACTTACTTCAAAGTTGTTTCCCTTGCATAACTTCCGGTTAGTCAACCATCTCGTCACTCCACAGATCTATTTAACAGATTTGCAGATTTTTCGTGCACAATGTCGCTTGTTGCGTATGGTGCCAGCGACGAGAGTGAAACTAGCGACGTAGAAGATCCAGAGGTTTCACGGGCAATAAAATCTACCCACGACAATGAAGAGCGTGCATTTGCAGACGACGGGATAATCAGTGATGAAGACGATTACGTTCCGACTTTAAGCAGCCAAGATGCTGCTAGTTCTTCCACTAAAACGACCACCAGGTTCCAGTCCCTTCATGCTCCAACGACGTTAAGCGGTGGGTGAAGCTGATCGAGATTGGTTTCAGAAGTCAAACTGTCTGCTGTTTCAGAAGTCAGGCATTCAGCTATAAAGGATGTCTGCATGTCTCCGTCTTTCCTGTGTGTGCATGTATGTCTTAATACTCTGTTGTTTAAATTGAAGTTGTTAGGTGCCTGCCACTATCCCAACATTGACAAAACATTGCCGTCCCAACGGAATTTTTTACCAGCAGACCGGAATTGCATATTTGCGGAATTTTGAGCCTGAATCCATAATAATTGAGGCCAAAAGGGAATGGTAAACAGGTCTGCGATCCTATGTCACTTGTCAGTAGTTTTTTAATAGACCTTTTCGGTATCTGAGCAGCTCTTGCGAGACACGCTCTTTGTTATACTTTGAACATCGCGAGAACTTCGAACCTTCGCTTGTGCAGCTCGCACGAGATCACTGTACCGCATGCTTTGCATGCTCTGAAGCTTGCGAGAGATTACGAGAGCTTGGAATACCGATAGGGTCTATTGTAGCCTAGTTTATTTTTTGTTTATTTTTGAGTCACTTGAGAAAAAGTGACTCTATGTAATCGGTCAGTGTTAGTCTGTCCGGCCGGCCGTCCGTAGACACCACCTTAACGTTGGACTTTTCTCGGAAACTATCAAAGCGATCCGGCTCATATTTTGTTTAGTCGTGACCTCCAATGACCTCTACACTTTAACGATGGTTTCGTTGACCTTTGACCTTTTTCAAGGTCACAGGTCAGCGTCAAAGGAAAAATTAGACATTTTATATCTTTGACAAAGTTCATCGGATGTGATTGAAACTTTGTAGGATTATTCTTTACATCAAAGTATTTACATCTGTAGCCTTTTACGAACGTTATCAGAAAAACAAGGGAGATAACTAGCCTTTTCTGTTCGGCAACACACAACTTAACGTTGGGCTTTTCTCGGAAACTATAAAAGTGACCGGGCTCAAATTTTATGTGAACGTGACTCCCAATGACCTCTACACTTTGACGTCTGCTTTGGTGACCTTTGACCTTTTTCAAGGTCACAGGTATGTCTTGAAGGAAAAAAATTGAAATATCATATCTCTGAAACTATTCATCGGATTTGATTCAAACTTTATAGGATTATTCTTTACATCAAATTATTTACATCTGTATTGTGTTGTGAATAGCAATTTCTTCCTGTCCATCTGATGCCTCATATAATATTCAGAACTGCGAAAGTGACTCGATCGAGCGTTTGCTCTTCTTGTTAGTACATGCTTGCGTTGCCAGGCATAAAGTCATACGACTCATAGATCTTTTTTTTTCATTTTCATTACTTTATTGTCCCATCGCTGGGAAATTCGGGTCGCTTCCTCCCAGTGGAAAGCTAGCAGCAACGGAGTCGCGCTACCCAGGTGTCTGCGTGTTTAGGTGTATTCAGCCACCTGCACTTATGGCAGAATGACCAAGGTCTTTTACGTGCCATTGTGATGACACGGGGGTGGGACATGGCTTCCGTCTCTGGGTCTGCACATAAAGTTGACCCGTGTCCGTCCCGGCCCGAATTCGATCCTGCGACCTTCCGATCACAAGTCCAGTGCTCTACCAACTGAGCTACCGGGCCCCTATAAAAGATTAAGTTTTTTTCTTTCAAAGAAATGTATTTTACAATTTCCTTTTGCAGATTTACCAGCACCAAAAGCAGTGGCTTCAACCTCATCGCAGGGTAATATTCAAGAGACTGGAGAGGATGAACTAGAAGAAGAGGTCAAGCCCAAACAATCACAGGTCGCAGATGCCCCTAAACCACCACCAAAGAAAAGCAAGCAGCCAACTAGGATTGTTATCCCTGCTCTGAATCAGGCGGTAAAAGAATATTTTTGGTTTGCTTGATTCAATGATTCATTGATTGTTTTTGTTCATATAATGATATATTATATGTGTATAGTCGAGACTGCCTGAATGATATGACTGTAACCGCCCTGATATGGCCCTTCGTGGTCGGCTGGGCGTTAAGCAAACAAAAAACAAACAAAAAAATGTGACTCAGCCTATCAATTTGTATTATGTTTGTCATGCTCTAGCTTGCAAGCTATACCAACGCTGCTGGTGCTTGAGATGGAAGTACAGTGGAACCCCCCTTTTAAGACCTCCACAAATCTGAAAAAAATCAGGTCTTAAAAGGGAGGGAAAATGGGGGTAACTTTTTCAGTGGTTGTGAAAAAAAAGTCTGAAAAACAGAGTCTTAAAAGGGAGGGAAAATGGGGGTAACTTTTTCAGTGGTTATGAACAAAAAGTCTGAAAAACAGGGTCTTAAAAGGGGGGATTCCATTGTATGGCAGAAAGACTGGTCAGAATAATGCAATGTTCATCTTTTTCAGGATTCAGATGAAGAAGAGGAGAACAGCAAGAAGAAATCCAGGAAAGCTGCGGCTACCCCTGTAAGTTTTTTTTGACGCATGTTATTCTGTGCAGTTCTATAGTAAACCCCTTTTTAGTCAGTATATATATATATATATGAATATATATATAGAGGGAGACGTAGGTATTGTGAACACTTTTGATTTAGGCTGTCTCAGGTCTTTCGCTGGGCCTAACATTTATTTAACTTGCTTAAAATTTAATCATATTTAGAGTCATGTATGCGCGTCTGATTAATAGCGTGGCTTCTGGAAAATTAAACTTCATAGACAAACTATCCCTTTAGTTTAACTTTAAGCCAGTTGAACAGTGGAGGGTGTAATTAAGTTACCTCAGGGACTCTAAAACACAATGGTGCTTGCTCAGTCCTCCCCCTACCTCCACCCCCTTTTTACACCCCCGGTATAGGGGTGTGTATAGGTTTCACTCGATGTGTTTGTTTGTTTGTTTGTGTTCGCATATAGATCTCAAGAATGAACGGACCGATCGTCACCAAACTTGGTGAACAGGTTCTATACATTCCTGAGACGGTCCTTACAAAAATTGGGACCAGTCAAACACACGGTTAGGGAGTTATTGGTGGATTAAGATTAAGAGTGACATATTAATGGTCAAAGGGAAATAACCTTCTCAGTTGGTGGCAGTGAGAATGGTTATTTCCCTTTGACCAACGGGGGTGTTTTTCCTACCTCGAAGGAATTTCTTGTTTTTCTCTGAATTGTTCACACTCATAATGGTTTTGAAGTGAGGCAGTTATCTTGTGTATTAACTATTGCTTACTTTATTTTGATTTAAACTATGATAACGGACATGTTACATGTGCACAGAGACATTCTTTTTAATGAAATGATGTGGAATTTGCAGGGCAAAGGCAGTGGTTTGTTCGCTCTCCTCCCTCCTCCATCAAACGAAACGAGAAAGCAGACCAACCGTCCGCTGGTACCGTACACGCTGACGAAAAGACCAGCACCCGGCAAACCAAATAAGTCGGCCGGCAAACCCACCCCATCCTCAGCCACCTCCTTAAAAACGGCTCAAGCAGATCCCCTTCCTTCCCAGAAACACCAGAGTGCCTTCAACGCACTGACGGGCTACGAGAGTGATAGTGACGAGGAGGAGGGTGGAGCAATTGCTGGCGGTGATTTGAACTTCTTTTCATTAGGTGGTGATGAAGCTGGAGGGGTACCCACCTCTTCAGCGGTGAATAACTCTACCCCTTCGAGTGAAATCAGGATTTCAGATAGTGGTGATAGCAGTGAAAAGACTGTGGTTCAGTCTTCTTCGTCGTCATTGTCTTCAAGGCCAGACCAGGCCCCTGTGACTATTTCAGACTCTCCTGTTTCTTCGTCAACTAGTGTGTCATTATCAGCGGGAGGGGACTCACTGGCAGCCGAAACCTCTCCACCCAAGGATATCAATGAGGACAGTGGGAGCAATGATGAGAACGAGGTGTCCAGCACTGTAGGAATGCCTCAGATGGACCAGGACGCTCCTCTGACCTTCAGCAGCTCGGTTGGAGGTCGCGTGTGGTCAGCGGCTCCCCTGGTTTCAGCCATGGTGCCGGAGATGTACGCAGCTTCCTCTAGCACCAACAGCAGCGCACACTACTGGCAGCAGCAGCAACACTATGCACAGGCCCTTTCTGCTGACACAGATCAGGTAAAAGAAGGATTCTTGCTGTGGGGTCATTTGAAATATATGTGTATGAATATATCTGGCCTTGTTTGCAGAAGAGAGTGTAGTGAGCCAACCTTTTCTTTTTGCTTTGTGTGTTGTGTGTATGAGAGGGAGAGAGCAGACCTGGAAACCCATACAATTTTGGCGTATTTTGTACGCATTAGCCATTATTGTCTAGAATGCGAGCAGTACAGTCAGTGGAAAACAATACGACGAACAAAACTCCCAGACTACTTTTCTTCACAAGCGCATCCCGAAAGCCGATCCAGTATTTTGATAAATGATTACAGTTTTTGTCAGTAAACATTAAGAGAAGCATTTGTATTAAACGTATTGGTAAACTTAATTAACGCTGCGACGGACGTGGGTGAAACATGTTTGAATCATGGATGTTCAAAAGCTGCGTGGAGCAAGCTCATTTTTCTGAAAATACACCAAGTTTGCTTGAGAATACTTCAAGTGCAAAACAGGGGTTCCCATGTCTGAGAGAGGGAGAGAGAGTCTAACTAGCTTTGCCTCCACCCTCTTACCATGGTTTGCATGGCGTATGCAGTGTTCTCGGTCACTGGCGCATACTCTCTTAATCTAGCGCATTGCTCTGACCCCTGGCTGGTTGACCGTCCGATACTTTTGAAATGTATTAGGTCTTCTGACCATAAGTTTTCCTACTGAACGAACAAAGCCAGGGCATGTCGACCAATACATAGTTTCAATCCAGGTCCAACTGACCTATTGTCCTCTGAATCTTGGAAAAATTCTTTGTATGTGTTATACCAGCGGAACCCCATTCAAGACCATGAAAAACTTTTGGAAAATCAGGTCTTTGAAAGGTGAGTCTGAAAACGAGGGTTAATTTACAGACGTTATAAAAACAGCATCATAAAAGGAAGGAAGTCTGTGGACTGGGTGGCCGAGTGGTAACGCACTTGCGCTCGGAAGCGAGACGTTGCGAGTTCGACCCTGGGTCAGGGCGTTAGCAATTTTCTCCCCCCTTTCCTAACCTAGGTGGTGGTTTCAAGTGCTAGTCTTTCGGATAAGACGAAAAACAGAGGTCCCTTCGTGTACACTACATTGGGGTGTGCACGTTAAAGATCCCACGATTGACAAAAGGGTCTTTCCTGGCAAAATTGTATAGGCATAGATAAAAATGTCCACCAAAATACCCGTGTGACTTGGAATAATAGGCAGTGAAAAGTAGGATATGCGCCGAAATGGCTGCGATCTGCTGGTCGATGTGAATGCGTGATGTATTGTGTAAAAAAATTCCATCTCACACGGCATAAATAAATCCCTGCGCCTTGAATAAGTGCGCGATATAAATTGCATAAAATAAAAATGAAATAAAAAATAAATAAATCCCTGCGCTTAGAACTGTACCCACGGAATACGCGCGATATAAGCCTCATATTGATTGGTTTAAACAAGATTTTATTAAAGAAATACAGGGTGGCATATGCGATACAGACATTTGTGACCACACAACAAGCTAAGCTTATATTAAGTTAATCATATTGATTGATTGATTGAAGTCTGAAATTGGGGGTTCTTAAAATGGGGTCCACTGTCGCTGTGGAAACAGATTAATTACTATGAACCTGATGTCTCTGGTGTTTTTCAGGACACGGTGCAGGACATGGAATCTGAACCAGGCAGTAGTGGAGGCGGAAATATTCAGGAGTTTATGGAAGACGAGCAGGTACGTAATATAATACTCTTAGGCCAAAAAAAAAATAGGTGTGGTTACGGTAACATAGCCAAAAAAAATAGGGTAGGTAGGTAGGCAATCACTTTTTTTTTTTTTTTTAACTTTTTTTTCTGATGTGTACAAATTAAACCTACTTGACAGGGAGTGTGCGACTCGGGCGCTTTCGCTTTCATTGCGTTTTTTTGCACTCGTTTGTTTGGGTTTTTTTTTTTTTTTGGACAAATGTAATAAAAAGTTATAGGATCGGCCCCTAAAAATAGGGTAGGTCGGGTTACCGTAACCACACCTATTTTTTTTTAGGCCTTACAGAAAGTGCTGATTTCTTCTCTTTGTAGCTGTGTCTAATACTCCGACATATATACTTTGCTTTACTCATATTAATGTTTCCACATGTTTGTGTGTATACAGTGGAACCCCCCTTTTAAGATCTTCAAAGGGCGGGGATGTAGCTCAGTCGGTAGCGCGCTGGATTTGTATCCAGTTGGCCGCTGTCAGCGTGAGTTCGTCCCCACGTTCGGCGAGAGATTTATTTCTCAGAGTCAACTTTGTGTGCAGACTCTCCTCGGTGTCCGAACACCCCCGTGTGTACACGCAAGCACAAGACCAAGTGTGCACGAAAAAGATCCTGTAATCCATGTCAGAGTTCGGTGGGTTATAGAAACACGAAAATACCCAGCATGCTTCCTCCGAAAACAGCGTATGGCTGCCTAAATGGCGGGGTAAAAAACGGTCAAACACGTAAAATTCCACTCGTGCAAAAAAACCACACGAGTGTACGTGGGAGTTTCGGCCCACGAACGCAGAAGAAGAAAGATCTTCAAAAATCTGAGAAAATCAGGTCTTAAAAAGGAGGGAGTCTTGAAATGGAGGTAAATTTACAGAGATTAGGCACACACAAAAAATAGTCTGTTTACGGTAACCTGACCGACCCTATTTTTTTCGCGCGACCCTTGACTTTTTTTTGGCATTTGGGAAAATAAAATAAAAATAAAGTAGATGTGTACTGCCGGGCAGTACATACCCCAAGCGAAGTCGTCCATCTGTGTGTACATGATTCTCTCTCTCTCTCTCTCTCTCTCTCTCTCTCTCTCTTAAAATGTGTCATCGATGACGTGTTTTCATACTTGCTAATGCGGCAGGCTAATCATGACGTCAAATTGAAACTTCTTGAAGTCTCTCAGAAAGGGACATGAAAACCATGTGGGGGTTACTGGTTTGGGCTGAAAAAAAATCCAACTCCACCTAAAATTCAAGCGCCTATGGGGCTGAATTATGCAGCATAAATTGTGAAACATCAGGATATCTCACACTTTCAATTCTGCCATCATGTCAAATCTGACAACAAACCTACCCACAAAATGTCATAAATATCGGTGTAGAATTGAGACTTAACGGTTTTTAACTGCCAAAAATAAGTTTTTTTGACTGGAATAGTTTGTCTTGAAATTCAGTTTGGGACAACGGACCCACCCACTAAATTTCATAAAGATAGGTGAAAATTTAAATGTAACGGTTTTTAACTGCCAAAATTATGTTTTTCTTCTGGAAAAGTATGGAGTGAAAATCAGTTGGGGACAACGAACCTACCCACAAAATTTATATCGATGAAGAATTGAGATTTAACGGTTTTTAACTGCCAAAAATAAGGTTTTTTGTCTGGAAAAGTATGTCTTAAAATTCAGTTTGGGACAACGGACCCACCCACTAAATTTCATAAAGATAGGTGAAGAATTGAAATTTAACGTTTTTTAACTGCCAAAATTATGTTTTTCTTCTGGAAAAGTATGGAGTGAAAATAAGTTGGGGACAACAAACCTACCTTTAAAATTTCATAAGAATCAGTGAAGAAATAGGATTTAACGATTTTTTAACGGCCTTTAAATCATTGGTGATGTCATCATAACCCAGTCGTTGTAGTTGTCGTCGTAGTTGTTGGTGTTGTTGTTGTCATGTTCGTTGTCGTGATTGTTGTTGTTCTCGTGTTGTTGTTGTTGTTGTTGTTGTTGTTGTTGTTGTTGTTGTTGTTGTTGTTGTTGTTGTTGTTGTTGTTGTTGTTGTTGTTGTTGTTGTTGTTGTTGTTGTTGTTGTTGTTGTTGTTGTTGTCGTCATCGTCGTCGATGTCATTTGTTGTTGTTGTTGTCATTTGTTGTTGTTGTTGTTATCGTCGTCGTCATCGTCGTCGTTGTCAGAGGTTATTTCTAAAGATTTCATTGATAGTCTTTGTTCTCGTCACCAAGACTTGCTAAGAACAAGCTTGGAACAGCAAGAGTTCCAAGAACAAGATTAGAACAACTCATTACATCATTACCAGTACGTCATTTGTATTTAGAACACACTTTAGAAAAAAACTCTTCAGCTACAAACCAGTCACCCTCACATGTCGGAGGTGTTTGTCTAAACCACTTACTGAAATGTTTTGAGGTTTAATGACCATACACATGTTGAACCGGTGAGTGTCTTCCGCTGCTTAATTCGCAAATAACTATTTTATTAAAGTCCGCTTGAAACGCTCAAAGATGAAATTCCATGTTAAAAAGTGACAAAAGTTTCACATTTTCCCGTTGTAACAGCTTCCGATGATATTATATGAAAATTCTGATCCTCTGAGAGGATTCCCCGAAACAAAATCAGTTTGTACGCCTAATTTTAATAGAATTGTCCAAACAGTGTCGCTAATATTGTGCTAAAAGATGAATTCTAGAACAATGTTCACAGACAGACACCACTTGGCAAAAAAATTTTCAGTGCTGGGAGATGAAAAAAAAAACTACCTCGCTACGCGCGGGCTTCGCCCGCGCTCCGCTTGGATAACGTAAAAATATGGGGTTTTTTGGGGGAAAACAAAACAAAAAAAATCCCGACCTACCGACCCTATTTTTTTGGCCTATGTTACCGTAAACAGACCTTTTTTTTTTGGCCTTATGAAGAACAAGCCTGAAAAAGCATGGTCTTAAAAGGGAGGGAGTCTTAAATTGGGAGGTCTTAAGATGGGGTTCCACTGTACTACAACCTCTTTGTTCACTTTGGGGATTGTAAAAGGGCTGGCTGAGATAAAAGAGTGTGAGCTTCAGCCAACGTGAACAGTTTCTGATGTGATAAGACCGTCAAGATCTGTAGTCTAAAGTTTATGCAGTATAATCTGTTCAAGCTATGGAAGCTTTACTCACATTTTCATGATCTGTTCCATTAACCAGAGGCCCACAGATTCCTTGAGTGATACAAAAGGTATGGGATAAAAACTGAGAAAACTAGCGTTCAGAACTGTCGATTTCCTCAGCAAATTTTCTTTCTCTGTGGCGTTCGGAACACCAAATGTTTGTTTCAGTAATCATTTTTCCTTCGATTCTCAGCTTTATGAGCCTTTTATATATGTGAACAGCTCAGATCATGGGTAATTTTAACACCTTCACATTTAAATGCTTATTTTATAGCCATCCATTGAATTGAGAAGAAAACAAAGCATACTAAACTGCTAAGCATGAATCAAACAATAAGAAAATAAAAAGAACCAACAGCATCGTTTTGTATGTGTGGGTAGTAAACACGTTTTATTTACAAAACACGGCGGAAAATGGCGACAAATTTGTTGCACAGCGTCAGGTCACTTTCTTCAACCAAGGCCAGTACTTTCATACATGACAAAGGAAAGCAAATATGGCCTGAATAATAAAGTTATAGTGTTCCTTTGCGTGTCTGAGTGATAAACTGTTTTAACCAACTATCTTCTGAAACGTAATTGCACTCAGCAGATTTGTCTTCCGCTCATAACTTTCGTGTCACACGGTCTTTGCGACAAACAGATAGATCGCATTCTCGCAGAAAATCATTGACAACACAGACCAGTCATTTTTGACTCACATGCGAAGCAAAAGTGAGTCTATGTACTCACCCGAGTCGTCCGTCCGTCCGTCCGGACGTCCGGAAAACTTTAACGTTGGATATTTCTTGGACACTATTCAGTCTATCAGTACCAAATTTGGCAAGATGGTGTATGATGACAAGGCCCCAAAAAACATACATAGCATCTTGACCTTGCTTCAAGGTCAAGGTCGCAGGGGCCATAAATGTTGCCTAAAAAACAGCTATTTTTCACATTTTTCCCATTTTCTCTGAAGTTTTTGAGATTCAATACCTCACCTATATATGATATATAGGGCAAAGTAAGCCCCATCTTTTGATACCAGTTTGGTTTACCTTGCTTCAAGGTCAAGGTCACAGGAGCTCTTCAAAGTTGGATTGTATACATATTTTGAAGTGACCTTGACCCTGAACTATTGAAGATAACTGTTTCAAACTTAAAAATTATGTGGGGCACATGTTATGCTTTCATCATGAGACACATTTGGTCACATATGATCAAGGTCAAGGTCACTTTGACCCTTATGAAATGTGACCAAAATAAGGTAGTGAACCACTAAAAGTGACCATATCTCATGGTAGAAAGAGCCAATAAGCACCATTGTACTTCCTATGTCTTGAATTAACAGCTTTGTGTTGCATGACCTTGGATGACCTTGACCTTGGGACAAGGTCACATGTATTTTGGTAGGAAAAATGTGTAAAGCATGTGAGTCGCATTGCATTTGGGAAGGGCTACTATTATAGTGTGTTTTAAGAAAGAAAAACATTACAGTATCGGCAGAACACGACCAAATGAGTTTTCGTGTCACAGCGTTATGGGCGTGAGATTGTGTTCTCACACTGTAGCAAAATCATTGACAACACAGACAAGTCAGTTTTAGCATAGACATTGGGAAAGGCTACTATTATAGTGTGTTTTAGGAAAGAAAAACATTATAGTATCAGCAGAACACGACCAAATCATGACAAATGAGTTTGCGTTTTGGGCGTTATGGGCGTTTTTTCACACTGCAGATCATATCTCAAAAACTACGGAGTGGATCTTTATGAAATTTTATATGGATATTTTTGACTGGATTTTCTCATAGAAGGTTTTTCCGTTTATTGATAGGACAGTTTGATGACGTCATATTTTACCGTTTGCCAAAAGGTCGAGGCAGCACTTTCACAGTTACAGTTTTTCATCAATTTGATCGAATTTCTTATCACACAATCTCAGATCTAGGCCGGATTATGGGATTGCATTTCAGTTTGGTCACTTAAAGTTTTGTTATTGAAATGTTTGTTCAAAATATGTCATTTTTTCAAATTTTTAAAAACTAATATTTGAAACAAAAAAATTATATTGGTGTATTCCCAATTGCGTCCTGTATCTAAAACTATATAGTTGTGTTGTTTTGTATTGATAATTATGCTTAAAAATGAAGAAAACCGATAAATAACCACTATCTTTATTTATGAAAAAAGACACTTAAAAACAACTTCTATCTATTCCTTACCATTTTCTGATTCCAAATATATATAGTTTCATGGTGTTTGACGTTGAAAATAGGCTAAAACTTAACAAACTCGGATCGTTCAATGGAAATTATACTTCCAAGCTCCGTGCAGCTGACAACATGATAAAAACACGTCATTTCAAGTGTGGAACACGCTCATGACGTCATACTGAAAGGGGATGAATTATGGCTTCACCTTGCGATGTTTCATTTCAAACATGGTAACATTTTTAAAGGGGTTTCTTTCTCAGATTTATGTTTGCCCTCTGTCTGTCTCTCTATGTCTCCGTCTGTCTGACTGATTCAATTAAATGTGTAATTACTTAGTTTTGCTAAAGTCAAACTAAGTAGATTCAGGTCTCTAAATTCTTATTGTAAAATTGTGAGTTTTATTCAAAACAAATTTAATTGGTGTTTTAAACTCAATAATGGGGCATGCTGTGATGAGTAGAAGAATGTGTGCTTACGAGCAGAAAAAGCCCATCAAAGTCAAGAATCGTGTTTTTCTTTTTCTATTTTCACCTTGTAGCTTCATACAGACACTAAGCAACAGTGTAGTTCCACTTCCAGTGCAATATCTTGTACTTTAATTTTGACCATCTGTGTAACACTTTATTGACCCATGATCTGAGCTGTTCACATATGTGACAGGAATACTACTGCTTCACTGTTTCACAGCAGACTGCATTTGTCGGCCGTGGAAGAGCGTGAGGTATTTATAGCTTGGCGTTTCTTCTACGTCGCTCACACCTGTAAATTGTAGAGTTCTGTTCGTGAAAGGGTCTGGCTGCTACTGTCTCCTTGTATGTTCTTGGGAACCTTTGTGTACCCATAACAGTTTTTATAGGGCTAAGAAATTAGCTCAAAAATTCTCAATCCTGATTGACTTGGCTTTGCCTCCAACGGTGATGGCTGTGTTCTGACACTCGGTTACATATACTCCAATGGCTATATATCATTCTTCAGTTCCTGCGAATGAGTGGCAAGCGAAAACGAAGGCAGGAGAGCATCCAGATCATCGACGCCGCTGTGGACGACTACGTTGACCCCAGCGACCTGATGAAGGGCATCTCAGAGGAACAGTCGTACCAGCCCCACCGCAAGAAGGATAACATGCCGTCCACACAGCAGAGGAGAAAGAAGCAGATCACGTACCTGGCTTTTCAGGTTTGTTGATGCTGGTTTTAATAGAAGTTGTGATGTGAGAGAATGAAAGTGTGTGAGAACTTAGAACTTTATTTAAAAAGGTTTTTAGACTTCGTCTAATCTTCTCTCAGGCAACGCACAAACACAAAATAGTAACCATCTGCAAGAGCTAGAATCTACATTGTCCACATCGTCATTATAAGAGCTACATGTGTTGCCAATGTTGTGTGTGTGTGTATGTGAGTGTGTGCAGTACAGAGAAGGAGAGAGAGAAACGGCAAACAGAGGTAGAACTGTCCAGTATGTTTACCAGTTTTTGGCTCACGAAGTGTAGCCTATGCGATCGTAACTTTGTCTGTCTGTGCGTGCGTATGTGCGTGCGTATGTGCGTGCGTGCGTGCGTGTGTATGTCTGTGGTAGAAACTTTAACATTTGAAGACGTCACATTACATTGACGTCACATTATGACGTAAGAGGTTTAGACGTCACGCGAAGGAAGTACTGAAAGTCTCGGTCATTATTATTTTGAGCGGGCCGAGACTCTGTTGGCAGTCGTGTCCCTGTAAGTAGGCTACATGCAGACAGACAGATCTAGATCTAGTGTCTCGCTTTCTTGCACAGTTTCACCTATGCTCTTTCTTCTCATTCTCATTCTCATTACTTTATTGTCCCATGGCTGGGAAATTCGGGTCGCTTCCTCAAAGTGGAAAGCTAGCAGCAACGGAGTCGCGCTACCCAGGTGTCTGCGTGTTTAGGTGTATTCAGCCACCTGCCCTTATGGCAGAATGACCAAGGTCTTTTACGTCAGGGTTCGTACAGAGTCCTTGAACCCTGGAAAACTCCTTGAAAATTGGAAAACCTTTTCCAGGCCTTGAAAAGTGCTTGAAAATAGAGTTTTGTTAAATAGTCATTGAAAAGTACTTGATTTTTCCAAATTGTTGCCTATACATTTCGTCAGCAGCTTGTCTTATTTAAAACAAAATGCAACCCCCTTTTTTTTCGTCAAATACAGTACACACATTTTGGGAGAATAAAAGATCGAGTGAAAACGAAAGCAGACGAACTAACTATTACTAGTCACCCGTAGTTGCTTCCCTTCCCGGAAGTTGGCAAGGGAAACAACTACGGAATGACTAATAGTTTGCAGACTTGAAAAACTGAAGGTAAGCTTGGTGCTTTGCATTAATTTGGGGAAAATCATGTCCTTGAAAAGCATTTCTTGGTCCTGGAAATGTCCTTGAAAACTGATTGAATTGTATCAGCTCTGCCCTGCAGGAACCCTGTTTACGTGCCATTGTGATGACACGGGGGTGGGGCATGGCTTCCGTCTCTGGGTCTGCACATAAAGTTGACCCGTGTCCGTCCCGGCCCGAATTCGAACCTGCGACCTTTCGATCACAAGTCCAGTGCTCTACCAACTGAGCTACCGGGCCCGTTTGTGTGTGTGTGTGTGTGTGTGTGTGTGTGTGTGTGTGTGTGTGTGTGTGTGTGTGTGTGTGTGTGTGTGTGTGTATGTGTGACGGAGTGATTGAGTTTGTGTTGCTGTTTGTCGATTTCTTACGTGAGCCTTGAAGGCTTCGCCTCTTGTTAATTGTTGGTCTTTTATTCCACAGGCCAAGGAAAGAGAGTTGGAACTCAAGCAGGCATGGTCACAGAGCAGAACCACCAAGAACCAGACACGGTCCAAATATGGCTTCTGAGAAAGACAGTTTATGGGGTTTTCTGTGTGGAAAAGTTGTGAAGACTGTACACGCTTTTTGTGATGAGCCTTTTGTAAATTGTTAGTGTACAACTGCATAATGTTATGCAAAGATTGTTAAGTTGTTTGCTCATACGAGTCATAGTGGATTACAGGAGTTCCTATGATGATCTCTTAACTTGTTCTTGACAGCCAGCTATACAGAGACAGTTGTGAGTGGGCATAAATGGGAATATGGCAAAATAAAGTGTGAAGATTAGCAGGGGGTCTGTTGGAACAGTAGAAAAGACACTAAACAGTAAAATGTATCTGACTTGATTGAACATTTCTTCTCGATGATGAATTGCCTTAAAACCAGTCTTGTCTGTCTGTCTGCCTCTCTCTCTCTCTCTACATACCTCTATCCAACCTCCACAACATATAAATAGAATACTACATGGCTTGCTGTGTCGTACCAGATTTACACGAGTTGTTTTTTTAAAAATATTGAACTGCGAGCGGAAGCGAGCTGTTCACTATTTGAAAAAGCAACGAGTGTAAATCTGGTACGACACAGCAATCCATGTAGTATTCTGTTTATCCTACAATAGTACATACTGTACTTACGTGTATTTTACTGAAAATGTCCTGCAGTCGAGGCAGCTAAATTGAAGACGCTTGTTTTGGAACCTCGATCTCTTCTAAAGCCTTGTGCAATCTTTTACGTCAAAGTAAAGAAACGTCACTCTGAAAGTGTGGTTTCGTTGATGACACAACCATTTGTCGAGGATAGCGTAGGCACCCGGTCTGCTCCCCGCCTAAAAAAGGCCAGTGCCGTTCCGTCTTCGAGGGACTGCGTGGGTTTCATTTCGGAGTTTTCCTTCTCCTAGACGAGTTTCCTTCCATGGATGATGAGCCTCCTCTACCCTCGTTTTGAATTCAGAGTGGTCTTCTCTTAGGATAGCTGCCTGCCAGGGTTGACGAGCCTATCCTGCCCGGCTATTTGACCCATAGCTGGAGGTTGGTTCGTGGGCACCTGGGCGTTTCCACACACCGGTGGGCCCGCATGCCGCACGTCTAGGGGCCAACCTCCTCCGAGTCCTTGTAGTCTAGCCTGGGGCCTTGCGGTACCCAGTTTACGCCTGTCGCCGCGATGGAGGCACTACATAGGGCTTGTTGTGGAGAGGTTATTGTACTGGCAGGAGAGACTGACGCATTCTGCTCTCTTTTCGCATTGTCCTAAAAAGGACAGACGGTGCTAGCCAGCGGTGAGGGCTGAAAGCGAGAAGTGACAAGCACAAGACACTTCGCCAACACACTAGACACGTCACACAACCGTTTGGCAGGCGAAAGTGTGGTTTGACGTGTTAGTTCTAAAAATTCATCGAAGGTAATTAGCGAGCGCAATTTTTTTTCTCGGTGACTTTGGCATCATAAGCAGTGGAAACACAGGTCACTGCAAGACTTGCTTGACATGACCTCATTTACATGATATACACGCGTGTGATTTGAACGATTATTATCTCACGAGTGTTTCTCTCACGTATGCAGGATAAATTATTATATACACTCACTCATAGGTTTTTCTCTCGCTCTCCCACCTCCACAACAGATATACTTTTGCACTTACTGCTATACTTCTCTCTGTCTCTGTTCTCCCTCTCTATTCTCTTGCGCTCCCTCTCTCTCTGTCTGTCTCTGTTCTCCCTCTCTATTCTCTTGCGCTCCCTCTCTCTCTGTCTGTCTGTCTGTCTGTCTCTCCCTCTCTATTCTCTTGCGCTCCCTCTCTCTCTGTCTGTCTGTCTGTCTCTGTTCTCCCTCTCTATTCTCTTGCGCTCCCTCTGTCTGTCTGTCTGTCTGTCTGTCTGTCTGTGTTCTCCCTCTCTATTCTCTTGCGCTCCCTCTCTCTCTCTCTCTCTGTCTGTCTGTGTTCTCCCTCTCTATTCTCTTGCGCTCCCTCTCTCTCTGTCTGTCTGTCTGTCTCTCCCTCACTATTCTCTTGTGCTCCCTCTCTCTGTCTGTCTGTCTGTCTGTGTTCTCCCTCTCTATTCTCTTGCGCTCCCTCTCTCTCTGTCTGTCTGTCTGTCTCTGTTCTCCCTCTCTATTCTCTTGCGCTCCCTCTCTCTCTGTCTGTCTGTCTGTCTCTCCCTCTCTATTCTCTTGCGCTCCCTCTCTCTCTGTCTGTCTGTCTCTGTTCTCCCTCTCTATTCTCTTGCGCTCCCTCTCTCTCTGTCTGTCTGTCTCTGTTCTCCCTCTCTATTCTCTTGCGCTCCCTCTCTGTCCGTCTGTCTGTCTGTCTCTGTTCTCCCTCTCTATTCTCTTGCGCTCCCTCTCTCTCTGTCTGTCTCTGTTCTCCCTCTCTATTCTCTTGCGCTCCCTCTCTGTCTGTCTGTCTGTCTGTCTCTGTTCTCCCTCTCTATTCTCTTGCGCTCCCTCTCTCTGTCTGTCTGTCTGTCTCTGTTCTCCCTCTCTATTCTCTTGCGCTCCCTCTCTCTCTGTCTGTCTGTCTGTCTGTCTCTGTTCTCCCTCTCTATTCTCTTGCGCTCCCTCTGTCTGTCTGTCTGTCTGTGTTCTCCCTCTCTATTCTCTTGCGCTCCCTCTCTGTCTGTCTGTCTGTCTGTCTCTCCATCCTACCAACCCACCTTTGCAACAGACTTCTTCTTCTTCTTCTGCGTTCGTGGGCTGAAACTCCCACGTACACGTGTTTTTTGCACGAGTGGAATTTTACGTGTATGACCGTTTTTATCCCGCCATTAAGGCAGCCATACGCCGCTTTCGGAGGAATGCAACAGACATATTACACACCTACTCCTACACTTCTTCTGTGCAAGTGTATTCTGTTTGGAGCTGTGTCTCTGCTTATCGTTTACTTAACTCGTTGTCTCCCAGGTACGGATATATCCGTACCACCTCATATGGCTCTATCTGACCAGGTACGGATATATCCGCTCAGACTGTTAGCTTCAGTCGCTTACTGTAACGTCGATCTAACGCCTGCATTCCAGCGTGTTGATACACAGTTACTACAATTCTGAGTGACCTGCTGCAGCACAGCTGGTCTCGGCCAAAAAAAACTTGGTCAACATAGGTGGGGTAGAAAGTGTTAAGACCCCCCAATTTAAGACTTCCCCCCCCCCCCCCCCCTAAGACTTTACTTTTTCACACTTTCTGTTCATAACCACTGTACTTTTACCTCCATTTTGAGGCTCCCTCCTTTTTAAGACCTGATTTTCTCTGATTTTTTGAGGTCTTAAAAGGAGGGTTCCACTGTACGATTGTTTGTTGTAGCAACATAGAAAGTTGCCTTGCTATACATCTTCATGGTCTACACAAATGGAAGATTGTGACCTTTGATAAGGAAAGGTTTCTGTGGTCACCTGCAGCAACATAGCGTTCATGTTTCACAAATTGTACAGACGGATGGACCTTATGTTCTACGGCAGCCATAGATGTATAAAGTTAGTATAGTGACTGGGACTGTTTGTTTGTCTCATGTCAATACCTTGAAGTTTGTTCAAATAAATGTTTGCAAATAGTATGACAGTTGTGAACTTCCCTAGAAAGTACTAACAGTAACAAGTAGATGTGTTTTGGATTGATGGAACTGTAAGCGTTTTGCTTGGTTCACTTACAATGGTAGCATGTTTCCTGGAATAGACGAATACCGGAAATAACTTTTGCTGCGGGAAAAAAAGGACTGAAAAATAGACCAATCACTTACATGTGCTCGCAGCAACACGCAGCTCGCTAGTGATTGACCTATTTTGTCACGCGGGTTTGTTTGCCTTCTTTTTTTACGTAGCAAAAGTTATTTCCGAACATCGTCTATTTGAACTGCTTGAAGCGTTTTACTTATGCTGTTAAATGTGTTGGTTTTCTGTACACTGAATGTGACAGAGTTTGAGAAAAAGGACATTTTACAACATTTGTTTTTAACGTCATTAACTATAGAATGCTGAGTAACATGCAAACACCAGATTCGTTCTATCTTTCTTACTTTGGAAATGTCAAACATTTGGTGTGTGGATAGAGTTGCCTTTGTAGGATTCAGAAAGCTAAAACAAAATTTCAAAAAACAATTACTTTTCACTTGCCAATCGTTTTGAGCACATAATTTAAAAGTGTATTGTAGGTTTTGTTTCCCCTTTTCCCAAACGCTGTCACATATTAGGAAAAGGTTTTGGAACTGTTTAGAACCAGTATTTGATCACATGTTTGGTGTTTAACATGCAAGAACAGTTGTCAATAATTGTACAAATGTTGGTTTAAACAAATAAATTGTACTGCAATTTCTAATGCATATGTTGTTGCAATTTGGGTTTGATTTACATGCTATCAGGCAATGACTTTTCATACAAATTAACATCAGGAAAATAAATCATCTTCTTTATCACAATTTACTTTTTTAATGAAAGTTCGCTTTCAAATCTTAAATTCATAAAAAAACATTTTTATGCATCGTGTTATAAATATATTCATCACTAGATGATTACCGGCTTCGCCGGGAAGAAGTAGAGCCAAATACCAGGCTGCGCCTGGGACCCGGCTTTGCCGGGTGTGCCGGCGCACGAAGGAAAGAAGATAAACGCGCAAAACACTGGAGACCTTCTAAAAATAGTAACGTGCAGTGACCTTCTAAAAATAGTAAGGTAGTAACAGGAATATGGATTGACGCCACACGAAGGAAGGGAGATAAACGCAAAACACTGGAGAAGATGTTTGTTTGTTTGTTTGTTTATTTGTTGCTTAACGTCCAGCCGACCACGCAGAGCCATATCAGGACGAGGAAGGGGGGGATGAAGGGGGCCACTTGTCAAGCGATTCCTGTTTACAAATGCACTAACCCATTACTTGTGTCCCAGCAGGCTTTAGTAAAACTAAATTAATACCTACTGGAAGATTACCAGTTTCCAGTATGTTAAAATAGGCTTAACCTATCTACTGCTGGACTTACATCAGAACACTAACAGATTAAACTATACATGAATCGCGAGACAAGCGGCAAGAGAAGAGATTTTTGGAAAAAATACAGGTGAATGAGCAAGAAGGCAGAAAAAAGAAAAGAATTCATGAAGAAAAAGAGAGCATGACAGGAAAGAGGAACCAAAAATCTACCTAACAGCAAACTAGAAAGCTCCTGCGGTTCCAAAAACAGGAGGGGCCTTTAATTTCATAACCGCAGTGCCCCACTGCGTGAACTGGAGAAGATAAGGAAGAGTTACTGGGAATGGTGAAATGAACAGAAAAACCAAAATCGGTTCAGCGCTGCGCGCTGAGAGCACGTGTTGAAATATCTCATCGATGAGGTTGTGTCCGGGGTCTCTCTGAATAAGCCCACCAAATTTGAAGCAGATCCATCGAGAACTTTGGCCGCGCATCGCGCACAGACACACAGACAGACACAAGTCGTATATATATATAGATATCTTTCTATCTAAAAGCAAAAAGTACATTTTGTAAAATGTTTTAAGGCAATAATGTCGTGCAAGTAGGTGGTTTTTTTCCAGACAAACAAAACAAAACACACAAATCTGGAATAGTCAAACCAATTCACTAAAAAAAAGTACATCTCGTGCGGATACAATATACATATCGGCGAGAAAAAAAGTATAGCAGCTATTGCATCGAAGAGTATTTCCATTAGCCCTCTTCTGACATTTTCTTTTGTAGCCTTGTAAACATTAAAATGTCCCCACAAATGCTATGCCTGCTCTTGGGAGGAAAATTAATGAATTCAGCAAACAGAACAAAATATCGTAAGGCATGCAACCATATTCTTAAACATACATATGCTTACACATGCACACAAATTCATTCTCTGTCTCTGATTCTGTCTCTGTCTCTCTCTGTCTCTGTCTCTCTCTCTGTCTCTCTCTCTGTCTCTCTCTCTCTCTCTCTCTCTCTCTCTCTCTCTCTCTCTCTCTCTCTCTCTCTCTCTCTCCATACTATTGAATGTTCAAATGTACACAATATCACAAATGTTCACATCACAGCTAGTTTTAAAGAATCAAATGGCATGGCGTAGACCCTATTTACGACAGTTCAATCACACATGTACTGACATAAGATATATATACTGTCTTACATACAGTTTACTTATGCATACAAGATGGTATGACTGTCAAATCATTCAGGTACACATGTACTACCATAACATTATTCCTTCCATACGGTATGCTTTGTGCATACAAGATGGCACATGATTAGGGTCAACATTGGGCACTTTCAATTTGACACAATCATGTGCCTCCTGTGGTTTAAAGGCATCATGATCAATTCAAATGAATAATCACATAAGGTGTTCACTTTTCGTTCACCAAAGCTCTTGGCATTTAATAAAACTGACAGCTAAATGTGTATCCAAACATTTCTTTCTTTATTTGGTGTTTAACGTCGTTCTTGTTCACAAAAGCACTTATCAAAAATTTGCTCCAGGGGCTTGCAACGAAGTACAATATATTACCTTACTGGGAGAATGCAAGTTTCCAGTACAAAGGACTTAACATTTCTTACATACTGCTTGACTAAAATCTGTACAAACATTGACTATATTCTATACAAGAAACACTTAACAAGGGTAAAGGAGAAACAGAATCCGTTAGTCGCCTCTTACGACATGCTGGGGAGCATCGGGTAAATTCTTCTCCCTAACCCGCGGGGGGACTATACTGCTATGATTACTAAAAATCTTCACAAAAAGTTGTCACACATTAGAATGTTGAAGTATTCTTAATGAGACGTACAAAATAGAAATTATTACAGACTTAAGATCAGTAGACGGTCTCTTTTTACCTCTTGCCCAATGCATTGGTAAAAGTTTTCAGAAATTGTTCGGCCCCAGATATGTACTGGAAATACATAAACGTTGTAACAAAGAGCTAATAGTATGCATTTGCTCATGACTGCAAAATGTACAAGGCACTGGAACGGAAAAAACACCGCAATCTGTAACAACGCTCTGAAGAAATGTGGTCTTTCATAACATGAGGTAACATCCCAGTTACCCACAGTTGATTTGGAAATGTGATTTTAGTACTGTACGTGTACCTCAGATTTGGCTAGATTTGTGCAAATCACAGCAAAGAAACATAAAACATAATATATCAAAGAAAAGCAAACTAAACTTAAAGACACATGGCACGCAGAAGAGAACAAATTTTTGAAATGTGAAGAAGTATGGATAAGAAAATAAACCGAGCTTCTTTTAAAAGTAGAAGATACTCAAAATACCAAAACAAAGGACAAGCACACACCATTGCATTTTTACAAAGAGGCAGAAATATAACTTGAACTTTCACAGCACACAGATGCCCAACCCATTTCAGTGAGACAAACAAAAACATATCGGCCAGACACCTCTGCCAAGAAAGAACTCCACAGCCCGTTTCAAGTCAACGGAGAAGAATTGTTCTACGGTAAGTCCACATCCCCAGTCACACACTCAATCTGCAAGAGCCCAATTAAACCTACACACTTTCAACTCGGCTAGAATTACGCAACACAGGTGTTTTCTTGGGAAACACGCATCATTGTATTTCTACAACATCCCCAAAATAAACAAAAATAAAATGCATGAAAAAAAAACTGTCCTCAACATTGGGTCTATGGCCAGACTGAGACCGATTGATTGTTTCAAGTGAAGAAACCATAGAATCAGATGAGCATCAAGAACTTACAGGGACCCCTCCCCCCACCCCACCCCACCCCACTTCTTTCTTGTCAAAATCTTGCTTTTACAGATTTCCTGTTCATAACCTCTGTACGCCAGAGAGGGCAACCCCCGACACAAAACTTTGGGGAACTGTGGAAGACCTGCGCCGAACCTGCAAGTTCCTGCGTTCAGCAGGCCTGAGATTATAAGGACACAACCGTGGAACGCTGAAGAAGAAATAACCTCTGTACACTTACCTCCATTGTATTAGACCTCATTTTCTCAGATTCGTTTAGGTCTTAAAAAGGGGTTCCACTGTACCAGCCCTCCGTAGACTTTCTTTCTTTCTTTCTTTCTTTATTTGGTGTTTAACGTCGTTTTCAACCAATCAAGGTTATATCGCGACGGGGGAAGGGGGGAGATGGGATAGGGGAAAGGGGGGAGATGGGATAGAGCCACTTGTTAATTGTTTCTTGTTCACAAAAGCACTAATCAAAAAATTGCTCCAGGGGCTTGCAACGTAGTACAATATATGACCTTACTGGGAGAATGCAAGTTTCCAGTACAAAGGACGTAACATTTCTTACATACTGCTTGACTAAAATCTTTACAAACATTGACTATATATTCTATACAAGAAACACTTAACAAGGGTAAAAGGAGAAACAGAACCGTTAGTCGCCTCTTACGACATGCTGGGTAGCATCGGGTAAATTCTTTCTCGTCCCAAACAATATGGGACTCCCCCTAACCCGCGGGGGGTCCTCCGTAGACGACCACCAAAATGCCTTAATAAAATCCGAACAACTATTGCTCTGGAAAAATGACCCCTGTTGGCATCATACTCAGCCATACAGTGAGACAGACTGAAAACTTTGATAGAAGAAAATATCCCATGCACTTTAGAGGAAGCCAAGAGCTAGGCTAGTTCTGAACACTGATGAGTTGGATTCAAATTAAAAGAACTTGCCTATGCATATATATATGGAAATCTCGTCTTGCACGTCGTACAAGACTATATTTTTTGCATATACATGTAATTCCATATGTTGAACAATCACAGCCAGCCACGTGAACCTTGTAAGCACTTTCTTTCTTTATTTGGTGTTTAACGTCGTTTTCAACCACGAAGGTTATATCGCGACAGGGAAAGGGGGGAGATGGGATAGAGCCACTTGTCAATTGTTTCTTGTTCACAAATGCACTAATCAAAAATTTGCTCCAGGGGCTTGCAACGTAGTACAATGTACCTTACTGGGAGAATGCAAGTTTCCAGTACAATTAAAGGACCATTTCTTACATACTGCTTGACTAAAATCTTTACAAAAATTGACTATATTCTATACAAGAAACACTTAACAAGGGTAAAAAGAGAAACAGAATCCGTTAGTCGCCTCTTACGACATGCTGGGGAGCATCGGGTAAATTCTTCCCCCTAACCCGCGGGGGGTGTTGTAAGCACAATCTCAGCAGTTGAATATCCAGCACAGTTAAAATTGTTGACAGACCGAGGGCCGAGGTTGTTAAAATGTAACATAAGGCGATATGTTCCCTGAGGACCAACAAAAAATGCTGGTCTGACAACAAGCCACCTGCAAACATCTTTATTGTCACCATATTGGAAGAGCAAAACTACGCACAATAATTGAAGGGGATCCATATATTCTAAACGTAATTTTTAGAATGCAATTCAGGAACCCGGCCAAAGCGCCTCAGAAGTTCAGTTTTGTAATCTTTTTTTTCCCAGCTAAGAAACAATTGCATTTAACAATTCATATTTCATTCTTTAGCAAGAATTGTACAAGCATGCTGATGATGCTTGAGCATGAGTGATACATAACAATTTTGTATAAATGTAATGTCATGTCATGTAAAGTCATAGAGGGTATTAAAGATTTGTTATATAATCATCGATCACACAACCACCAACACATACATGTACATTGATTTGAGCGACAGACACAGAACCCTGCAAGACCGCCACGCAGAGAACACATCCAGGAAACACCGATGTGAATGCGTGATATATTGTGGTTTTTTTTTGGGGTTTTTTGTGGGCTGAAACTCCCACGGCTTTTACGTGTATGACCGTTTTTACCCCGCCATTTAGGCAGCCATACGCCGCTTTCGGAGGAAGCATGCTGGGTATTTTCGTGTTTCTATAACCCACCGAACTCTGACATGGATTACAGGATCTTTTTTGTGCGCACTTGGTCTTGTGCTTGCGTGTACACACGGGGGTGTTCGGACACCGAGGAGAGTCTGCACACAAAGTTGACTCTGAGAAATAAATCTCTCGCCGAACGTGGGGACGAACTCACGCTGACAGCCGCCAACTGGATACAAATCCAGCGCGCTACCGACTGAGCTACATCCCCGCCCTGATATATTGTGTAAAAATAAATTCAATCTCACACGGCAGAAATTAATATTGTAAAGCGCATTGAGCATATATATGATTATGCGCTATAGCAAATGTCCATTATTATTATTATTATTAACACAACCAGCACCAGCACCGTATAGTTTGTCCAAGAAAAGGTGTTTTTTTGTCACATATGTATCTCGATCAATATAGTCTTCCAAAGAAAAGGTGATTTGAATCACACATGCCCCTTACAGTCTTCACAAATAAAGGCAGTCCATCTTCACCACACGATGCAGGTCCATCTTTGTCCAAAAAACAGGATTTCAATGTCACACGCATGAAGCTCAGGCTATAAACAGTTATATGTCATAAGGGGCCGGTGCCGCCAGCTTAGAATGTCTTCCCGATCTTGCCCTCAACAGCGGCGTTTCTGCAGTTTCATCTTCACTCTCACTGTCTCCTGCTAGTCTCCCATCCCCATTGAGAGAACTAATTGAAGGGTCAGAGTGCACTTCCGCCACTGTCTTTGTCGAATATGGTGAGTGTCCGTGTTGATCTGAGGTACCTGTTAAGGGAAAAAATCAAGGGTAGGAATTTATTTATAAATTAGTGCCCCTTTTCTTTTCTTGTTAGTCGTTGCCTGGCATTTTGTCCAGTCAGCATTGCATATGCTCAGAAATTTTAATGTATGTGTATCAGTGACTGCATGCTGCTAATTTTAGGGCAGACAGGGATAGAGATGGGCGACTGAATGAAGTAAGTGTTTTACCTGCATGAGTGTGATTGTTAGTTTTTTTCCTTGGTTGACCACTACATCTATTTAATACAGTACGTAAAATCTCCCACTTATACAACCTTGAAAAAGTCCAGAAAAATTGGTCGTAAAATGGAGGCGTCTTTATTGTGAGTTTGCTGGTCGAGCTTCATCACTAGGAAAGCATGCAACTGCTTAATTTGTTGCTACATGTACTTCACTCTCGGTTTCTCTCTTGCTGCTTCTGATTCTAATTTTAACTTGATCTTCAAGCATCAAAAGTTTCTGTTGTTTTTGGTTGGTGTCACCATGTTTACACCACCTCAATCATTGCATATGAAGTTGAACTAATGAAAAACAGCTCACTAACTCAACTTGAGTCAAGAGAAGTATATTGTACATGTTTATTCAGGATAAGTCATCCACTTGGCTGCATGGTGAACACACCCATATAATACGTTCACAAACAAACACCCCGAAAAGGATGCTTGCGGGTCTGCAGGCAGCATCTGGCCGCTTTCATTATTGAGTTGTTTTTTGAATTGCACCTTCCCTCTAACTCCCTCCCCTCTCTCTCCCTCCCCTAACTCTGTTGTGGGGGCGGTCCTTCAATTGTTAAAAGCAAAGGGTGAGACGCGGTCAGCTGAAGGCCACTATATTTTGAATTTGTCACAACTGAAGCACATGCTATAGTCAAGAACTACAGGGGAAATGAGATTTACCATGCAGTGGCCCAAGACTTATTACTTTGCATGCACTATTGACTATCACACCGTGACTGTTGTTATTCTCACCTGCAGTCTATTGGTTCCTCCTGTGCTGGTAGCTAGGTCAGTCATCACAAAAACGTTTAAGAGTGGTCAAAGTGAGATATTTTGTATGTGTGTGTTTTTCTTTGCTCGAATCATTATATTTTTGTTCATGCTAGTAGCAGTTTACTTTTGTGTGTTATCCTTCTTCTTCTCTTTTTCTTTGTTCATGGGCTGAAACTCCCATGTTCACTCATGTTTTAGCACAAGTGGGATTTTACGTGTATGGGTCCGTTTTTACCCTGCCATTCAGGCAGCATACGCCAATTTCGAAGGAAGCATGCTTGTTTTTTTGTTGTGTTTCCATAACCCACCGAACTCTGACATGGATTACAGGATCTTTTCCGTGTGCACTTGGTCTTGTGCTTGTGTGTACACACAAAGGGGGATAATTAAAGGCACTTGCAGGTCTGCACAAAAGTTGACCTGGGAGATCGGAAAAATCTCCACCCTTAACCCACCAGGCGGCAGCGGCAGGGATTTGAACTCACGACCATCCGATTAGGAGGCCAATGTCTTGCCACTGCGCCCGTCATGTGTTATTCAATTTTATTTCAATGATGGGATTTTATTGAGCTTATACTTTCTATTGTTGTGGTGTGGTTTAATTGCCCTGGTGTGAGACATCCCTCTCTGAACGCTCTGTGAGAGAAAGGGTGTGCTTGTGGTGTGGTTTAATTGCCCTGGTGTGAGACATCCCTCTCTGAACGCTCTGTGAGAGAAAGTGTGTGCTTGTGGTGTGGTTTGCCCTGGTGTGAGACATCCCTCCCTGAACGCTCTGTGAGAGAAAGTGTGCTTGTGTGGTGTGGTTTGCCCTGGTGTGAGACATCCCTCTCTGAACGCTCTGTGAGAGAAAGTGTGTGCTTGTGGTGTGGTTTGCCCTGGTGTGAGACATCCCTCTCTGAACGCTCTGTGAGAGAAAGTGTGTGCTTGTGGTGTGGTTTAATTGCCCTGGTGTGAGACATCCCTCTCTGAACGCTCTGTGAGAGAAAGTGTGTGCTTGTGGTGTGGTTTAATTGCCCTGGTGTGAGACATCCCTCTCTGAACGCTCTGTGAGAGAAAGGGTGTGCTTGTGGTGTGGTTTAATTGCCCTGGTGTGAGACATCCCGAGCCCTCTCTGAACGCTCTGTGAGAGAAAGTGTGTGCTTGTGGTGTGGTTTAATTGCCCTGGTGTGAGACATCCCTCTCTGAACGCTCTGTGAGAGACAGTGTGTGCTTGTGGTGTGGTTTGCCCTGGTGTGAGACATCGATCCTTCTCTGAACGCTCTGTGAGAGAAAGTGTGTGCTTGTGGTGTGGTTTAATTGCCCTGGTGTGAGACATCCCTCTCTGAACGCTCTGTGAGAGAAAGGGTGTGCTTGTGGTGTGGTTAATTGCCCTGGTGTGAGACATCCCTCTCTGAACGCTCTGTGAGAGAAAGTGTGTGCTTGAGTGTGTAGTTGAGTGCGTAAAAGAGAGTTTAGAACCCAAACCTCCACGAAACACCATACACAACAGCTATAAATTTCAAACTCAAAGATATGCAGAAAATTCTATGAGTTCACCATTTGCTTCATTTGCTGCAGAGCTGTTGGGCGTGTGTCCGTTACTGACTGTGTGGTTGACTGAAGTTGGATCATACATCAGCTGAGGAACTGCAAGAAAAAAATAGACAAAAAATGGTAAAGAAGAAAAAGAAAACCAATATCGTCAAAGAGAAAAAACTCTATAATATTAAAAAGAAAAACCTCCATAATTCAACAAAACAAAAAACGCAAAATATGTGCATTAGCACTGCATGGTAAAGTGAGAAGAACTGAGAATTTAAATGTATGTGACACTTTCCAAAGCCAAAATGCAATCACACACACACACACACACACACACACACACACACACACACACGCAACCACACCGGCCCACACAAGAACACTCAGTCACACACACACCACCTATACACATGTCAGAATGCAAAGCATTAAACCGGCTCTAAGAAGAAGAAGACAAAGAAAAAGGAAAGAAAAAACAGACAAATCTTCTGAAGGGCTCCGATGCAGCTCTGCTAATGCTGGGATATTCTGTGAGTGCCTCTGGCCCCTCCCCCCCCCCCCAAAAAAAAAGAACACCAACAAAACAAAACAAAAACAATAATAAACTGCAAGAAATGCATACAATGATGACATAACAAACACACAATCATAACAGTCAATAGTTTTGAGGGCTTACAAAATACTGTCCAATTCATCTGCAGGAGCTTTTTTCAAAGTTTAAGGTGTTTGAGAAGATAAGTCACGAGAAGAACATGCTTTTGCGCGCAGTCAATTAACTCAGTACAAAAAATGACATATATATATATATAACCCAGACAAATCTGCGGCCCCTACCTTTAACCCTTGTACTAATTGCAGAGCAGGCAAGAGTACAAGAACAGTCAACACTCAGTAAAACAAATGGCGTAACCCAGACATGGGAATGGCTGGGAGGAAAACCTCTGAAATCTAGGGGGGTCCGAAAATTTCTTTTAAGGCATGATCAAAATATACACATTCTAGACAAAATCCAGTGGAAGTTTAGCGAAAGTCAGTTTTCAAACCAATTTCTTGGCTCACCCAGACGAGCCTGAGTCAATCATCTTGTCCGCATTTAGAGCCGACGTGTGCCAATTAAAGACGCTGGAGCAATTTGAGAATATAAAATGCTCTTGCACATTTTTAAGTTTGGACTTTTTTCCGCTGGAAAAAAAAGGTTTTCCTCTGAAACGTCTGATTTCTAAACCTCTGAAATTAGTGGATCCGAGGACCATTCTCCTGCCTGCATATCCAAGACAAATCTGCGGCCCCTACCTTTAACCCTTGTACTAATTGCAGAGCAGGCAAGCGTACACAGCCCAACAAGTGCCAGAGCGGCAGCCCCTCCTGGAACAAATGTCTGCACTTTTCTGTAATATGGCTTACACGCTGGGCAGCAGTTTCTGAAATTGATAGAAAAAAGGAACTAATGATAAATCGTTCTTTAATGTTGTGCTATATTCACTACAAAAAACAAACCCAGTCGCTTTACAAAAACAGTCAGTGCTTTACCAACATGAAAAACATAGAACACAATTTTTTTATTTGTTTTTCATTTTCATTACTTTCTTGTCCCATCGCTGGGAAATTCGAGTCGCTTCCTCCCAGTGGAAAGCTAGCAGCATTTACCCAGGTGTATGCGTGTTAAGGTGTAATCAGCCACCTCATGCACTTATGACAGAATGACCTAGGTCTTTTACATGACACAGTGGTGACACGGGGGTGGAATATGGATACCGCCTCTGAGTCGATCTGCACATTAAATTGACCCGTGTCCGTCCCGGCCCAGGTTCAAACCTGCCACCTTAGGATCACAGGTCCAGTGCTCTACCCACTGAGCTACCGTGCCCCTGGTCATTCAACCATGGTTTTATCATAGTCACTTTGACTGCATGTAATTTATAATCCATAATATGGCTACACGTGACCAGAGTGATATGAGACATTAGTCTCTTCTATCTGGCAAGCAATCATTTGCATTTTGACCACAAAACAAGTGTGATCAAAGCTCAAATTCAACATTTATAGGAAAATTTGTGTTAAAATAAAGAGAAACATAAGTGAAACAGGAATTTCTTCTTTGCTTTTTCTGGTAAAGATCTGCAAAGAAAATAACAGTCCTGTCATCTGTAAAATAAATTTTAAAAATCTATGCCACTGTTCCTTATATAGTAAGCTGATACATTTAAACAAACATGAATGAAAACTCATTCCCTTGTTCAGAGTCCTCTTTTTTCATATTCATCAACAAAGTCAGAAGAATTATACAAAGCTTTGTTTCTCCCTCGCTCCCCGGTCCCTCCCTCTCTCGTTCTCAACATGTGCTCACACACACACGGCATGCACGCACACACACACACACGCACGCACACACACACACTCACACACTTTTTTCTCAACACACACATACACACACACACGCAAACACACACACACACACAAACACACGCAAACACACACAAACACACACCCCCCCTTGCACCCTCCTTACCTCCCGCCCACCCACACACCCACCCATGCACATGCACACACACACGCACACACTCTTTCTTCAGCTGCATTCATAACATTCACTGCTAACATGTACCAATAATCACAATAACTCAGACAGTACGTACCAACACCATGCAAGTTAAGTAATTCAGATTAATAAAGCTTTACACATAGAATCACTGCCCAATTGTTTCCCCAGATATACTCTGATCCTAACCAAAACCAAAGCCATGCACAACGTCATGCAGCAGGAATAACTCTGTCCTGCTGAAGATAATACCATGGGGTCATACACAAGACAATACAAGACTGCAGAGTTAGATCACAAAGTTCATGTTAATGAAGTGCCTCACTGGGACTGGTTGGACTAAAGCCTGTGATGAAGAAAAAAAGAGTGAACCGATGAAAATCTGAATGAAATGAAGCAGAGTGCTATTATAAGATATGCGAAACAAAAGATGTATAAGCACTCTAAATACAGTAGGCTGATTTAGTAGAGGCTTTCTTCAACCAACCACATTCGTTTCGTACCATATAGGAAGTGCTATATTAAAAATGTTGTGTACACGTCATTTCCAATTGGCGGCGAAACGAAGTTCACACCAAAAACCCAAACGAATTTCGTTGATTTGGGCGATTCTACTTTCGTTAACTTTGTAATCATGGTTTGGTTATTTCTGTATGGAAACCTTTAATCTTTTGTATATAGGTTAACCCGCTCGTTATTTAAAACTGTTCATATCTCCCTACTTTAGGGTCTGGAGTGGACGCTTAAGTCGATTTTTTTACTACATTTCTTTAGCATACATTTGCCTAGGTTGCGCTTGATGGCGGCCCGGAGCCCCGGTTGCCGCTTCACGACTTTAGAGTTCTATTTCTTCCCTAATATAAATAGAATACTAATATTTATAGAGCAGACCTTATTGTGTGAACTGTCTCACTTTGAATGTCGGTTATAAATTGTATGAATAGAGCTTCGGGGTTGGCAAATTAATCGCACATAACACACATCGCACATCGTGCATCTTCTGCGAACAGAACTTCTCTGCTCGCGTCAGTCTAAACCGCGACACTTTTCAACACGCACTGTTGAGTTTCGTTGTCCGCGCCCATCCCAGCGGGCAAGAGAAAATTAGGTGGCGAAGAGAAAGTGGTGGGCTTTTTTCTTCTTACTAAATCTGGTTAGTATGTACAACATGTGCAGCAAGAGTAAATGAAAAGTATGCAGAACCATGCAATCTCCTGGCACATGAGAGAATAATTAACAAGCATGTAAATAAACAAGCAAGCTTCATCCACAATCGCATCAGAGAACATTTTAAGTACTTCTTCTTCGTTCATGGGCTTAGACTCCCACGTTCACTCATGTTTTTAGCACGAGTGGATTTTTACGTGTATGACCGTTTTTACCCCGTCATTCAGGCAGCATATGCCGATTTCGGGGGAGGCATGCTGGGTATTTTCGTGTTTCTATAACCCACCGAACTCTGACATGGATTACAGGATCTTTTCCGTGCGCACTTGCATGGTCTTGTGCTTGCGTGTAAACACGAAGGGGGATAAGGCACAAGCAGGTCTGCACATAAGTTGACCTGGGAGATCGGAAACATCTTCACTCTTAACCCACCAGGCGGCAGCGACCGGGATTCGAACTCACGATCTCCATGGTCAGTCCTTTGGGAAAGGATTACAGAAAAAGCAAATGGTGACGTTACACTGGGTAAGTGCTTTCTTCAAATGTAGATCACTTCTCTTGGCATCCTGAATTCATTATACGCATGTTTACATACATGTATATATATCTGTTCATCTGACATGCTTATAAAAAGTTCTCAGTTCAAAGCGTTACTTATCTCTATTCTGTTGGGTCAGGTTTTAGTCTATGCCTCTCTTTCCTTTGTTTGCTTGCCCTACACATGCGCGCATACAACCAAGCAAAGACATGAACAAAAAGAACAAAAAGAACACTTGTTAGAAAAAGAAAACAATGAGATGAACGGTTACGATGAACGAGTGTACACAGAAATGAACCAATGAAAAAATCCAATCAAAAATCCAATCTGAGATTACAAGAGCGATCTTAACATCACTATCAGTCAACATAATAACCAGAAAAAGAATGAACGACCAGAGAAGTAAAAGCTATAGGTATGAGCAAGATAACATTGAGGGGAAAGAACTCACTTTCCTTTTTTCCCGAGCAGAGGGGTCCTAGAAAAGGGGTCACAGTAGAAAAACACATGACACATCAAGCTTGAGGGTTCCACACAAACACCTTGAAAATCAGTCAAGTTCCACACATACACGCATGCATGCACACACACATGCATGCACACACACATGTACGCACGCACGCACGCACGCACGATGCATGCGCGTGGATGCACACACACACACACACACACACACACACAGGAAAAGTTTGCTTCATTTTCATGACCATATCATTGTTTTTCTGTGTTTGTTTTTTGTTTAGTTTCTTTTTGTTTTTTCTGTGTTTTTGTTCTCCAAAATAAGAAGCAAAATAAAACAGAAGTTTTAGGTAGAGGTATAGCTGTCTGGAAGGGGAAAGTTTGGGTGGGAATGGGAGGGTGGGGGGAGAGAGGGCGCTGATTCGACAGCCAGTAAAATATCCTGCATCAATCTTTTCTTTTCTTTTGGAAACATCTTATCAAGCTCGTATTTTACAACAGTTTACAAAACAATGAACAAATCACTTGCAGATACGTATGAGAGTGTCTTTCGCAGGGCACTGTAGAGCATATACTGTACAGTTGTCATGTACAATTTCCTTGCATGATTTTTTAAAAACTTTTATCATCACAGCAACTGAATCATATCTTTTCCCAAAAAAGGATTCTCAGGAAAGCTCATGCTAGAACTGAAATAAAAATAGCATTATGAAAAGAGCATCCAAGTGTCATAAATTACTCTCACACAAACGAAGCAGGCAAACAGCCGTGCACATATCAAACACACAGTACTTGTGTCAGACATAAGCACAACCTGATGAACACGATTACCCTCTAAGAAAAATCACTTTCTCATTTTTCTACCCCATGTTATTCTCTACTGTGAACGCATATCCTGCTAAACTATTTACAGCAAATATTTACAAATAGTTTATTATTTTGAACACGTTGGATATATACTCACACGCATGGATGGAAGATCTGTACAATTTCCACGGCCACGCCATTTGCCAGTTTGTCTGTGAAACTCATGGCCCCATATACGAAGGCACTAGATCCCTGGACAAAAACAAAACAAAATTATATGTTCAGAACTTAATTTAGCAAGTGACAAAAATGCTATCCAATTCTTCAATTTGATGAAGTAAACTGCATTTCAAGTACTTTCCGGGTCATAAGGCGCGACTTCCCCTGCGTGAAAAAAATCAAAGAGACCGCCTGAGTACCAGTCAAACAACTTGTGATAATGCATGTTTCAGCTACTAGGTACTGCCCTGACCAAGTTTCCTCGAGCTCTCAAGCCACCCAGCTATCACAATGGACCTGCCTTTGATCTCTGCCTTTGATCTTGCCGCACACACAGAGCACACATATGTCCACTCTGTTAAACTCGATCACTGACCGGTCACTGACCCCGGTGCAGGAAGTGTTTCCTCTCTCAGATATGACAGGGGAACCACCTCTCATGGCAAAAACTGGGTCATTGACCCCTGGGAAGAAGGTCGTGTTTATAAACAAGGCCACCCAGCTATCACAATGGACCTGCCTTTGATCTCGCGGCACACACAGAGCACACATATTTCCACTCTGTATTCTTCCTTTGATGTGCGGCTTATTTTCATTCTTCGACCGTTTGTTAGGTATACTTTTTCAATTTTGGTGCGCCCTATCGGCCCCCTGCGCCCAATGGGTGACTGGATTACAATTTTTGTTAAAAAGAAGGGGGTGGGTCTTGTATAACGAAGCGCCTTGTCACCCGGAAAGTACGGTACACACAACAAACCGCCTCTAACTCAACAATTTCCTATTATCATATATGAATGAAAACAACAAGTTTCTGAAACGAGATTTCCCAAAAATGAGTGGTCTCCTTGATAAAAAAAACAAACAAACACCCACCTCTCCACAGAATAACAAGGTGATAGATATAATCAGCAAGAGATGAAAGTCTCAGTTAAACCATTTGATCTCACGCAGTGATACAGAAAGATCAACAGTTTCTACTTTGTGAGCAACTCTTTAGAGTTATTATTATTATTATTATTATTGTGGTCATTTTTATGCGCCTAATCTAGATATAGCCCTGGGCGCTTACATATTAATTTCTGCCGTTTGAAATGGAAATTTTTTTTACAGACAGACAGACAAACAGACATTTTTTACACACAATATATAACGCATTCACATCGGCCAGTAAAGCTCAGTAGCCTATTAGGCGAGCATTCACCTTTCACGGCCTTTATTCCAAGTCAAACGGGTATTTGGTGGACATTTTTGTCTATGCCTATACAATTTTGCCAGGAAAGACCCTTTTGTCAATCGTGGGATCTTTAACGTGCACACCCCAATGTAGTGTACACGAAGGGACCTCGGTTTTTCGTCTCATCCGAAAGACTAGCACTTGAACCCACCACCTAGGTTAGGAAAGGGGGGAGAAAATTGCGGCCTGACCCAGGGTCGAACACGCAACCTCTCGCTTCCGAGCGCAAGTGCGTTACCACTCGGCCACCCAGTCCCTATAAGAGATATAAGTTATAAGAGACAGTCACTGCTCATGCTCCCCCCCCCCCCCCTCCCATTTCAAGACTTGCTTTTCGAAATGTACTGCATCTACATTCGAAGATCTGATTTTTTCAGATTTTGTATTTATTTTTTTAAGTTAAAAAGGAGTTTTTACTTAACACACGTGATGATGCAACAGCAACACACAAAATTAAAAAAACAATCTGCCTGAATAAAAAAAAAAATCCTAAATTTGCTACATCCTGCATTCTGTCTGCAACTTACCGTGAAGTCGCCTATAAGATCAGCAACAAAGGACAGGGAGGTAACCAGTATAAGGGCACCCCCTATTCCTATCAAGATGCTGGCCAGATAAACCATCCATGTCTCCTTTGCAGGGATAAAGTATACAAACGCAGCAGAACCAAGGGCAAAGAAAAGACCGGCCACGTATGTTTTCTGTAAACAAACAAAAAGGTTTTGCTTTGAGTGAAGGTGCTTCAGTTATTACATAATTATGCAAACTTTTATTTTTAGAAAGACAACTTGTCAGGGATCAGTGTTCGTAATTTTCGAGTTTCAAATATTAAGTAGAAAATTTGATTTGTAAATATAAGGAATATTTCCATTGTAAAGAGAAAATGTCCATGTCTCGTGAGTGTAATATACCTCTATGTTGGACTTAAAAAAAGAAGAAAAAAGACCAATGAAGAAGGATGCTCACCGCCTATTTACAAGAAAAAAAGACAGAAAAATAAAAAAAGGAAAAAAAAAAAAAAAAAAAAAAGGAAAGAAAAAAGAGAGAAGAAAACAAGGAAGGGTTGAAGCAGCCTGCATGCAACTGAGGTCAAAAAAAAAAAAAAAGAGAAGCAAAAAAAAAAAAAAAAAAAAAAAAAAAAAAATTATGCAAACTACAGGCAGTTTCATGATGTAGTGCAAACCTCAGGAAGCAATTACGTAACGGTCCTTTTTAGTAATTTGTTAATCATTTGTAAATGACATTACCTGTGGTTATTAATCATAAATTGCCAAGCAATTGATCAGTACCGGTAACTTCTAAATGACTCATATATATATCTCTCTCCATTTCTCTCTCTATCTAACCATGTAACATGTCTTTGTTTATGCTTTAGAATGATTTCTCCCTCTACCTCTCTCACTATAAAATGTCACAAGTGTCAAGTCTTTGTTTATGCTTCAGCGATAGTAGATGACATTGACAAAGCTAAAGGCCAGATGTAAAAAAAAAGCAGACCATTGCTTATAAGATTATCCTTGTAAACTGAAGAATTGTCTAGTCTTGAATTGTCTACACAAACCTCCCATCTGCACCACACTTATATCTCTCGACCTTGCCTATGGCTATGCTCACACAAAACTTTCAAAGAAATCTTACCAATACTTCTTCAAAAATAAAGAGAAATAAAGAAATAATCTTCTATAAAATCAAAGCTATATTGCCTGAGTAAACAACAAAGTTGCCATAAAATTAATATCAAACCACAAATATGATTATTGAAAGAAGAAACAGAAACACCCACTGATTCATTGTTAGCAAATCCACACTACAAGGTCTACAGGGCGCTTTCAAGTTCTACATTTACTTGCTGCATATAATTCGCAACATTATTTGTTCTTTTAAATAAAAAATAAGAAGGTGAACAGCACAACTGACCACTCGGCCCATTTGCTTATCCACAACTTTCAACAACGTGGCAGTGAAGAAACTGCTTGCGTAGCACACCAGAGGTACGTTGGCAATGGTTTCCTAAAAGAAAAAACAGATGAGAAAAAAATGAAGAATCTGATCATAACAAGAAACCCAACTTGGGATGTGCATGAATAAAGAAACACATGAAATAACACTGGATCTGATAACCAAAGGGAAGTAAGCCCTCTATATGCATACGACATGTGTAATGGAGTAAGCGAGAGTTATTAGGAACCTTTCTCCTGGCACCTGAGAGAATAACAAGCATTGAAATGAACAAGCCACTTTCATCCTCATTTCATCATCATTTGAGGATGAAAGTCGCTTGTTCTAGTTGAATTAGTGAATCGTTACATCTGTGGTTCTTCTTTCTGTTCTATTGTCTGTCTTCTTTTTACATTTAGTCAAGTTTTGACTACATTTTTTAACGTAGAGGGGGAAGTGTATGTGTGTGTGTGTGTGTGTGTGTGTGTGTGTGTGTGTAGAGCGATTCAGAGCAAACTACTCGACCGATCTTTATGAAATTTTACATGAGAGTTCCTGGGTATGATATCCCCAGACGTTTTTTTCATTTTTTCGATAAATGTCTTTGATGACGTCATATCCGGCTTTTTGTAAAAGTTGAGGCGGCACTGTCACACCCTCATTTTTCAATAAAATTGATTGAAATTTTGGCCAAGCAATCTTCGACGAAGGCCGGACTTTGGTATTGCATTTCAGCTTGGAGGCTTAAAAATTAATTAATGACTTTGGTCATTAAAAATCGGAAAATTGTAATTAAAATTATTTTTTTTATAAAATGATCCAAAATTACGTTTATCTTATTCTTTATCATTTTCTGATTCCAAAAACATATAAATATGTTATATTCGGATTGAAAACAAGCTCTGAAAATTAAAAATATAAAAATTATGATTAAAATTAAATTTCCGAAATCGATTTAAAAATAATTTCATCTTATTCCTTGTCGGTTCCTGATTCCAAAAACATATAGATATATGTTTGGATTAAAAACACGCTCAGAAAGTTAAAACAAAGAGAGGTACAGAAAAGCGTGCTATGCAGCACAGCGCAACCACTACTGCGCTAAACAGGCTCGTTAATTTCACTGTGTTTTGCACGAGCGGCGGACTACGGTCATTGTGAAAAAATGCAGTGCGTTCAATTTCATTCTGTGAGTTCCACAGCTTGACTAATTGTAATAATTTTGCCTTACGCGACTTGTTTCTACTTTGTTTGTTACAGTGCCTGAACAAGACCCTGGGGTTGAAAAGTTGCTGTTATTCGTTCCTATTCTTCGTTCACAAGTGAGTTCTGAGTATTATTTTGTCTTCTGTTATTCGTTCCATATTCTTCTTTTTTCTACTTTGTATGCCTGAAGAAGACCCTAGGATTGAAACATTGCTGTTATTCGTTCCGTATTCTTCGTTCACACGTGAGTTCAGTATCTTTTTGTATTCTGTTGTTCGTTCCAAATTCTTCCTTCACATGTGAGTTCAGTATTACTTGGTCTTTTTATTGATCAGCCTACCTTGTCAAGTTCGATTGTCTCTGTGAGGTACATGGGCAGGTAGACCTGAGAGATGTTGACGAACAGACGGGTACACATGTAGATCAAGGCAACCTGGACGAGAAACAATAACGAGAAATTAATACACAGAGAGGAATGAACATCATTTCAAAGCAGCAAGTTTTAGCAGCCTGGCTCTTTCTGTTATTTGTACGGCCATGTAATCGGAAAAGCGTAGACAGCCGATTTCTTCCCGCACCAAGTTGGCTGCTGTCTTCCGTCTTCGGCGGTTGAGGAGCCAGAAATGACGAATACACTCCACAAGAGGACGCAATCAACCAGCTAGACAGGAAGAGTCACACATAAATCTTCCTTCTACGCACAGGACACTGCAGCCTCAACAAATATTTCAAGAGAAAGGGTCTGGCATTTGGCAGCTGTGAATGTGGCTCAGAGGAACAGACCACTGAGCACATTCTTCAGACCTTTCAAAACTATAAACACAGCACGACAGCAGATCTGACCAGAGGATACATCCCTGCATACCAAACTCTGGGGACCTGTCGACAACTTCCAGACTGAGGATTTTAGTGGGGCAACAAAGTGGCCTAGTGGATAAGGCATCAGCCTTCTAATCAGAAGGTCGTGAGATTAAATCCCGGCCACGCGGTCGCCTAGTGGGTTAAGGGTGGAGATTTTTCCGATTTCCCAGGTCAACTTATGTGCAGACCTGCTAGTGCCTTATCCCCCTTTGTGTGTACACGCAAGCACAAGACCAAGTGCGCACGGAAAAGATCCTGTAATCCATGTCAGAGTTCGGTGGGTTATAGAAACACAAAAATACCCAGCATGCTTCCCCCGAAAGCGGCGTAATTGGCTGCCTGAATGGCGGGGTAAAAACGGTTATACACGTAAAAACCCACTCGTGCAAAAACATGGGTGAACGTAAGAGTTTCAGCCCATGAACGAAGAAGAAGAAGTATGGCCACCAACACAGAATGCTGAAGAAGAAGAAGATGAAGAAAACTACATGTGTGTAATCCATTGAGAAAATGATACTCAAGAAAATATAGACATTTTTGATCGAGCTAAAACTGATTTAAGAACCAGATATTCTTTCTTACAGATAGAAATTAATGAAAAACTCTTTAGAAGTTAGAAGTTGAGTTGTGAAAGACCCACACGAAACACAATCCCAAAGAATGAATAACTCACCTGATAAAATCTTACGTCCTTGAACCAATCTTTCAAATCTCGTCTGCGGCTCCTTCGAATGGTAGACTTTTCTATAGACTGAGTGGCGGCTTCTTCATCACAGGGAGCAATTGCACCATATGTTGTCTCTGCTGGAGCATGAAAATGAGTCTCGCATTTTGGTTCCGGAACACACAAGTGAAAGACCACGCTGGTTACAAGCCCAATGCCAGTGACAATGAACGCAATATTCTGAAAACAAAACAATAATACACTTCAGGTAAGAAAATGCAGAAAGAACAAAAATTACTGTTCTTAATGTAAAGCAATGTGCAATAAATTGTTTTAAATTGTTTAACTGAACTTTACATTTTTCAGTTTATCTCCACCATTTGTGAACCACAACGTACTACAATGGAATTAGACTTTCTTAGAAAAAAACTGTTTTTTCTCATTAAAACCACTTTAGCACAAAATCTCACCTACATAGTGGAGTATGCCAAAATCCCTTCATGACTGAACAGAATAATATATTAAGAAGTGAGACAATCGTCAGTCAACATTGCACATTTTTATGGAGTAACATATATTATTGTTAACATTTGCACAGCTTTCCGGTGGGCTTTTCATCTTGATTCCCTGCAAGGTTCTGCTTCACTTCAGCAACAACAAACGTCTGATTAACAGAGCCCGGTTTTAGGGTCTACAAACATAACAACAAGTACACTTCAGATTTGATTGTTTCATGTAACGACAGTGATAGTGTAGGGTTGAGACATGCATAAGTGTGGATGCGGAAGGGGGGGGGGGGATGCTAATTGATCATTCCATCGATCCTTACCCTAAAATGGCCAGCATCGGCATGGGTCAATTTGCTATTGTTCACGTTGTTCCCAGAAGCCAGGATGACCCAGGCAATGGCGTATGTTGCCAGATTGGCAATTCCTGTAGCAGCATACCTGAAAGCACACAAATGTATTCATTACTTATATCGTTATCTCATATCATCTTGGCACACTAAGCTTAGTTCATCTATCACATGCACAAAACACAGGGGGAAAATCTGTGTGCATTGAGTCGATCAGCATCATATATGCAGCTGTGCAGTACAGACATAACTATCAGAATGTGCACAACGACAAACAGGGGTCAACTGACAATACAATGTCTCGACAAAAAAAGGGTCATATATATATACTATTATTAAAAAAAAAAGTGTTACTTATGTCCTTTATCTGCTCAGAAAGCTGAATCAGAAGCCGGCGCCAGAATCCCACCAGATGTGTGGTCTTGAAGACAAAACTGCTGAACGTGTTTAAGTGCTGGTACAGAGGAACCCCCCTTTTAAGACCTCGAAGCACCTGAGAAAATCGGGTCTTAAAAATGAGGGAGTCTTAAAATTGGGGTAAATTTACAGACGTTATGAACAGAAAGTCTGAGAAAATACTGGGTCTTAAAAGGGAAGGAGTCTTTAATCAGGGGGTCTTACAAGGAGGAGGGGGGGGGGTTGCATTCCACTGTACTAAAGATGCCCCCCCCCCCCCCCTCGATCTTTACCAAAGTCAGAGAGATAACATGCGACAAAGAACAACCCTGCTTTTCATCTTCAATCAATCAATCAATATGAGGCTTATATCGCGCGTATTCCGTGGGTACAGTTCTAAGCGCAGGGATTTTTTATTTTTTTAAATATTTTTTTATGCAATTTATATCGCGCACATATTCAAGGCGCAGGGATTTATTTGCTTTTCATCTTTCAGATTAAGCAAAGAGGATCCAGAAGGTACAACAACATTCGCATGTCTGTCTGTACCGGTATGCTTTATTCATGGTTCCCATGTGTTCTCACTGAGTCTGATGTATAAGGACAACGTACAACATCCATTCAAAATGTCTCACTCTTTGGTTGGTTTTAAGTCAGCTATAGGTTGACAGTGATGGAAATCTAATCGACATAGACATCATGCACTGTGACACAAGCTTTTACATCAGGTGACAAAGCTTATCGACATCTCCATCATCAACTATAAAACACGTGCAGCTGATTTTAATGCAGGATACTGTCACATAGCTGACATATTCTTAACATATGATGGGTATCACGATCGAGCTGTCAATCATTTCCACCTGTTGCCAATAATGTTACTAAGATCACATGCAACCAGGATAATTTGTCCTCTGTATTCTATATATATGCCACCAATATGAATACATTTGACTTTATGAAATAGTGAAAGCCGTTGCACGCATGAGTATGTGTGTGTATGTGTGGATTTGTATGGCACGCAAGTGTGTGTGTGTCTGTGTGTTTGTGGATGTGTATGTGTGTATACATGCATTGCATGTGTGTGCGCACACACACACGCATGTTAAATATGTGTGTCTTATCTGTTTGTGAATGTGTGCGTTTATGTGCCGAAGTGGAAGGATCGAGGATACCCCCAACGTGAATAAAATATTCAATAACTTATTCAAATACTCAATAATTTATTTGCGTTCCTGTTAAGAACAAGATTTAATGTCATTTCAAACTTGAAAAGGAGGTATATAAAGTAAAGCATTAGTTTTTCGAGAAGGATCTAGTGCAAGAAAAAAAATGTAGAATACAGGGAGGCTGTACAAATTTCCCTCAATCAAAAAAAACAAGTCGCGTAAGGCGAAAATACAATATTTAGTCAAGTAGCTGTCGAACTCACAGAATGAAACTGAACGCAATGCAACGCAGCAAGACCGTATACTCGTGGTCCATCGCTCACGGCATAGGCAGTGAAATTGACAAGAAGAGCGGGGTAGTGGTTACGCTATGCTGCATAGCACGCTTTTCTGTACCTCTCTTCGTTTTAACTTTCTGAGCGTGTTTTTAATCCAAACATATCATATCTATATGTTTTTGGAATCAGGAACCGACAAGGAATAAGATGAAAGTGTTTTTAAAACGATTTCGAAAAAAAAATTTTGATAATAATTTTTATATATTTAATTTTCAGAGCTTGTTTTTAATCCGAATATAACATATTTATATGTTTTTTGAATCAGCAAATGATGGAGAATAAGATAAACGTAAATTTGGATCGTTTTATAAATTTTTATTTTTTTTTACAATTTTCAGATTTTTAATGACCAAAGTCATTAATTAATTTTTAAGCCACCAAGCTGAAATGCAATACCGAACCCCGGGCTTCGTCGAAGATTACTTGACCAAAATTTCAACCAATTTGGTTGAAAAATGAGGGCGTGACAGTGCCGCCTCAACTTTCACGAAAAGCCGGATATGACGTCATCAAAGACATTTATCAAAAAAATGAAAAAAACGTTCGGGGATTTCATACCCAGGAACTCTCATGTCAAATTTCATAAAGATCGGTCCAGTAGTTTAGTCTGAATCGCTCTACACACACACACACACACGCGCACACACGCACGCACATACACACATACACCACGACCCTCGTTTCGATTCCCCCTCGATGTTAAAATATTTAGTCAAAACTTGACTAAATATAAAAACAAGGATAAAATCTGTAATTTACAGCATCAATCAATCAATATGAGGCTTATATCGCGCATATTCCGTGGGTACAGTTCTAGGCGCTCTGCAATGATGCCGTGTGAGATGGAATTTTATATAAGGCCAGTGCCCCGGCGAAACGTTGTTCAAGAACTTTTTTTTATTCAAGAATATTCTAGAATGTTCTAGAATGTTCTAGAATTTTTCAACTGGCATTATTCTAGAATTTTTTGGCTTGTAGAATATTCTAGAATATCGAACAAAATTCAAGAACAGCAACAATGTTCCAGAATATTTTTTTTCAAGAATGATCTTATTCAAGAACATTCTTCTTCAAAGTTCAAGAATTGTGATCCCTTATTTTTAAAACACTTTTAATTTAATTTTGTGTTCTCCACTTATAGTTTTGGTTGTGTTTGCTACACATTCGAATTATGCTACAAAATAAAGCCAAACAAACACTTGGTTCATTCTTCAAATGTTATATTGTCACAAAGAAGTGAAATAGATGACAAGTCGATCTTGGGCTAACAATGTTCACAAGCAGAATGTGTCTTCAACATTTGTCATCACTTTTCTGAACTACTGGAACTGCATGGATGCGGTACCGCTTCTCCAGGAAAGGTCACTGTCACCAGCATCCCTTGTTGGATTCTTCTTCTTCTTCTTCTGCGTTCGATGAGCCCTTGTTGGATGATTCCCTTGGCCAACTTCACTGTCAGTCTGTGGCAGGGCATGGTGGATTTGATTCAAAAGAAGGCTCAGTATCAGCTTGAAGCTTTGCAACATTGTGTCCTGTAAAGCCTGAAACACAATGCCTACAGTTTACAAAAAATCATTCATTCAAAAACTTGGAAAAAGGAACAAAAATGAAGAGTTAAATGTCCGCAGTTTGTTCTTTTTGGTATGTAAATATGGTATATTATTGATGAAAACACATTTTCATCTGAAATAAGCCATTTTTCTCTGAGACGTTTTGCCCATTAATTGATTTAATTCATTCACTGGCTGATTAATTACTTTCACAGTTCGTTGACAGGACTCTTACCTTTTCCTCCAGTGATATTTTATTTATGATGTGCTTCATGGTACTTCCAGTGAGAATTCATCCAGATATCTTCTTCACCCCTCTTTCCTGGACCTAGTAAATAAGAAACAAAAAAAGGTTTTAACAAAGAATAAACTCAAACATCAGACATTCCAAAGATCATCATCATAACTAGAGTGAATGTGAACAGAAAACTTACAAACGTATTGCTTGTCATTAATGTCATTCAATCAATCAATCAAACCAATTTTGATGCAATGGTTAATGTTACCTTTTTACATAAATGTACATAATTCTATCAATACACTTTCGGAATATTTGTTATAATCGTCATTGTTGTAAATACCCACAGGCATGTTTACAATTTGAAGCACTTTTTTCAATTTCATTTTCAGAAACCTGTTTTTAATTTTGACCAAACCAGTCAGTTTGCTAGCGGCAAATTTATACCAAATCTGTGAGTTCCAAACCTCAAACAAATTCAGCAGAAGTTACAGTCTATAATTTATACTTTGAAACCAACAGGTTTCGTTTATTCTGTCCAACAGTGCCAGCAGAACGCAAATCACGGCAGACTTTCTGTTTGCAAACAGACGACACAATGACACACTGACACAGAAAGGCGGCCGTTAAACCCAACAATCAAATCATCACATGATTAAACAGTACTTTTGCTTAAAATGTAGTTAAGTTTTATACATCTGCCATTTCTCATGTGTCAGATCGAAGAAGAAACTTTTAAAATTGAAGGCTGGTTTCGATTTCACAGTGACACACATGTTTACATCTGTACCACGTGTTGAATGAAACAAGCAAAAACAAAACATACTTACTGAGTTCATGGAAATGATGCATGGATCAATGTTGTTTTGCTTTGATGCAAAAGTGCTTCAACAAAGACAACAGAGAAAAGGTTTCTAGCTGCAGCAGTTCGTTCAAAAGAGTCCCCTTTCCTCATGGTGTATTTACAGAGCGTCGCCATTTTGCTTTTAAGGGAAGTAACTCCGGTGGACAAACTCTGGCACCGGAAGCTAAGAAACCAGGCGCCAAATTCTTTGGAAGCACGTTGTTAGAACTGAGAAAGATTTTGTAATCTCCATTTATCTGAAAAAATGGCATGCCACCGATTTGTCAACTTGTTAGGCATGAAGAAATGCTGTATTCTTCATCCCAAACAAGAGTTTGAACTTGGAGGTGCCAGACACAAAAATAACAGATGAGTGAAACTGAAAGCACCATGGGTGAAACTAAGAGCAGCGATCTCACTTGAGTGGCAACAAGCTGTATCCTGATTTTCTCAGGAAAAACAAAGGTAGGTGTTTTAATTTTATAAAAATTCTTTTATGTTTGATATTGTTGTTTGTTTTAGGTGACATATAGATATATATATATATCTATCTAGGATCTAGGTTTAGGTTTTTATTTTTTATTTTTTTTACAATAAGTGAATAACAATTAAATGCTTTCTCTCTTGTTTGCAAGATTTTAAGTGAAATCAGTTGAGTTAGACCTGTAGGATTTGTTTATTTTGAACTATCATTTGTTTTGGTAGGATTGCATGACTTTTTACTCAAGCCCTTTCAAACCTATTCTTTTCAGTCTCTGTGTAACTGTAAGTGTAATTTGCACATGTATCATTCATTGATTGTAATATATATGTGTCTGACAGTGATACTAATAGTCAAGTGTCAATCAGCAAGCCGGCACTAAATTGTTTTATTTTTTTCAAATAATTGTCTTCTGAGTATTAGCTAGTCAATTACAAGACTTTACAGGAGACTGGGTTTGGTCAGGAACATATATTTATACTTATAGAAATTCCTGCATGAACAAAGATGATTACTATTAGTATTATTTGTAAACAGTTCAGTATTTACCCCTTATTAGTAAATATATATTCAAACTTGAGCATTTATAATTATATATATAATGGTTGTTCTAATTTGATCACTTCTCATTTTTACAGATGCTGCATCAAAAGGCAACAAGCTGCAAACCATTAACCCATCAAGATCTTGTCAGAGAGTGCATTAGTCTTTTCAAGAGCTTCAAGAGGTGCTCAAGCCTGAGTCAAGGCCATGGGAATAGAGATGCAAGAAGAGATTTACTCAGGTAATTAAGTGAAGGCAATCAACATTTATTGATTTAAACCTTTGTCACAACAAAATTTGGGATAATTAAATGAAAGCACAAAACATGATGAATGAATTATTCCTAAACTGAAGAAAAAAATGGCTTGGAATCGCAACAAAAAGTCTCTTTGAAAATTAAATTAGTTAAATACTGTAATTTCTTTCATTCCTGGCCCGTTGCATGTCAGTCCCCAAAAACTCTCTGGATGGCATTTCTGGAAATGAAGCTAACTAAAGTTATCATTTAGTTGTTTAAATACTTTTATGAATGGTGACTTATTTGATAAAAACATTGACATGGAACCCTTGATTTGACAAAATTCACAAAACATTTTTCGATTTTGTAACCATCATTTCTTGAACAGTTAATGTTCTCAGCATCCAGGCGACTGATACATACTGTCATACATTTGGTGTGGATAGAATCTGCATGAAGAATACTTCATAACTGTATTGTTTATTTTGTAGTCATTTTAAAACGGAACAAAATACATAGTAATAAAAGTATCCAGAACAGGAATTTTGCATTTGGACACCTTGACAGATTCCTGACCATATTGTTGACTCTTTAAGCATGATGAAAAAAAGCACAACAAAGAAACATTTAGACATTTAAAATTGTATTTTCATTGCACTTTACAGGGCATCCGCAACCTGCAAAGCATCGGCTCCAGTATTCAGACTGCACCCGGTGTGACCAGTGGAAAGGTTCTTCGCCAAATGAATAACCATCACCGATTTCCGATTTATCATCCTTCGAGTAGTTAAATTACATGTGATAAAGTATTGAAGGAAATCTTGTTTTGTCTGCTATATCAAGTATTGATGGAGGAAAAAATCACTTAAAATATTCTTGTTCTGTTATTAGTCATTAGATAATTGTACTATCATTCTGATTTGTATGAAGAATATATTCTTAATGGATTTATTCTTAAATGCCAGCACAGAATATTCCAAGATCATTCTGAAAATTGTGTTGAGAGTATACTAGAAGTAGAACTTCAACCTAGTTTTGAATATTCTAGAATACTTAAGACATGTTCAAGAATATACTTTAAGTTAACAGGATTCAAGAATATTCCAGAAAAATGTTAAGATTCAAGAATTCTCATTTAATCTTTATGAATAATTCAAGAAACTTCTTGAATATAAATTCATGAATATTCCTGAACTTTTTAGAATTATTCTAGAATAGTGTTAAGAATATTCTAGAATAATGTTAGGAATATTCTAGAATAATGTTAGGAATATTCTAGAATAATGTTAGTGTCATTCTAGAATATTGTTAGGAATATTCTAGAATATTGTCAGGAATATTCTAGAATAATGTTAGGAATATTCTTCAAGTGGGCAAGAATATTCTAGAATTATTCAAGTCCTTTTTCAAGAATATTCCTTACCAAAACATCGAAATATTCTAGTTAAAATTCAAGAATTCTCATTTAATCTTTATGAATAATTCAAGAAACTTCTAGAATATATATTCATGAATATTCATGAACGTTTCTTGAATGGTTCTAGAATTATTCTTGACCGTTTCGCCGGGGTAGTTTGCAGCCATCTCGGCGCATATTTACCTTTCACGGCCTATTATTCCAAGCCACACGGGTATAGGTAGACAATTATTAACTGTGCCGAAGCAATTTTGCCAGGAAAGACCCTTTTGTCAATCGTGGGATCTTTAACGTGCACACCCAATGTAGTGTACACGGGGGGAGGGTTCGGACACCGAAGAGAGTCTGCACACAAAGTTGACTCTGTGAAATAAATTTCCGCCGAACCTGGGATCGAACTCGCGCTGACAGTGGCCAACTGAATACAAATCCAGCGCACTACCAACTGAGCTATATCCCCGCCCAACTGAGCTATATCCCCGCATATATGCACTTCATTCATGGATACAAAAAAAAAGGAAAAGGCATATCTAATTTCTGAAATATTGGAATAAGCATATGCAACAATTAATGTGCTTAAGGCAATGATCGAGCGGCAGTAAAATTAAACTTGGAGAAAACATGGAATAACCTACTTTTCTGGGTAGTTATTGAAGAGACTTACAAATAAATGGAACAAATTTAAATACTAATGGAAACAGACTACCGTTGCTATGAAAACAGCCGCCATATTGGATTTCTAGGAAACGGTTTTACAGCAACAACATCAGACATGCATAATATTTGACACAAGGATACACATGGCTTGTATCTGCAATCATATAGAACGATATTTTGACTAAAGACTACAGTTGAATTTAAAATGATTTTTGTAATAAGGATTAATGAATTTCTAACTGCATATTCATTAATCTTTATTTCAAAAATTAATTTAAATTCAACTGTACTCTTTTGTCAAAATATCGTTCCATATGATTGTAGATAAAAGTCTTGTGTATCTTTGTGCCAAATATTAAGCATTTCTGATGTATGATGTTGCTCTAAAACCGTTTCCCAGAAATCCAATATGACGCTGTGTATGCCAGTTTCCATAGCGACGGCAATCTATGTCCTTTAGTTTTCGCAATTTTTTCATTTCTTTATATAAGTCACTTCAATAACTACCCAGAAATGTAGGTAATACTCCATGTATTTTCCATGTTTCATTTTGGTCATTCTAGTGCCGCTCATCGCCTTCCCAAGCACGTGAGCAGAGCAGTATCTCAAGAAGCTGTGTCTAATCAACACAAGATAAAACACGTGAAGTTGAAGTTCTTAATCCTGACAGAAGAAATATGATAACAGCTAGCCACGAAGGGCAGAGTTACTAATCATTATGCCTATGCCAACTGTTTAACCTTTAACCAAATGCTGATAACCCAATTTATTGTAAGCCAGTAACAATGACAATTAATGGCCTATTTGCCTTAATACATGTACAAACCCTAGGCCCCTTAATCAATGATATTACCAAAGGTATTAGAAGACTGTACCTGATTTAACAGTAAATTAAGCTGGGACAGCTTAATTCAACCGAAGACATTAAACAGCCTCCAAGAAAACTATTTCTTTATTTCTTCTTCTTCTTCTGCGTTCGTGGGCTGAAACTCCCACGTACACTCGTTTTTATTTGCACGAGTGGAATTTTACGTGTATGACCGTTTTTTACCCCGCCATTTAGGCAGCCATACGCTGTTTTCGGAGGAAACATGCTGGGTATTTTCGTGTTTCTATAACCCACCGAACTCTGACATGGATTACAGGATCTTTTTCGTGCGCACTTGGTCTTGTGCTTGCGTGTACACACGGGGGTGTTCGGACACCGAAGAGAGCCTGCACACAAAGTTGACTCTGAGAAAAAAATCTCTCGCCGAACGTGGGGACGAACTCACGCTAACAGCGGCCAACTGGATACAAATCCAGCGCGCTACCGACTGAGCTACATCCCCGCCCATTTCTTTATTTAAAAGGGAAGTGTACTATCATTTAAATGTTTAAAAGATCATTTTCAGTGGATGCAAAATGCTATTGCTACCCCCCTCTCTTCTTCTTACATGCACAATATGTGACCCTCCACCACGAAATGAGTCGCATGTCACCTCGCGCGGTTCTGCACTAGGCTTAATATAAGTCCGGGGAGTGACTGGTAACAGTGTGAGGGTCACCTTAGTCACAGGCTTAGAACTCAAACAGTTTTCGCACTTTTCTAAAACGGTTTTCACCACTGGATAGAGCATAATAAACTCTTTAGGAAAATGTAAAAATATGAAAATCATGCAAAGGTGACATGCGACTCATTCCGTGGTGGAGGGTCACATATATGCATGCATCTGTAAGTTCTTCTTGTACATTCATGGGCTGGAAGTGGTCACCATTCCCTTCAGTGATGCGACTAAACGCTGGTTGTAAAAACATAATTTGCGCTGCAATACAGCTGTGCTGCAGGTTACTGCGTATATTAATTAAGACTGAGGCTTTACAGTCCTGTGAGGCCATATTGTCTTTAGTTTATGTGAATCAAAAAACAAGAACGGTAGGTTGTTGGAACGTTTGTTATTCATATTGACAAAACAATTATACATTCACAGATATTTCGACCCAACGGTCTTTTAAGTGATCAGACAGACAAATATTCACACATATTTTTGTGTGAATATTTGTTTGTCTCCCTTAGTTAAAAGACTGAATGTATTGTTTTGTCAATAACAAATGTTCCAACAACCGTCCTTTCTTGTTTTTTTATTCTGACTTTGGAACTTTTTTGGGCAGTCTCTTTGTTTTTGGATTTAGTTTATGCCACCAAACTAGCTCTCCTCTCCACTTATCTGTTCGTTTGCTGCTTTTGTAGTTGTCACGTGTTGGGGGCAAAAACAAAACCTAACTCAACCCTAAAAGCAAAATGTCATTAATATAGAAACTTTGTTGCTTTCTACCGCTAACAGTACATATATAGACCTAATAGGTCGTTAAGCAGTACGTGGGAACAATTACCCTCAATTGATTGATAAAATTCACTCAGAAGCCATCACATGTCTCAAAGGTGTGGAAAAATAAACAATAAGGCCATCACTATCTCCCAGGTCCTTATCAATATCAGCTCTTAACACAATGTCCAATAACCTCAAATACCTTGACTGATGAATCAATTAAGCGCCTACAACAGGTGGTTATGTTATGTTATATGAAGTCTTATATCGCGCGCGTATCTCCAGACTCGGACTCAAGGCGCAGGGATCTATTTATGCCGTGTGAGATGGAATTTTTTACACAATACATCACGCATTCACATCGACCAGCAGATCGCAGCCATTTCGGCGCATATCCTACTTTTCACGGCCTATTATTCCAAGTCACACGGGTATTTTGGTGGACATTTTTTATCTATGCCTATACAATTTTGCCTCGAAAGACCCTTTTGTCAATCGTGGGATCTTTAATGTGCACACCCCAAACGGTGAGCCCGGTAGCTCAGTTGGTAGAGCACTGGACTTGTGATCGAAAGGTCGCAGGTTCGAATTCGGGCCGGGACGGACACGGGTCAACTTTATGTGCAGACCCAGAGACGGAAGCCATGTCCCACCCCCGTGTCATCACAATGGCACTGTTACACGACACTTAAGATTGCCACAAGTTCTCAAATGTCGTATAGTTGTGTTCTTTTATTCTCATCGCCCGTCTTCGCAGCAACAGAAAACAACTCGTCAAATTGAGTTCGAGGATTTATTTAGCATTCCATACATACAACTACACATCGTAGCAGAACTCAAAGTAGAAGCTTTTTGACTCACATGCGAAGCAAAAGTGAGTCTATGTACTCACCCGAGTCGTCCGTCCGTCCGGCCGGCCGGAAAACTTTAACGTTGGATATTTCTTGGACACTATTCAGTCTATCAGTACCAAATTTGGCAAGATGGTGTATGATGACAAGGCCCCAAAAAACATACATAGCATCTTGACCTTGCTTCAAGGTCAAGGTCGCAGGGGCCATAAATGTTGTCTAAAAAACAGCTATTTTTCACATTTTTCACATTTTCTCTGAAGTTTTTGAGATTGAATACCTCACCTATATATGATATATAGGGCAAAGTAAGCCCCATCTTTTGATACCAGTTTGGTTTACCTTGCTTCAAGGTCAAGGTCACAGGAGCTCTTCAAAGTTGGATTGTATACATATTTTGAAGTGACCTTGACCCTTAACTATGGAAGATAACTGTTTCAAACTTAAAAATTAGGTGGGGCACATGTTATGCTTTCATCATGAGACACATTTGGTCACATATGATCAAGGTCAAGGTCACTTTGACCCTTATGAAATGTGACCAAAATAAGGTAGTGAACCACTAAAAGTGACCATATCTCATGGTAGAAAGAGCCAATAAGCACCATTGTCATCATTTTCACGAGTTTTCATTTACAAGCATCTGGGAAATAAATGTCATGTTCCCCGCGGAATAAATGCCCAGTTACCATAGTTACAGAAAGCAGGTTACATGGATATTCAAAACCAAACCCAATAGAAACGCTCGGGGGTTCATCGGCTCACAGGGAAGAGGGAAAACAAGAGAAAAGCGACTCACTCATCTTTGCTTTCTGCTATTCCTTGCTCTCGATTCGTCGCACGTTTAATCCACATATCTGTTAAGAGATGTCACGAACCGAGACAGTGCCGCAAACAAGCAACTCTTCGAAACAGCGGGGCAATCCCATCGCAAGCAAAATAATGCAAAATGTAGGTCATTCTTTGCAATGAAACGCCGCTGTCGGCCCAAAGTCGAAGACGCGTACTGCTGGATTCACACACCATTCAGTTAGTCGGAACCTACAGAACTTTTCTTCCTCAAACCTGACATACTTGTCTCAACATGTCATCAAATTAATACACAGATCTCCTTGACTCGCTTTTTTTTATTATTCTCTTTATTTATATAGCGCCTTATCCGAAGTTCAAAGCGCTTTATGCCGTGTGAGATGGAATTTTTTACACAATATATCACGCATTCACATCGACCAGCAAACCTCAAGCCTGTTAGGCGAATGTTCACCTTTCGCGGCCTTTATTCCAAGTCACACGGGTATTTGATGGACATTTTTATCTATGCCTATACAATTTTGCCAGGAAAGACCCTTTTGTCAATCGTGGGATCTTTAACGTGCACACCCCAATATAGTGTACACGAAGGGACCTCGGTTTTTCGTCTCATCCGAAAGACTAGCACTTGAACCCACCATCTAGGTTAGGAAAGGGGGGAGAAAATAGCGGCCCGACCCAGGGTCGAACACGCAACCTCTCGATTCCGAGCGCAAGTGCGTTACCACTCGGCCACCCAGACCACAAGCTTTCACTTGTACTTGTAGTGCCTTCACTCTCGCGCGTGATTGCAACAGCGTGGTGGGGCCCCAAAAACGGTATTTTCAAAACCAAACTCGCGTTTCAACTCATGGCTCCCTCTGTTGATGATGCAATTATTTTCGCGCTACCAAAATGATGACAAAAACGATGTTTGATGGGTTGTTGTCAGACAAGCTTTTTTTGTCGGTCCTCGGAGGGCATATCGACTTTTGTTTCATATTTATTGACCGCGGCCTTCGGCCTTGGTCAATAAATATGAAACAAAAGACGATATGCTCCCCCTCGGACGACAAAAAAGCTGGTCTGTCAACAACCCATCAAACATCTTATATTGTACTTCCTATGTCTTGAATTAACAGCTTTGTGTTGCATGACCTTGGATGACCTTGACCTTGGGTCAAGGTCACATGTATTTTGGTAGGAAAAATGTGTAAAGCAGTTCTTAGTGTATGATGTCATTGCTAAGTTTAGTTATTTGACCTTGACTCTGAAGGTCAAGGTCATGTAAAGGTCAAGGTCAAGCATGTGAGTCGTATGGGCTTTGCCCTTCTTGTTTAACATTCAAATCGCGCTGGCATATATAGTAAATACTCAATCTCGAGAATATTCCAGACCGAACATGATACAACTACATTATACGAGCCGTGCATGGACTAAACTAGCAACATTCTCTATGACGTACATCAAAAGCGCCGACGCACTTAATCCGAACGAACGCCACGAACTCACGACTAAAACAGCATGGTAAACAACTTGTTTTGACAGGACTAGAAAGTTCACCTGCATTCTCGTCCAAGCATAAATATTGTGTTTACAAAATATAATATCGGTACTTTCCCACAAAGTACAAATAAGTCAACTACATGCAACACACAAAACTGAACCAAAGCTCAAGCGGGGACCACATTTGGCCGCCGTTTTACGCTCTAAGCGCCGCAGGCCGTTTTGTGCGTCGCGCGGGATTTGCCGAGTGGCCACACATCGACGATTTTTTTCACAACGCGATATCAGTGGAGCGGGTCACCTGACAAGAAGGTTCAGTTGCGTTCGACTGCCGCGCCGCGAGCAGCTGACGTCATCGCTCTGGTTTGCTCTGATTGGTCAAATTTCCGTCGTTCTATGTCTGTGTCATAGAAATTAGAACACGCGCTATTCTTCTGCAAATAACGCTTCGCGATCACAGCACGCTACGGCGCTCCCACGTGGGCCGTTTTGAGCATAAGTCAAGTGTGGACAGGGTCGGACGGGAGTGTATGGACGGGCCTTAAGCAACGGTAGCGTTTCCTAACAGGCACGTAAAAGACCTTGGTCATTCTGCCATAAGTGCAGGTGACTGAATACACCTAAACACGCAGACACCTGGGTAGCGCGACTCCGTTGCTGCTAGCTTTCCACTGGGGAAAAGCAACCCGAATTTCCCAGCGATGGGACAATAAAGTAATGAAAATGAAAATGAAAAATGAAATGTACACCTGATATAATGTTCTCCATTCGTTCTTTTACCAAATAAGCTAAATCACAGATGAGATCTTTTACCAAGTAAGCTAAATCACAGATGAGGTCCCATTGATTTCCCTCATTCCAATGCAGGGGGGGAAAAAAGTTGAATTTAAAAGGTAACCCCATCAACAGTATCTTTTTCTGTTGTGAGCCTGAAAAATTAAATGTAGGGTTCACAGGCAATGTGACATTCAGTTTTCCATACCCGTGGAATATGAAAACAAATGAAAATTAAATTAAAAGTTAAAAAACCAGCTGACCAAGTCCTACTTTTAATTTGTTAATCAAACTAACTCGAACAGAATGTTTTGGCCTAAAAACAGTTACAGCCAATATAATGCAATAGATAATACATAACCACCTCCCTCTCCTTTCCTTCACTTATTTGTCAGTTTGTTCTATTTGTTTATTATTTATTAGAATTTTGTATTAGATTCAAGGACAAGTTGTAAGATAAAAAGGAGTATCCGTGGAAAATAAATAAATAAATAAAGTTCCTAAACTCACTCATGAAGCTTCTTCTCATCTCACATAACTTTAGGCCAAAAAATAAAATAGGTCTGTTTACGGTAACCCGACCGACCCTATTTTTTTCGCGCGACCCTAGACTTTTTTTTGGCATTTGGGGAAAAAAAAAATATATATATATTTTGGTTTTTTTGTGCAAAATAACGTAAAAATATGGTTTTTTGGAAAAAAAAAAAAAAAAAAAAAAAATAAAAATCCCGACCTACCGACCCTATTTTTTTGGCCTATGTTACCGTAAACAGACCTATTTTTTTTTTTGGCCTTATCACTACCAGCGATAAGAACAATTCTGAATAAAAAATGTTTTTTAAAAAGCAAACCAAGATAACTGTGTACTATAGTCCAGATCACCGGTGAAACAGGCTTATCAGAGTCTGAGAGTCCCTCACAAGCAGAGATAACTGTGTACTATAGTCCAGATCACCGGTGAAACAGGCTTATCAGAGTCTGAGAGTCCCTCACAAGCAGAGATAACTGTGTACTATAGTCCAGATCACCGGTGAAACAGGCTTATCAGAGTCCCTTACAAGCAGAGATAACTGTGTACTATAATCCAGATCACCGGTGAAACAGGCTTATCAGAGTCTGAGAGTGCCTTACAAGCAGAGATAACTGTGTACTTTAGTCCAGATCACCGGTGAAACAGGCTTATCAGAGTCTGAGAGTCCCTTACAAGCAGAGATAACTGTGTACTTTAGTCCAGATCACCGGTGAAACAGGCTTATCAGAGTCCCTTACAAGCAGAGATAACTGTGTACTATAATCCAGATCACCGGTGAAACAGGCTTATCAGAGTCTGAGAGTGCCTTACAAGCAGAGATAACTGTGTACTATAGTCCAGATCACCGGTGAAACAGGCTTATCAGAGTCCCTTACAAGCAGAGATAACTGTGTACTATAATCCAGATCACCGGTGAAACAGGCTTATCAGAGTCTGAGAGTCCCTCACAAGCAGAGATAACTGTGTACTATAATCCAGATCACCGGTGAAACAGGCTTATCAGAGTCTGAGAGTCCCTCACAAGCAGAGATAAACCTTTGTTTATGAAGGAGCGAACACTTTCCAAAGCAATACCCTGGCTTCAAATTTGCTCTATTTGCTGGATTGTAACTAACTAACTCGCTCATAATCAAAATGAACTTTGATAATCAACCTAAATTTACAATGGTGACCAGGACTGCATGTCATACGGCCGGTTTCCTATTCGTTATATATGTTTCAATGCTGAGCAGTCTCTTCCAAAGGGCATGAAACATGACATCTAATGTATGCCAGATATGCCATGCCATTTTTCCATGAACAAAAACCATGCCAACTCTTCTGTGAAGACCATGCTACAAGAACTACTGCGGTGTCCAATCACACTCCTCTGTCAAAAACCTAATTGTAACCAAGAGACCACTTCACATTCCTCTTCCTCTACTGACAACATTATTTACAGAAAATATTCAGAACAACTGACAGGCTATTGACATTTAAGTTTTCTCACACTAAGAACACGAAAATCAAACAGTCCTGTGCCGGCAATGATAACATCATTCAAATGCACGCAGATCTGGGAACCACTGATTTGCACTTTGGAGTATTCTCAAGCAAACTTGGCGTATTTTAAACAAAATTAGCGTAGTCCACACAGCACTTGAACATCCATGATTCCAACATGTTTCACACGCGTCCGTCGCACCGTTAATTAAGTTAACCAATACGTTTAAAACAAATGCTTCTTTCAATGTTTATTGACAATGACGGTGATCATGTGTCAAAACATTAAATCGGCTTTGGGATATGCGCTTGTGAAAAAAAGTAGTGTAGGAATTTTTTCAATCATATTTTTTTCCACTGACCGTACTGATCGTATTCTAGACAATCATGCGTACAATATACGGCGAAATCGTATGGGTAAAAAAATGATTAGGCATACCTCCATCCGTTTAGTCCAGCCACTTCCGACTGACACTGAGTAAGGTCAGGAATGAGAGACAGGTGGGAAATCTGTACGCTGGCCCATCCAATTTGAAAGATGATGACAAAGGCGGCGTAATACACGAACAAGGCATAATCCTCTGTTTGTGTGGTGGCACCGATCACAGGGGCGAAGATGAAGGGAAAAGAACATGTCGTGCAAATAGTACCTGGAACAAAACTAAATTAATTAAAATAAAGTCAAATGAATCCATATTTTCTTTTTAGTAAATTTGGAATAATTGTATCAATATTTCTTTTGATTTTAGCCTAATTCCCTAATCTATTTTATTTCTTCACTGAATTAAACAGCCATACTAATAATATAATTCATGATCATGACCTTAATGACGACTAGGCCTGTGTGACAAAATGTTAACTTAAGATAGCTATTAAAAGGTAAAATTATGTTTTCTTCCTTTTCAAGACATTTTTAAAGGTTGGTCCTGTTTTTTTCGGGGTGCAAGAGATCTTCGCGATATAGCCGAATTCGCGATTTAGTGGACCGCGATTTAGTGGAAGTCCCCTGTACGTCTTGGCACTCTACAACCCATAATTCTTAAATATTGACAACTCACAAAAATTTAAATGATGAAATTTGATGAAAACAAGCTTCTATCAACTGCTTTAGATTTGAATGTGCCGTGATATTTCTATTCTAGAGACATTTGCAAACACTTACCAAAAAGATGCCAAGACTTTCGTTTGGTGTACCCACAGCACCCTGAATTGGCATCTGACTCGTAGCCAATCAGAGGTGTGGCGATGGCATCAGCTATCTGACCTACCAATAACAAGGTTCCTGCGTAAATATTGTTGAAGTTGCGTACCTGCACATATTGGACAGAACTGTAGATAGAAGACAATTCTTTCTTTCTTTATTTGGTGTTTAACGTCGTTTTCAACCAGGAAGGTTATATCGCGACGGGGGAAGGGGGGAGATGGGATAGAGCCACTTGTCAATTGTTTCTTGTTCACAAAAGCACTAAAATCAAAAATTTGCTCCAGGGGCTTGCAACGTAGTACAATATGACCTTACTGGGAGAATGCAAGTTTCCAGTACAAAGTACTTAACATTTCTTACGTATACTGCTTGACTAAATTCTTTACAAAAATTGACTGATATATATTCTATACAAGAAACACTTAACAAGGGTAAAAGTAGAAACAAAATCCGTTAGTCGCCTCTTACGACATGCTGGGGAGCATCGGGTAAATTCTTCCCCCTAACCCATGGGGGGCAGAAGACAATTAAAATGGCTTACAAAGTTATGCAAGTAATACAGTGGAACCCCCCTTTTAATTAAGACCTCAAAAAATCTGAGAAAATCAGGTCTTAAAAAGGAGGGAGTTTTAAAATGGGGGTAATTTTACAGAGGTTAAGAACAGAAAGTATGAGAAAACAAGGTCTTAAAAAGGAGGGAGTTTTAAAACGGGGGTAATTTCACAGAGGTTATGAACAGAAAGTATGAGAAAACAAGGTCTTAAAAAGGAGGGAGTCTTAAAATAGTAGTTCTTCTTCTTCTGCGTTCGACGGTTGTGTCTAGGGTCGTAGTTCCGCTGCTGTCGTGAACTGGAACGTCGCTTTCAGGTCTTCTGACGTTCCCGGAGGGATTCTTAAATTGGGGTAAAAGGCATTCGTATTTGCTGGTTGGGGAAAATGGATCACTGAGAAATGGTGTGGTTGCTGTTGTAATCTATTAAATCAAGTCTATCTCTACATAAAATAACAGACGCTCAAACAACAAAAGACCTCCATTACATAACAGCATCTGTAAATAAAAAGAAAATATACATGACCACAGCAGCACACATTTCAGATATTTTGATCCGTGTGGCATGTGTTCATTTATATAAGTGCACACACACCAGTGTATTTATGTACTAATTTTTTCATCTGCACCGAAAGCCATATATTGCTTTTTTGTAAAGGAAAGTATAGTAGCTTCAAATAGTAAGTCAAGTGCCACTTGCAAAGATTTCCTTATTTGATGTGATAACAATGAAGAAAAGCTACATAGAAACGATTTTGATTTAAATGCAACAGATTTAAATCTAAATTACACCCGGGGGGCCCGGTAGCTCAGTTGGTAGAGCACTGGACTTGTGATCGGAAGGTCGTAGGATCGAATTCGGGCCGGGACGGACACGGGTCAACTTTATGTGCAGACCCAGTCATCACAATGGCACGTAAAAGACCTTGGTCATTCTGCCATAAGTGCAGGTGGCTGAATACACCTAAACACGCAGACACCTGGGTAGCGCGACTCCGTTGCTGCTAGCTTTCCACTGGGAGGAAGCGACCCGAATTTCCTAGCGATGGGACAATAAAGTAATGAAAATGAAATGAAATGAAATGATGATTTGGAATCATGATGCAGTGGCCAATAAGAGGATCAACCTGGTGGTAAATAAGGAATGGTGTAGGTATAAAAAGATGTGTGGAACTGCAAGGATTTACTGCTGATCCTCTGCAGAGAACTTTCATCAGAAACTGTACGTCGTATATCTTCTCAGCAGAATTTCAGGATCAATTGTCCTTCGATTCCTTAACACAAATTATGCAAACTAATATTGTAACGCCAACGAAGAAAACATCTTACCTGGTGAAGGTAGACTAGTAGGTAGCTGAACCACATGGACGCCATCAGGTCATTCTGGAAATGACCAATGCTGTACGCCAAACGAATGCGCAGAGGTATTTTTTTCGAAGGCTCCATTGTGACTGTCGATGACAACTGGTAATGCTTGTGCAGGAGGCAAAAGGTTGCTGCAGTGTCTGCTAATTATGCTATCCAATGCTGTTTCTTACAGATGTCGGATGTAGAATACACCAGCTACTGAAAACAGAGAATTTCAATCCTTTATGTTACCAAGACCAGTGCATGTTCACCTTCTTTAAAATAAAAACACACAATACTATCATGTCATAAATTGTCCCCCTAATGTACAAAAATATGGTAAAGACATTGCTATGATAATAAACTTTTTACCACCATAATTGGAACACGTCGTATCAACACACCTTTCGGTCTCTAAGTCAATCACGATTGTGTTGTACCAAATATTGGTACAAGTGGAAAAAAAGGCCAGTGAAGATGATACCTACCAGTACAGCTTGATTTCCACTTCCAGACTGACTCCAGGTTTAACAGTAACAGTAACAGCTGAGGAGACCTAACCCCTTTGAAACTCCCATTATTCCACGTGCATGAGGGTTCTGTAATGACACCCTGTGATCAAACTCAGTTACGTCGTGTGGGTGTCTAAGTACAGTAACTGCCGACTGAAATGTTTTTCTACTTTTGTTATCACATGGGCTGCGAACAGACGCTGAGACAGGACAAAGTAAGGCCTCTGTAGTCACGAGGAGCAGACGAACTGCCCGCCTTTGTGATAAACATCGCCCATGTGACTATACAAGCTGGTGTGTCTGTACTTAGCCGCGTGGAAGCCAACTGATAAAACTAATACTTACTCGATTATTAGGTCAGCTAAATGAAGACTGGAAGCCATCATAGTGATACAAGCGAGAGAGAAAGTTGAGGGGTGTTGCGGTACTGTGAGGAAAGAAGGGGAGGAAATTAAGCTGTCATGTGACTGAGTCATGTGACTTGTAGCAGACGACACATAGTCATGTGCTAGCACCACGCTAGCACAGAGCAGGTGGGTTACCGATATTCTAGGATTCGAATACACAGCAGAGTCTTCATTAAAACCAATCTTTTGTTTCAGTTCCGTTAAACATTGAGACAATCTGTCAAATGTGTACGTATTTGACATCATTCCAGTTTAGTTTGTGCTACATGGCGTTGGTATTTTAACTGAACCGTCAGTGCAGTAGGGGTCACAAAGTTAGTGCCAGTGGCCACAGGCGCGCGACTTCAGACATTCGATCAAAGATATTCTTCTTTAGTAGTACCGTAAAGTACCTTGTATGCGCCCAGTATCGAGTAAGCGCCCACCCCCCACTTTTAGTCCAAAACCGTGCATAGGGTATAGTACCTTGTAAGCGCCCACCACCCCCCCCCCCCCCCACCCCCCCCCCCCCCCCCCCCCCCACCATTGATATCAGGGGAAATAAAAATTCCGCACTTGATCTGCTAGTTTTGTGAATGATTTCCCTTTCTTGCAAACCCTATCAAACGCCTGCAAGTCAATGATTACAAGATGCCGCGGTGGCAAATCGTACACCGTTGCATTTAAGCTGTCAGCTCTTGACTATTTGGATAATAACGCCAACGGAAATGTGTCGCAAACAGCAAGTGAGTTTGGGGTAGATAGAACCACAGGCGGAAGGTATCGTCCACTGGACTACTACTATCACAGAAAGACTACAAGGTATGTCACTCACCCTTCGAGTCTTCTGTGTTCTTGGAGTCGCTTCCTGGGGAAAAATATTGTTCAAGACAGTTTGCCTCTTCCTACAGTCTGTGTAAGGTCAAATAAATACAGTTGAATGATTGTTTGAACTATTATGTGCCTTTAGTTTTCAGCTTCCGTCCGCTGCAGGTTGTTATTATCCATCATTTGGACGAATCTTCGTTCGCGAGCCGCTAATCCACTTGGTGACAAATCATGTATCCGCACCGAATATGCATACCAGCGCTCATTGGTCTAAAACATATGTAAATATTGTGCAGCAAAGGGAAGCTACCCACGGGAAAATAATCATCGAATATCCTGTTTTTAACCAATGAGCGCTGGTATGCATATTCGTTGCGGATACATGATTTGTCCCCAAGTGGATTAGCGGTTCGCATTACACTAGTACAAAATGTTTAACAAAATAACAATCGAACAAGACATTTCATTCACGAATGATCTGTGAACGTGACTGTCTCTTAAACATTTTCACTGAAGTTGCATCTCTTATCTGTTGGGGGAAGGAGTTCCAGAGAAACGCCCCCGAGAAGGCTAAGCTCGATTTGTATCTAGAGGTCTATGCGAGGTATAGGAGGGATGATTTTTTGGGACCCATATCTTTTTGTGGCATGTTTGAAATGATGTGATTGCAAATATTTAGGACATATTAGAGAGAGAGAGAGAGAGAGACAGAGACAGAGAGACAGAGAGAGAGACAGAGAGAGAGACACAGAGAGCGCACAACAGGTTCGTGTGCATGTTTATGCTTTATCCTCTCCGTCAAATGAAAACGGTTTTTTTCTCTCAGTTTTATCCCATTCCCTCCAACCCATCCCCTAAAAAAGAGGCAAGTAAACATTTGTTCGCGACCAACACCGTATATACGGTATATATAATTATATAATATATTCAAAGACAGTCAAGTTCCAGAGACAGTGTGTACTCTACGGTCTCTGCATGTACTGTCTTGTTTTAATTATGCACTCACAAAAACTAAATTTAAATCGCAATTAAGCCCGTCAACTGACCGTAACTGACCCAGCTATTCCAAAGTTATCTGAAAAACAAAGGGACGTAAGCGGTCTAAAATGCATACAATATGTGTAATAGAGTAAGTGAGAGTTATTCAGAACCATTCTCTTGGCACCCGAGAGAATAACAAGCATTGAAATGAACAAGCGACTTTCATCCTCAAATGTTTAAGATTATTCCAAAGGCAAAGTTAGTCACCAAACATGTTCACACCTGATCAACGACGAAAAGCTATATATATGCAATTTTTTTTAATTAATACTGAAAGGGCACACAAAATAAGCATTGTAGCATTTTACAACATTGCGACGATCGACTTGGAACATGCTTTACATTCTTTTTACATCATGGCGCAGACACAAGTCAGTTTTAGCACGATACGCAATTCCAGCGCGAAGTGGATGTTTCTCTGAAGACCATTCAGGATTGATGACGTAATCTTTGTCCGTGAGCTTGGAATAGCTGCGGTAGAAGAGGCAGGCAGGATCGATGTTGATGACTTTGTAGGGATATCTGAAGGACACGACCTTGGAAGGCATGACCCCATTTGGTCCTAGGCGTTGCACGAACTCCGGTCTTGCTGGAACCACTCTACAAGAAACAAAGCAAAGCTTTGGGAATCTGGTGAACAAAGGGAAGTAAGCGCTCTAAAATGCATACGACATTATGTAATAGAGTAAATGAGAGAATAACAAGCAAGCTTTTGTCCTCAATTTTTTTTTTTTTTTAACTTTGGAAAGTATATCCGTATTAAGAGCTAAACGATCAGTTTACATCGATGTCTGTTTCTTTCTTTCCGCTGTCAATCTTTCTTTTGAACTTTCTTTCCCTTTTTGCGCATTTTCACTTTTCCATGATTAAAACTTTAGTTTATATCACCCGGAGGTGTTAACTTAAGATGTGAAAAAAAAGATCGTTGAAAAGAACAAAACAGCAGTTAGAAGACGTAAATCTCTCAAGATCACTAGCGACTGCTTTGACACAGATCCAGCAGCAGACAAAGTCTGTAAGTAAACTACATAATACACTTTTAGGTAGAAAGCGTCACACAAACACACACACACACACACACACACACACACAAACACACACACACACACACACACACACACACACACACAAACACACACACACACACACACAGACACACACACAAACTCACAAACACACACATACATACACACACACCCATACACGCACACGCACACACCGCACGGCCCAAACACACTCTCACACACACCGTCACACAAACACGCGCGCACACGCACACACACAAACACACGCGCGCACACACACAATCACACACACACACAATCATACACACACACACACGCACACACACACACACACAAACACAAACGCGCGCACACACACACACACATATCGCTGTTGACTAATGACGACATGTATACGCATAGTATCACATACGCTGGCACTCACTTGACAATTTCATTCTGCCATTCTCTGATATCTCTCCTCATGGGACCATCACGACCCAGGGCAGGCTTTGCCGTGAGAGACCTTGACATCACTTCATCCATCAGGTGGGGGAGGGGAGATCTGCACAGCTGGGTCAGCGCCAGGAACCTAGGGCTGCACGCACGCTCAGGCCGACGCGTGATAGCCGTGTGGTAAGGGACTGGCGATCTGACGTCATCCAGACGAAAATGACGTGATGACGTCACTTTGCTTCGCTGCTGAAATCGTGACGCTGTGTTCCTCCCCTGTGAGGTTTTAGTACGTAGTGACGGCACTGCAGCGGATCTGTAAGGTCGCTGCTGGGGAAACACCGCGCTGATGTTAGTTGAGGATGCTGAAATGGCAGGCAGAGCAGGCTGTAGTTCCCTGACTGTTTCTTTACTGGCTTCTCCATCAGCTTGTGTCGCCCTGGTAACAACCCTGTCTTCTTGTGTGTTGACCGTAGTTTCTTGGACAGCTGGATCCACTTGAGATTTGTCGTTCTCAACAATCTCCTCAAGCATGGTTGTGATGTTTTGCTTGGCGGGATCGGGGCAGGCTTTGCCTTTCAGTTCTCGCTGTCGTCGTGGTTCGCGCTCCTCGGCAAAAGAATGCCACAGCTCCCGCAGAGCGGCTGTTTCTGTTGAGGTAGCTATTACATTATCATATATACTATAGCAAATCGATAAATAAATAATGGTTGAATACGACACATAGAGTGTTTGTCGACTAACCCAGGTCAATGCATTCATCGCTTTTTATGCTCTTCAGTTTTGGTTTTTCTTCTTTCCTTTTTTTTAATTTTTTTTTGGGGGGGGGGGGTCAAATCTCGGTCATTTCTATGAAGATTATGGTAGGGGGGTCTGTCTTTCTTTCTTTATTTGGTGTTTAACGTCGTTTTCAACCACGCAGGTTATATCGCGACGGGGAAAGGGGGGGAGATGGGATAGAGCCACTTGTTAATTGTTTCTTGTTCACAAAAGCACTAATAAAAAAATTGCTCCAGGGGCTAGCAACGTAGTACAATGTATTACCTTACTGGGAGAATGTAAGTTTCCAGTACAAAGGACTTAACATTTCTTACATACTGCTTGACTAAAATCTGGACAAACATTGCCTATATTCTATACAAGAAACACTTAACAAGGGTAAAAGGAGAAACAGAATCCGTTCGTCGCCTCTTACGACATGCTGGGGAGCATCGGGTAAATTCTTCCCCCTGACCCGCGGGGGGGGGGGGGGGGGGGGGGGGGGGGGGGGTCTGTGACTCTCAGTGCAGGCTGCATGATCATGCAATATGTTATTAATTAACAACAGTGAGTGACACCTGTATAATTGTGTACATCTGCAAATGACCACAGCCCCTACCGGCATTATCATATATACTTTTTTTTTTCTTTTTCCTTTATTAATATTCCACTCCGAAAACTCAGCAGCAGGCTGTTGTTCATGAGCATGTACCTATCATTTACTTAGCCCCAAGACACTTGGACTCATGCATGGTAAGTCAAAGTCAGTGTATCCATCAGTCACTGATTCCGGCCTCAGTCTCCGACTGTTTGTCAGTGCGCAAAATGCACAAAAACTCATCAGCACACATAATCAAAAAAACAAGAAAGGTTTAATTATTGACAAAACAAAACGTTACGTTTTACATGTGTTTGTGAACGCAACGTTATGTTTTGTCAATAATTAAACGTTCCAACACCATACCTTTTTTGTTTTTTTATTCTGAATTTTAGAACGCTGGTAGTCTATTCGTTTTTACATTAAGTCAAGTTTTGACTAAATGTTTTAACATAGAGGGGGAATCGAGACGAGGGTCGTGGTGTATGTGTGTGTGTCAGTGTGTGTGTCTGTCTGTGTGTGTGTGTAGAGCGATTCAGACTAAACTACTGGACCGATCTTTATGAAATTTGACATGAGAGTTTCTGGGAATGATATCCCCGGACGTTTTTTTCTTTTTTTCGATAAATGTCTTTGATGACGTCATATCCGGCTTTTTGTAAAAGTTGAGGCGGTACTGTCACACCCTGATTGATTGAAATTTTGGCCAAGCAATCTTCGACGAAGGCCGGACTTCGGTATTGCATTTCAGTTTGGTGGCTTAAAAATTAATTAATGACTTTGGTCATTAAAAATCTGAAAATTGTAAAAAAAAATTAAAAAATAAATTATAAAACGATCCAAATTTACGTTCATCTTATTCTTCATCATTTTCTGATTCCAAAAACATATAAATATGTTATATTTGGATTAAAAATAAGCTCTGAAAATTAAAAATATAAAAATTATGATCAAAATTTAATTTCCGAAATCGTTTTAAAAACTATTTCATCTTATTCCTTGTCGGTTCCTGATTCCCAAAACATATAGATATGATATGTTTGGATTAAAAACACGCTCAGAAAGTTACAACGAAGAGAGGTACAGTAAAGCGTGCTATGAAGCACAGCGCAACCGCTACCGCGCCAAACAGGCTCGTCACTTTCACTGCCTTTTGCACTAGCGGCGGACTACGTTCAGTTTTCTTCTGTGAGTTCCACAGCTTGACTAAATGTAGTAATTTCGCCTTACGCGACGTGTTTTTATTTCATGATCACACACTGACCTCTGCGTTGCTTGTGAAGCTGCCTGAGTGCAGGCCTGAAAGACACAGGAGTCTGAAGCTGCGGAAGGCCCAGTAAACCAGCATCGCCCTTCATCTGAAAGACACGATGCCTTAGTGTAAGTTCTACTCTCTTTGAACAGAGAAATGCTGATGAATCATATTAGTAGATGGACAAGGAAGAATGAAGGTTAAAAGAAAGGGAAAGCTGACGTATAGATGTTATTGCACACATTTTCGGAGAGAGAGAGAGAGAGAGAGAGAGAGAGAGAGAGAGAGAGAGAGAGAGAGAGAGAGAGAGACAGAGACAGAGAGACAGACAGACAGACAGACAGACAGAAAGGGACAGAGAGGCAGACAGAGAATGTATATGTATAGATTCAAGCAAATGCATGCATGTGTGGAGAAAGTGTTCATTAAGAGAGAGAGGGACACACACACACACACACACATACACACACATAAACACCACGTCACACACACACACACCCACACACACACACACACACACACACACATACCGTCTGTGAAACTGTTTCCATGGTAAAGTGACACAATTTTATCCGAGTTTGTCCACTTTTTACGTTTTCTCGAAGCCTTCAACTCCCTCCTGAATGACGAACCTGAAGCGCCTTTCAAATAAATAATAAATATATAATCAACAAATAAAAATCAGACACTGGCCCAGTGCTAGGCAGCGAGCGTGTCCTAAAACACCACTTCAGGCTATCACATACTTCTATCACCTGCTCAGTCTGTGGAAATGAAATTAGACACGCCTACAGATAAGTCCATGAACTTGACAAGCAGAGAACTGACTCAAGTGGTGAAGAAGCATAAACTCGGTGGAGACACGTTACGCCCAATATACGTACCCAGACGGTCGTTACGCCCTACTTTGGACCCAGAAGGCGAAAGCGGTGTGAATGTATGCTGGCTAAAATTGCATTATAGAAAAGAATCAGAAGCGTACTAAAAACAGATTAGTTCAGTTATGGTTGTGAATGTTTTCTGCACTAAGCAGTGTTTATGTTTAAATCAGTTTTAGGCGTTTTGTTTAACACAATCACTCAAGAAAACTTGATTTCAACGAAAATGTGACTATGCTGGAGAGAAAAAAAATGGTAAAAACACTAAAGATACGCAGTCCATTGGTATGCTATTCACAAAAACTAATTTTGTTAGACTCTCTTCAACTTTAGGGGAAAAGGGCATAATGACGAGATGTGTCGTGAAGAAGTACGAGAAAAAAATAAAAGGGTACCCATGTGCTCAGTGTTATGCACCCCAGACTTTTCCATTTTCTGACAGTTACGGGCCCCAGTCTTCCCCTGTTACGTGCCCCAGGCATTGAAACTTTTCTCTAACCTCCAATTTCATGTAGTTTTACGTGACAGTAGTTGGAGGTTTTTGCATTGAGTCAAGTAACGCAGGCTTGTTCTTTCTTGGTTACGTGGCAGTTAAACACATAGATTTCAGATGCTACTACGATCACTCTGATCATGAGCTCTTTGCAGATGTTATTAACCACGCTGTTAATGCCCAAAGTGACAACGAACTTACAATACGGGTTCGCACACTAAATTTACAGACTGGGAAAAGATCATACGTACGGACAGATTTTAAAGGGGTCCCATCAATTCTTCAAAAGCGAAGCATGTTAAAACTTTTATTGTGAAAGAAACCACACACACAAAATTTAAATCGTGTTTGATGATGCAAACAAAATAAATATTCCAGCAATTTCAAGTGAAGAAGTAGGTGTGTGTGTGTGTGTATGTGTGTGTGTGAGTGTGTGTGTGTGTGTGTGTGTGTGTGTGTGTGTGTCTGTGTGTGAAGGGGGGTGTACACATTAAAGAAGATCTTGGTCTTTGAAGATGTTATTAACCACGCTGTCAATGCCCATAGTGACAACGAACTTACAATATGTGTGTGTGTGTGTGTGTGCGTGTGTGTGTGTGTGTGTGTGTGTGTGTGTGTGTGTGTGTGTGTGTGTGTGTGTGTGTGTGTGTGTGTGTTTGTGTGAAGGGGGGGTACAAATTAAAGAAGATCTTGGTCAAAGCAAATGAATTGTTCTACATTGCCAATAAAATCATTGCTCAATCAGCAGCCTAGTTGCACATTGGAAGAATAGAAACAGACATTTCTACAAAACAAAACAAAATAATACACACAAAACGCTCGTAAGGCTACAATTGAAAACGAAAGTCAGCTGAATCAGCAGCTTAGTTGCACATGTATTTGAAGTGTAGAAACAGTCTTTTCTACAGAATGAAAATAATGAAACGCTCGATCGTAAGGCTCCTATTAAAAAACAAAAAGTTCGTAAATGGAAGTGCAAATACAAACTGAGTGTGACTGCCTGTCATTTCTTCACGGATATATATATGACTGAAGATGTCAGCGTTAAAAGCTATATGACCGGGGCGCGTAAGAACAACGAACACTATTTTTGCGGGTAATAAGCTGATTCTGGGGACCGTAACAAGCTGATTCTGGGGACCGTAACAAACTGATTGTGGGGACCGTAACAAGCTGATTGTGGGGACCGTAACAAGCTGATTGTGGGGACCGTAACAAGCTGATTGTGGGAACCGTAACAAGCTGATTGTGGGGACCGTAACAAGCTGATTGTGGGGACCGTAACAAGCTGATTGTGGGGACCGTAACACGACACACAAATATTCTTCATTTTACCCCCCTTTCCTTTTAATTAGAAACATGAAATTAACTCTGATAGATATGTCTGAGTTCTTTTTTGTTTCCGTGCATAATTTTAGTCTGTAAGTAGACTACGTTTCATGTTTTCCGTTGAACAGGTCTTGCACTAAATACACGAGTGAAGGACGCGGTATTTTTGAATTTCTCGCCTACAAAACAAGATCTATCTCAGTTAAAATTATACTACGAAGTGGCAGAGACATTTAGTAGTTTATGCGTATATAGTTTGATGTCAACTTTGACAAAATGCCCGATATAATCTAATTTAAGTGAGCATACCCACACGCCACGTCGATGTCCTGGGTACAAAATCGGGCGTAACAACCGTCTGGGTACGTATATTGGGCGTAACGTGTCTCCACCGTGATAAAGCAAGACAACACACATAATTTGCATAAGCAACTCAAATGAACACTACTTCTTCTTCTATGTCCACTTGGATTTATTTCAGAGCAATAAATACATTTCACAGTGAAATAAATCGACTTATTAGACACTGAGCGGTTTACAAATATCCCCAAACGATGGAACCAAACCAAAGTAAAAGACAGAATCCAAACAGCCTCAGTTGCTGAAATAGTACAATTTATGACACTTTGCAACTATTCATTCACGCTGTAAAATACCACACACACACACACACATACAGACACACACACAGACACAGACAGACAGACAGGCACACTCTCTCTCCGGCCCTTCCCTCAAAACCCAACACCGTTGGGAAAATCATAAAACCAAATGGAGTTCAGTACTTCATTTGAGACTTACCCTCATAGACTCCCAGTAGATCAATGTGCTGTCTCCATGGTACACTGCTCCCTCTGATCAGCAGACGAGGACAGTGTTGGGGTGACGGGACTGTTAAATGCACACTCCTTCCCGTGTAGTAAAACCTTCGGCTCACCGTACCCGTCTCAGATGTGGCCAGGCTTTGACATGGGATGAGATCTAGACCATCCCTCCCCTTGGACACGTACCGACAATCAAAGCCCTGCTCTGTAAAATTTTGGTCCCACAAATATAACATTTGCATTGACGAAAAGTATTGGGTCCTGGCAAGTGCATGTAGAAGCGAAGAAAGATTAAAGTTACTCCAATATATGGAAAATTTTACATAATATTTATCCAACAAATATTTTATTGCATAAAATGAAGTTAAAAGAAAATAGTTTATGTAGTCTTTGTAATGAAATGGATTATATTGAACACTTCTTTTGGAAATGTAGCAAAATGAAATTGTTTTGGGAAAGTGTTAGAAGATGTATATTTGTTCAAGTTAATACGGGAGAAAATATTAACAGAAAAAGATGTATTGTTTGGTTATTCTCCAGAAGTGCAAACCCCCACAAACAAAATTATTAATCATATTTTGCTCATTTCAAAAATGTGTATCAGTAAGTACAGATATGGTAGGCCTATTGATATAAATGTGATGTTAGGATATGAATTAGCGTTGAGATATTTCAGCATTGTGTAAATGTTGAAGGATGAATGTTGATACGTTATAGACGGATGCTTGATTTTTTTTATTAAAAGCCCCACAATGATGTGCTTGGCAAATTTAAAAAACAAAACAAAAAAAAACCCAATCAAAACCCTGAGTGCTTGCTGACCGGCAAGGTTGGCCTAGTGGTAAGGCGTCCGCCCCGTGATCGGGAGGTCGTGGGTTCGAACCCCGGCCGGGTCATACCTAAGACTTTAAAATTGGCAATCTAGTGGCTGCTCCGCCTGGCGTCCGGCATTATGGGGTTAATGCTAGGACTGGTTGGTCCGGCGTCAGAATAACTATGTGACTGGGTGAGACATGAAGCCTGTGCTGTGACTTCTGTCTTGTGTGTGGCGCACGTTAAATGTCAAAGCAGCACCGCCCTGATAATTTTTATGGCCCTTCGTGGTCGACTGGGCGTTGAACAAACAAACAAACAAACTGCTTGCTGTACTAAGTTGGAATTGTTTCATGAATTAATTTCTAAAAATGCCCTCCAATTAATTCTATCAAAATTGCCCCACCATGTACAGACAGCACCCATGGAGGCTGTTGATTTTTGGTGTGTGATAAAGTGGAGGGATGGTCTTATTCCATGTAAAAGCCTGCATGGCCAGAACTGAGACGGTGAGCCGAATATTGTTTAAAGGATTAAAGAGTGAGCCTTTAACTAGTTTTTCTTTTAACGGTCGAGGCATGTAAGGTCCCCCACGACTCAAATCTACAAAGGGTCACTGTTTTTACATCGATCTGTACATGGAGTGCCTCTCAATGCTGGGCAATTATTTGTCCACGAAAGCACGTTTGTAAGCACCTGAAAGCCTTTTTCGTGGGCACACATTGACATTACAAGATCAGTCTATGGAGCCGTTTGTAGGCTGCAACACTTGACGGAGTGAGAGGGTGGATGGAGGGGGTGGTGGGGTTGAGGTGTGTGTAGAGGGGGGCGGGGTAATCGACGTTTTTCTTTTCTTTCTTCTAGGCCCTATTCTCAGTGGGCCCCGTTCTCCAAATTGCCGTGCACCTACTCCTTCTTGCTCGTCCGTCCTCTTTCAAGCCTGCGATTTCTATCAGTAGACCAACAGCTGATAATAATTATGGGGAACACTGCTGGGTTTGCTGGAGTGTGCAAAAAGGACCAGCACAGTAGGAGCTTTGTCACTGAAGATTGCCATCAGGATCGATTCCACAGAGTTTCTAAAACACGGCCAATGAGATCTTTTGTTCCCATCAAAGTCTAACAACGTTACACTTGAGTGCCAGACTTGAAGTCGGTGTGTCAATGCCGCAGGTGGTGTGACGACAATGTCTGTAACCGGAGACCCAATTAACACATCGATATATATGTATATAGTTTTGGTAACCATCTGCAAAAGTGTCGGTGCCTTGTGCTGTCACGGTGTGTGTGTGTGTGTATGTGTGTTTGATGTTTGTGTGTGTGTGTCAAGTTTGATGTGTGTGTGTGCGTGTGTGTGTTTGTGTGACGGTGTGTGTTTGACGGTGTGTAAGTGTGTGTGTTCAGTTTGTGTGTGTGTATGTAAGTGTGAGTGTGTGTGTCACTGTGTGCACTGGCAGTGTCGTGAGTGAGTGTGTGAACTACGTGCAGGTGCGTAGTCGAGCCCTGTGTATGTGTGTGTGTGTGTGTGTGTGTGTGTGCGGCTTGTGACGGGTGTGTGTGTGTGAGTCAGTGTATGAATCAGTGTGTGAATGAACGACTTATTTCTCCAAAAGTTGAATAGAAACATCTGTGTCCAAGAAAAACAAGGAACTGTTTCAGCTAAGGAAGACTGATAGCAACATCCCGGTCGGCATGTCCAAGAAAAACAATATGGTCGTCTACTAATGCGAAATAAAAACTGTCAGTGTCCCAGAAAAAAACACATCAGTAGATGTCAACTAATGCAGAATAGAAACAATTGCGTCAAAATGAGTTACGGTCCATACTATACTTCTCCTTCTTCTTCTTCGTACGACGGTTGTGTCAGACTCGGAATCTGGAGGATGCCATGAACATGGACGTTAGTCCATACTATACAATAATGCAGAATAGAGACCCGGCAAGTCACGGTGTGTCCCGCCTGAAAGGATAACTACCAATGCAGGGTATTGACTCATTTGAGAAACATCTGTTTCAGTGTTAGTTGCATTATGAACGTGTCATAGCTATTCTGTCTTGTTTTGGTAGTTTTGTTGTTTTTGTGTTCTGTACGTATTCTAAACTTGCCCGTCGGTGGGTTTTCTTCTTCTCTCCAATATTCAATCAGTGATGGTTATCAGTGTACATTCTGACCAGATCATTATTGTCGGATTATGTAGACCGGGCAGTATCTGTTCTAGTTAGTTAATTACGATGAACATTATGATGAGTTTTTATTTAAGTCAGTTTGGGGATCATTCGGCGTTTGCTGTTTCTGCGTCCGAGTCGGGCCAGCAGTTCTCGTGTTGTGTGAGTTAAGATATTTGTTCTGTTAGTTTGTAAGATTTTGACCAAAAGCGGCCCAAACAAAATCTTCTTATCCACATTGCAAAAGATGTGTAGATTGCGAGATAATTTCGACAAAAACATGTCTCAGGCGTATCGCAAACGGACAATAGTAGCACAATAAACTGCTGGCGTAGGACACAAACCCATAGATACAACCGTTCAGCTAAAAATAGCTTGACCCAGTTGCCTTCTTCAACCGAACCCACAACATAGCAGCGAAGGAACTCGAGTTGTTTTGACAGTTTTGCTGCTTCACCGATTACACTCAGAAGAGATCATTAGCAAAATGTCTGCTGGCGTATCTCTTGATGATTCTGCATCTCAGCAACAGGTAGAAATGTTTCTCTCATTTTGCGTCGACGTGCTCACAGAGATCTATCTGTTGCAAGCTACAGTAAGCTTATCTCTGGTGCACAGGTTGGTTGACTGCTCTCTAGTGTGGGAAAACCACAACAGTCCCAGTGTTTACAAACAAGCCGACTTGATGCACTGTAAAAATCGCAGATTTTGTGTGTTTTACGAAAGCTTTCTTAAAACTGACACCTGTTTTGTCTTTGTTTCGAATGTAGTAGTTATTCGGATATTACTGCGTGTGAAAATAGTGTGGTCTGTGCAACCAAATCGATGCGAATTTAAGTGACCACTCCCCCTTTTCCTCCCGCTGGAAACGTGTGTCACTGTCATGGTCAAGATTTGTTTACATACAGCGTTCAGTAAAATTAGGCCATGCGCCCAGTCAGTCATGTTTTTACTTCAATAGGTCAACCTGAAGTCTTGTGGCACGCATTGCTAACACTGATCATTTCTTTTTCCTTTGTGTTTGTTTGTGCAAGTTTCGTTTTGTTTGATGTTGTTTGTGTGTTGACGTCATTGTTGTTGTTGTAACTTTGTTTTTGTTGTGGGTGTGTGGGGAGGGGTGTGTGGGGAGGGGTGTGTGTGAGTGTTTTTTTGCTGCTGTTGTTGACATCAGTAGACATATTTTTCTTACAGATACAATCGCAAATCAAATAACAGTCAGTGCTTCATTTAATTCTTTATGGCTTCACAAGAATCAGTCTTAATAATAATGATATATATATATATCTATGTCCTTTCTTTAATGTGTGACTGCACCACAAGTCTAGATTAGAATCAAGTTTCATAGCTGATTGTCCAGATGTTTACAACTACAAGCTTGAGGACATGCATGTTAACCAGGGCTTTGGAGTAATTGCAAGTTGGGCTGATGGGGTCTATGTCGACCAAAAGAGTGGGATTCCATGTAGGTGAAGTTCCTGTAGAGGGATTCCCTGTATACAGGGAGTCCCACAGGGTGGAGTTTTTCAATAAAACTTGCAACCCATACTCAAATTTCTAAGAATACAGGAAATCCACCTACAGGGAATCCCACTCTTTTGGTCGACATAGACCCCATCAGCGCAAGTTGGCGCTGGTTTGCACAGCTAAAAGAGGGGTTGTTCAGTCAGACGCCTGTTTCTTGCAGGCAAGAATCGCTTGCAGCTAACCTCTTGCTGTGCAAAACAGAGAGTATACGGTTTGATGGCTAGCTATGCAAGAATTAAACACGATTGGTTGGAACCAAAAAGGTTGTTAATGCACTGGTCAGTGAACAACCATGAAATGATGTACATGTGTAGAGTGGAACTCCCCCTTAGCGACCCCCCTGTTTACGACCACCCCCTTTTTACGACCGATTTTGCTACCACGGATGCATTCTACTATACATGTATAGCCAATCAGATCAGCAGCTGTGGAGCCGCCACTTTTTCTCACTTAGCGAGGATCTGTAAGCCATGCTCGCCTACTCTCTAAAGTTTCTTGCAGGGAGAATTGCCCTAGAGGCGCTACTTCCTTGCCCCACTCGCTTAAATCACTGTCAGTCACCAAATGTATCATTTATAAATGGGGGACAGAGCAAGTGGCATATATATCAACATCTATGCAAATATGCCTCCCGGAGAGATCCTTAGTAAATCACACACACACACAAAAACATAAACTATAGACATTTAAAGAGTGCGCTAACTTTTCCAGAGAGCGTAATTTTCCGCCCTTTTCCAAAGCGAGGCTGTGCCCCTTCTTTTGATTTGAGAAGATTCTTCTCTTCCTCCGTGTTAGTGACATGTAGCTTATCTTCTCCATATTACCAAATTATGCTTGACCTTAAATGTCCCGCGGCTAAAACAGGGATCGCGCTAGCTTTTTAAAAAACGCGTAAGTCATACGCAACGAAACAAAAAAAACGCGTCACGGACCAATATTTTTGCGTACTACGAAAACACGTACAGACACAAACAAAACACGCACGAAAGACTTAAAGACACTCCTTACCTAAATACGGCGAGTTTTCCTGTCGAACTCCGCGCACGCCTGTCGAATAACACCCCTGCTGTCTCCAACCTTCGGGCCTTGCGAGTTTGTTTCCCGCTCTAATACGACTAGACACACTTTCCGCCTTTTGGAAGCGCGAGATGGGAGAGCAGCTAATGTCTGTTTCATTATCCGACAAGACATTATCTGGTAATACCCTCGTTACGTTCGTTTGCGATACTTCGATGCAAAAAGAAACGGGCTTTAGTTTTGACACGCAGATTTCATGTGTGTCGTCACTTCTCGAGCCCTATAGTCAGTTTCAGGATCGGGTGATTATTAAGTCAGAGCAAAAGCGCTGCGTGAAGACAAGAAAAAGTTACAATATTTTTGCATATGGCTTACGCGGCGCGGCGAAAAAAAACGCGTCAGCGACTTTTAAAATGCGTCAAATACGCAAAAATCGTGCGTAAACGCGATCCCTGTAAAAGCAGAAGTGTTTTTTTCGGACAGATTTCATGCGCCTGTGCCACAGTGAGTCTGGCCTCTTCTTTCGACTTGAGAAGATTCTTCTCAGCCGCCATGTTAGTGGCATGTAGCTTATCGTCTCTACAATACCAAACAATGATCATGCTAGACCCTAAAATTTCCCGCGGCTAAAGCAGAAGGTTTTTTTTCTGACATATTTCAAGCTGGACAAAGCAGCATTTGGAAGTCGACTGACTGTCCTACTCGTTTGCATGTAGCAGACGACATCAACATTCACATTACACATGTTCCAGTTTCCAGATGTGATTGAACTCAACGTGGGCGGGCGACTCTTTCAAACGACCTTGATGACCTTGACCAAGGACCCCAACACAATGCTCGGTGCCATGTTCAGTGGCAAACATCGGCAGCCTCAAGACAAAGACGGACAATACTTTATCGACGACGATGGGGACACGTTCGCCTACATCCTACGCTACCTGCGACATGGACAGTTTCCGCCCACAAGCAAGGTGGAAGAGGTGCATGGGTCAGCGGTGTATTTTGGTCTGCAGGACCTGGTCGAAGAACTGGAGCTCTTGCCACAGATACTTATTCCAAAGGTTTGTTTGTTTGTTTGTTTGCTTAACGCCCACCCGACCACGAAGGGCCATATCAGGGCGGTGCTGCTTTGACATATAACGTGCGCCACACACAAGACAGAAGTCGCAGCACAGGCTTCATGTCTCACCCAGTCACATTATTCTGACACCGGACCAACCAGTCCTAGCACTCACCCCATAATGCCAGTCGCCAGGCGGAGCAGCCACTAGATTGCCAATTTTAAAGTCTTAGGTATGACCCGGCTGGGGTTCGAACCCACGACCTCCCGATCACGGGACGGACGCCTTACCACTAGGCCAACCGTGCCGGTTATTCCAAAGGTATGAACAATGATTAGAAAGCAAGTACAGTGGGACCCCCGTAAGACCCCTCAATTTAAGACCTCCCCCTTTTAAGACCTTACTTTTTCAGACTTTCTGTTTATAACCTGTGTAAATTTATCCCCTTCTTCTTCTTCTTCTGCGTTCGTGGGCTGAAACTCCCATGTACACTCGTGGTTTTTTTTTGCACGAGTGGAATTTTACGTGTATGACCGTTTTTTACCCCGCCATTTAGGCAGCCATACTCCGTTTTTGGAGGAAGCATGCTGGGTATTTTCGTGTTTCTATAACCCACCGAACTCTGACATGGATTACAGGATCTTTTTCGTGCGCACTTGGTCTTGTGCTTGCGTGTACACACAGGGGGTGTTCGGACACCGAGGAGAGTCTGCACACAAAGTTGACTCTGAGAAATAAATCTCTCGCCGAACGTGGGGACGAACTCACGCTGACAGCGGCCAACTGGATACAAATCCAGCGCGCTACCGACTGAGCTACATCCCCGCCTAAATGTACCCCCAATTTCAGACTTTCTCCTTTTCAAGACCTGGTTCTCTCAGACTTTTGGAGGTCTTAAATTAAAGGGGGGTAATCCACTGTACATGCTCAAGAGTTTAGAGACTCATTTCTGTAGGTATAACCAGGGAAAGATCTGCCTGTCCTTGGTATGTACATGGTACTCGCAGTGGAACCTCCCATTTAAGACCTCAACAAATCTGAGAAAATCAGGCCTTAAAAGGAGGGAGTCTTACAATGGAGGTAAATTTACAGAGGTTATGAACATTAAATGTGAAAAAGCAAGGTCTTAAAATTAATGGAGTTTACTTTTACTTTATTTGAGAAACAGAATCCGTTAGTCGCCTCTTACGACATGCTGGGGAGCATCGGGTAAATTCTTCCCCCTGACCCGCGGGGGGTAATCAGGCCTTAAATGGAGGAAGTCTTATATTGGGGGGTCTTAAAAGGGGGGTTCCACTGTATTACAATGTAAATGTACTAACCTAATAACCTACATGTACTGACCTAAGGGACTGTATCGGTTGAAGGGATGTTAAAAGAACAACCAACTAACCCACAGGACAAGTGGGCCAACCAGTTGAATGCACTGTCATGTTTCAGACAAAAAAGATTATAAGCGCAAATAGACGACTGGTACTGTGGTAGTTTCAATGAGCGCTTCTGGGGTGATAACGCGAGACAACTCCTGTGATCTTGCCGTGAGGTGGCACCAGTTACCAGCCGAAAGACAGAAGGGGCATAACCTCACCAGAACCGACCATTGTCTGTTTACCGTATAAAATGCACGACTTACACACAAACTGGTACCAAACCGATATGCTATTTGGGACCAATGCAAGTTTTTTTTCCTTTCTCGTGTGATCTTGCCGCGAGGTGGCGCCAGTTACCAGCCAAAAGAAAGAGGGGGCATAACCTCACCAGAACCGCCCATTACATGTACTATTTTTCTGATACCAAAGACCGTTAAAAAAAAAATCAGAAAATGTGTAACTTTGATATATTTTGTACAATTATAAGGCCCCTCTAATAAGAAGACACCTCTCAGTGAAGAGATACCACTGTACATACTATTGTCATATTTTATCCTATAACTTCATGGGGCTGGGAAATAGCTCAGTTGGTAGCAGTGCTGGCTTCATAGCCATTTTTTGCTATCCGCGTGGGTATGATCCCCACGTTCTCCAAGGGATTTATTTCCCAGTCAACTTTGTGCAGACTCTCCTCGGTGTCGTAACACCCTTGTGTGCATGCATGCGCACAATAAAGAACCCAAGTTCACAGCGAAAGTCTCAGGGCATGGAAACATAAATGTACATACATGCAGAAAAAAAAATAAGAAAAAAATGTGTAGCGCTATACTGTATGGCAGCTCGCTTTCCCCAGAGAGAAAGTGACCCCAAGTTCCATGAGGGTAACCTCACAGGAATATACGGTGGAACCCCCCTTTTAAGACCCCCAATTTTAAGACTTTTTTCCTTTTTAAGACTTTTCTTTTTCAGATTTTTGGAGGTCTTAAATATAAGTTAAAAGAAGGGTTGCAGTGCACTGTATAAAATCTTATCCATATCCTTTATGTCTGCCACTATGTCTGCCACAGGTGCGATCAGGCTTCCTCTCTCACTACAATTCCATCAACACCACCATCAAGCAGATTCTGGAGACAGCGGTCAAGCTCAGCTACACCCAACCCCTGTCGCCAAGGGTAGCCGTCATCATGTGCGTCAGAAACACGGCAAACGCAGTGTACAAAGAACGGGCTCCAAGCCACCACTGTGCTTTTTCTGGCTGGCCCGAGACGAGTAGCGTACACAGTGGAAAGTGGGACAAACGGAAAGCCGACTTACTCGTGGGACCGTTATCTTTGACGTCGATTAGCGAAAAACTGTACGTTGACGGTTTAGTGAAAGAGATGGTGAGTAGAGGCTACACTGTAGGCAGAGAGGGCATTGGAAACTGTAACACGGGTTTTGAGACGCAAGGAGCCAAGACGGTGAAAGGTGCGGGATGTGGAGGCGAACTGTATCGTATCTTGTTGACATGGCAGTTAGCTTTGAGTATTTGATCGTCAGTGGTGTTACTGTGACAGACAGACTATTGCGTCACCCTTCACAGCAGGCTCTGCAGTTGTCGGCCGTTGAATAGCGCGAGCTATTTATAGCTCGACGTTTCTTGTACGTCGCTGACACCTGTGGTTTGTAGAGTTCTGTTTGTGATACGGTCTGGCTGCTGCTGTCTCCTTGTATGTTCTTGGGAACCTTTGTGTACCCACAACAGTTTTTATAGGGCTTAGAAATTAGCTCCAAAAATTCTCAACCCTGTTTGACTGGGTTCGCCTCCAATAGTCCAAAGGTGATTGTTGTTTCGGCACTGGGTTATACAAGGGCGGATCCAGCATCTTAAGGAAAGGGGGGCACACCCAAATTTTTTTGCACAAACTTGAAGGCGCGAAGCATCTTCAATTCTCAGGTGGGGCGGTAGATGCTGGTGTTGTCGCTCTGATGCACGGGGTCAGTGTTCTGTATTGTTCCAGTATTGTTGATTTTGTTTTGCATGATTATATACTCTTATTCTACTCTCTTAGACAATATGTGAAAACCGGCAAGGTGCTGACTTTTGTTTGTGCATTGTTGATGGTGAATGCATGTTAATTTATTTTTAATATACTTTCTTATGTGATAACCAATGTGCTGTATTTTCTCAGTTTTGCTGATGTTATACGCTTGGTACATATATTTACTCATTTTCCTTAAATAACATGTGATAACATTACTTCATAGCTACTGCTAAGCACATGATTTTACCTATGGCACAACACAAATCTCTAGCCTTCCTCTCTGAGATGCGTTTGAAGACAGACTGTTAAAAGAGAATAAATGTATGTACATAATTATGATAGAATAATGATGCATGAATTGAGGAAATGTATAAGAACACAAGAATGTATGAATGACAAAGAACAAATGTTTATTTTTGAATGTTTTATGTATGTTTTATTACGGACACAAAAGCTCAGCAATGCAATTTCTCTTTTAGAGATTAATAAAGTTTATTGTATTGTATTGTATTGTAATTGAGGGCGCGAAGCGCTTCAACATGCTAGGGGGGTCCGTGGGCATGCCCCCCCCCAGGAATTGTTTTTTTCAAGGAAGCAAAATGCTGCAATCTAAGGCCACCTGAGCTCAGAAACTCACTTAATCATCTCTCTCTCTCTTTTTTTTTCCTGTAGGGGGGCTCTGCCCCCCCCCCCCCCCCCTTTAAATCCGCCACTGTTATATTAATATATATATTACAATGAGTCTGCCAGTTAAAGAACCAGTCCCCAAGTTGCCCTAACAGAAATGGAAGGTCCTTGTACTGATGCAAGAATAGTTATTCTAATATAGTAATAACTAGCATCAGAAGGTCAGTTGTATAACGATACATGTAGAACGAGAAGAACTATTGATGTAAAAAGAACCGGGTGTAAGTGGAACAATATACCCTCCACACTTATGGTTTTCAGACCTGGGAACCCTTGTTTTGCACTTGGAGTATTCTCAAACAAACTTGGTGTATTTTCAGAAAAATGAGCGTACTCCACACAGCATTATGTTGAACATCTGTGATCCAAACATGTTTCACACGCGTCCGTTGCATGCACCGTTAATTAAGTTTACCAATACATTTAAAACAAATGCTTCTTTCAATGTTTACTGACACAAACTGTAATCATGTGTCAAAATACTGGAAAGGCTTTGGGATGAGCTTATAAGGAAAAGTTGTCCAGGCATTTTTCTCGTCGTATTTGTTTTACACTGACCGTACTGCTCGTATTCTAGACAATCATGCGTACAAAATACGGCGAAATCGTATGGGTTCCCAGGTCTGTGTTTTATGTCTCTGTCTGCCTCTGTGATTTTGCATGCAAAATTATTTTCTCTCTGTCCTCTTTTGGTCCTTCTCTCTATTCTGTGGAAACTGAGAGCGAGACCCTCCTGCAATGTGATTATGAAACGTTAATAAACATTGTTGTCAGAGAAAACAATATTTCAAATGATATCACTCATCCTTGATAAATAATTTGCAATGTTGAAGTTGCTGTAAGATTCCCTGTTTAAAATACTGATTGTTTATGTACAGTGCTACCTGCTATGTAGGGCAACTTCCCAATAAATTAAATATTGTTAATTTTTCTATAAACTTGACCAGGAATGTACATGGCTCGGTCAAAATCAGTTAGTAGGGGTAAGTTTAGAGTCTCTCTCGGTCAAAATCAGTTAGTAGGGGTAAGTTTAGAGTCTCTCTCCTCCTATCTGTATGTGTTTATAGGTGAGGGCTACTAATTAAGTTGTGTAATTCGCATGCACGCTTCTGTACATACATGTGTGTGTGCAAGTTTGTCCGGGTGTTTGTTTCTCAGTGTGTGTGTGTGTGTGCACTCTCTCTCTCTCCTTTTACAGAGTTTCTGTTTGTGTGTGATTATAGGTGTGGGCTTATAAGTCGTGTACGAAGGAAAAAACGTGTACAGCTAGTTTATGACAAAACAAGACATTCATAAGTTCATCGACCCAATAGTGGACACACAGACAAATAATTACGAGACAAGTGAAACACTTAGCTGAATATGCTTTGAATGTGAAATTGTGATATCTGGCAAGATGATCTCGCGTGAGAGTGCCTTGTTTTGTCAAAAATTAAACTTTCCAATAACGAACCATTCTTGCTTTTTGATTCATGTTTTCACTATCAAATGGCAAAGCCACCTCTCAGTACCAAGGTTCAGTAGATTCCCACTGCAAAAATTGAAAGGGAAAGGATGTTTGTTTATGAACAAAATGCAGATTGTATAGTGTTTTGTGTTACATGTACTCTCCACTTTTGCTCCAATTTTCATCAACCACATGTAAACAACAAGCACTTTTACAGGGTTTTTTCTTCACAGATCATATGAACAAATGTCCGCAGAGTTTGACAAACCTCTGAAATAAATGTTCATGTTCAAACAATGGTTATCAGTGTTCTTTTATGTTATATGCATGTAGTTAGAGCTTTTCTCCGCACTGTATAAACACTGTAAACAAACTCTGTCAGGATTGCATGGGCTGTGAAAGAGTGAGCACTCTTGCTTTATTATTGAGACTTTATTATTGAGACTTTATTATTGAGACTTTATTGTTGAGACTTTATTGTTGAGACTTTATCATTGAGACTTTATTATTGAGACTTTATTATTGAGACTTTATTATTGAGACTTTATTGTTGAGACTTTATTGTTGAGACTTTATCATTGAGACTTTATTATTGAGACTTTATTATTGAGACTTTATTGTTGAGACTTTATTATTGAGACTTTATTATTGAGACTTTATTATTGAGACTTTATTATTGAGACTTTATAATTGAGACTTTATTGTTGAGACTTTATTATTGAGACTTTATCGTTGAGACTTTATTGTTGAGACTTTATTATTGAGACTTTATTATTGAGACTTTATTATTGAGACTTTATTGTTGAGACTTTATCGTTGAGACTTTATCATCGAGACTTTATTATTGAGACTTTATTGTTGAGACTTTATTATTGAGACTCTATTATTGAGACTTTATTATTGAGACTTTATTGTTGAGACTTTATTCCAAGTTGAGACTTTATTATTGAGACTTTATCATTGAGACTTTATTATTGAGACTTTCTCGTCGCGATATAACCTTCGTGGTTGAAAACGACGTTAAACACCAAATAAAGAAAGAAAGAAAGAAAGATTGAGACTTTATTGTTGAGACTTTATTGTTGAGACTTTATTGTTGAGACTTTATTATTGAGACTTTATTATTGAGACTTTATCATTGAGACTTTATTATCGAGACTTTATTATTGAGACTTTATTATTGAGATTTTATTGTTGAGACTTTATTATTGAGACTTTATTATCGAGACTTTATTATTGAGACTTTATTATTGAGATTTTATTGTTGAGACTTTATTATTGAGACTTTATTATTGAGACTTTATTATTGAGACTTTATTGAAACTGTCTGCGCTTGCTTATTGTCCACATGTTTCAGACACCCCTCACTGGCCTATGATGTCACATGTGAAAGTTTGCCTCAATAATCAAGAGTACTCAGACTTTCTCCACCCTTGCAAACCTGACAGTTATTTCCAAACACCGTCTATTCCCAATAACACAATGCAAGGATAAAAAAAAAAATGTTTGTATAACTATAACACAGGAGTATCGCAGTTTCAGTATCACCTGAACTTCTTCAAACAGTCGGGTCACAAAATATTGATGAAGAAACGCAAGCTAATTTGCTACGGTGTACAAAGGCTTGGAAACTTAACAGCTATGTTGGAATTACTTTCACCCTTTTAGTTATAACCTCCTTGATCTTCATTTTTCTCAAATTATCATTTCAATTCGGCAACAGACAAGAGCGCAGCATTCTTCTCCTATGTGGAACTAGCAGCAACCATTTTCATCTACAGCGGTACCTGCGATGTCAGGACCCTCCCATGAGAGGACACCTCCCTTAAATTAAAAGGACACTTTATCTTGTCCCTTTCTGTATCATCTCTACCAAAGTATACCTGTCATGAAAGGCCACCTGCAATGTAGGGACACTTTTGGCTGGTCCCAAGGGTGTCCTTTCATCGCGGGTACCACTACTTTGTTATCCCATTGCTTGGAAATTCGTGTCGATTCTTCCCAGTGGATAGCTAGCAGCAACAAGAGTGGCGCTACCCATAGCTACCAGGTGTGTGCTTGTTAAGGTGTAATCAGCCACCTGCACTTGTGGCAGATTGACCTAGGTCTTTCAAGTGCCACTGTGGTGACACAGGGGTAGGTCATGGATACCGTCTCTGAATCTACAGACAAATCTGACCCGTATCCGTCACAGCCTGGATTTGAACCTGTAACCCTATGATCACAAGTCCAGAACTCTACCAACTGAAGTACCCGGCCCCCAACCATCTCAACTTTCACATGTGCCGGAAGGTCAGACTGACCCTTCCAAAACTGCAGCTGCAGAACTGGAGAGCATAAAAGAGCATGTTTTCCTGCGATGCCACAAAACTGACAGACCAGTGAACAGATGCATGGTCGGCAGACTCCCTGCTTCACACAAAGCTGTTCTGCTGTATAGCTGCCAGCAGGAACTCCAGCAAACCGCCCTCTATACCCACTTGTCAATGTTATCCCATCCTAATGACAAGAAAATCAAGGCCATTGATAGGGTACTCTTACAAACAGCAGAAGCACCACCAGTAAACACATTTTTTTGTATGCAGTTTGGGTTTGCCTTTGATCATTCGTTCTTTGTCACCTCATGAGAACTATTCTTTATTTGGTGTTTAACGTCGTTTTTAACCACGAAGGTTATATCGCGACGGGGAAAGGGGAATAGAGCCACTTGTTAATTGTTTCTTGTTCACAAAAGCACTAATCAAAAAATTGCTCCAGGGGCTTGCAACGCAGTACAATATATGACCTTACTGGGAGAATGCAAGTTTCTAGTACAAAGGACTTAACATTTCTTACATACTGCTTGACTAAAATCTTTACAAACATTGACTATATTCTATACAAGAAACACTTAACAAGGGTAAAAGCATGAGAACTTGTAAAAATGATTACAACACAGGAGAATGTTCAGCAGTTTCACTGGGTTTGACTTACTTCTCCACTCTTTGCCATCCTGTAAGAAATGATGACAACACAGGACGCCTTCAGAAGAAAGCAGTTGGCATGAACCCATCATGTCTCTTGAATTTACAGAGCCGATTGTCACAGTGCAAGTACAAGATGACAAGGAAAGCATCACTGCCACTTGTACTTGTAGATCATAAAGTTTAAAGCCATATAATCCATCAGTGTTTAACCTTCACCGTGCTTCCTGGGTCGACCCAGAGCCTCACAAAAGTGTCTGTATCCCTAAAACTATTGGGAGTTTTGGATTGAGACTTCATGTCATCCTCAAACACCATAGAACCTTCCCATCGACCAATTGTTAAAGGATTATCTTTGTAAACAAACAAATAATCAGTGACGCCTTTTGAACCAGACGGTCCGGATGTTGTGGGTCGTGGACGAACCATATGGAACAAGAAATTCCTCCGAGGTAGGAAAAACACCCCCGTCCTTACCATTCTCACTGCCACCAACTGAGAAGGTTATTTCCCTTTGACCATTAATATGTCCCTCTATAAGTCCTTGTAGAATCTTAATCCACCAATAACTCCCTAACCGTGTGTTTGACTGGTCCCAATTTTTGTAAGGACCGTCTCAGGAATGTATAGAACCTGTTCACCAAGTTTGGTGACGATCGGTCCGTTCATTCTTGAGATCTATATGCGAACACAAACACACAAACAAACAAACACATCGACCGAATCCTATACACACCCCAATACCGGGGGTGTAATTAAAGAAGGTACTGTGTTTATCCCTATTCAGATGGAGTGAGTCGTGTAGGACTCATACTCTGCAAAGTGGCAGTAAAGAGTTTATCCCTATTCGGATGATGTGGGTCGTGTACGACCTAGTACGACCTACACCTTTTACGTTGAATCCTTCTTTACAAAGTATGGGTCGTACACGTCGACCCACATCATCTGGACTGTGTAGTCCAAAGCGTGATCCGGTGGAGGTTAATTTGTCGAGCCGCGTGTCATCCTCACAGTCACAGTGCAAGTGAAAGATGACAAGGAAAGCATCACTCCCACTTGTAGCATGTGTTGCTTTATTATAGTAGGACCAGACGCCCGGCTCCAAGACTAGAGTTTTAGTGAGCCGATTTTCTTGCTTAGCTCATCCTCAAGGTGTTCCTGCAAGTGAAAAAGAAAGATGTTCACTTTGCAATTCTTTCACTTTGCAATTCATACAGGGAGATTCATGTATTTGTAACCCCTATAAAATACGCAAAAACAAAGTTTCCTGGAGGTTCTTTTCATAGGTCTTTCTGGTCATTATAAGTGTTCTTTTCATAGGTCTTTCTGGTCATTATAAGTGATAAAGCTGGCTCAACTGAGATACCTTAGCTAACACCAATGTTGCCAGCTTTGAAATTAGTGTCAATCTTATCACATTTTCTCACTCACATCACCCTGTCCCAATTCCTATACAAACAGAATCTTACTTTTATCAAACTATGCAAAAACAATACCTTTTCACAGGGGTGGCTTTGACTTCCACTGATTTGTGTCACAGTTTTTGTCAGTGTAACAAAATAAGGCATTAATATGACATCCAAGAAGTGCAAACCATGTATTTACAAATAATTTTGCAATGAGCGGGCGGGACACTTGCTTAAAACATCTAAACAAAATTCTAGAACACCGCTTTTATCACAAATATACCTTGACCGCCTTTCTACGTCTTCTCCTGCGTTCATGGGCTGAAACTCCCACATATACTCGTGTTTTTTGCACGAGTGGGTTTTTATGTGTATGACCTTTTTCACCCCACAATTTCGGCAGCCATACTAGGCCGCTTTCGGGTGATGCATGCTTGGTATTTTTGTGGTTTTATAACCCACCAAAATCTGACAATTAGGATAACGGATCTTTTCCTTTCGCACTTGGTCTCGTGCTTGCTGGTACAGACGAAGGGAGATAAGACACTAGCAGGTCTGCACATACATTGACCTGGAAGATGGGGAAAATCTCCACCCTTAACACATACATTGACCTGGAAGATGGGGAAAATCTCCACCCTTAACCCATCAGGCCCGGACGTGTTTTCAAACCCAAAACCTTCCGCTTGGGAGGCCGGCGTCTTATCCACCCGTCTAGTGACCGCCTTTGCACCCAGGATCTTTTCATCATATAAAGTGAAGAGGGAAAAATGAACGTAATAACTCACCAAATGCCTTCTTAACTCAACCAGCTTCAGCTTTGCCTGTGAGATATCCTGAAAGAGGTAGCCAAGCATTAGCAGAGAAATAAATGTCTAAAATGCAATTGAGTTTGCTTCACTTTTTGTTCTCCCTTTCCCCCTTTTGTTTTTGTCACTGAAATAAGGCATCCTACATAATGTGAGAGAGACCATCCATAATTTTCAACTGCTCTTGATGTCATGAGACAAATGTAGTTCTAGGAACACTTTAGCACTTGCTGAAGATTTTTGAGAACTTACACATGACGCTCTTCTTTTAAGAGTGACGTCTTTTTGCTTTGACGTCAACGATTTCACAAGGCTTTGGAAGAGATTGAGGTTCCATAAGATGCATCTTCAATTCGGGCGCCTCAACGCAGGAAGTTTTGAGCAAATGACACGCAAAAGTACAGCATGTAGGATAAGCAAAATACTACACGGCTTGCTGTGTCGTACCAGATTTACACTAATTGCTTTTTCAAATATTGAAAAGCTTGCTTTTGCTCGCATTTAAATAAAAGTAACTCATGTAAATCTGGTACGAAACAGCAAGCCATGTAGTATTCTCCATGTAATCCACAGTTTCGGGCTTCAATGTTCTACTGCAGACACAGATGCTCATACAAATGTGCCCCTGCACACATACACACACACAGACACACACACACAGACACACACACACAGACAGACAGACAGACAGACACAGAAAGAAACACGCACACAAAAAGAAACACACACACACACACACTGCATTTGAATACATGAATCATAAAAGACATCTTACCGGTGGAAGTTCATTGTAGGCTTGAAGTTTTTTCTTCAGAGGCCCAAGCTCATCTTCCAACTTCAGAAGATCCTGTAATAACAGACAAACACAATGCTGCGGTACTCCTCATGCTAACACCATAAACAGAAATCTGAAAAATTAGGTCTTCAAAAAGGTGGCATCTTCAAGACTTCATGGACAAAATATCTGAGAAAGCACGGTCTTAAAAGGGATGCACTAAAAGTCTTAAAATAGAGGTAATCAACAAGTTTTTTATTGTCCTTATGCTGTTCAAATATGTTTCCAGTCGGAGAGACATGTCTCGGCCAACCTTAAACCCTTGCACAACAGGCATGAAGACAACTGAAGTTTAGCTATTTAATGCCTGGCATTAGAAACAAGCTGCCTGTAATTTCCCAACAATTAGACTGGCAACAACAATAAAACTTCTGCTCTTGATCAACACAATCCAATGGGAGAGTTTGCTATGATAATCTCCTCTTGGTACGTAGTAATCTAAGACCCATTTGAGCACTATACTACTTCAGCTCTTAGTTACATCGTCCGCTAGAACATGCAGATAATAGATCAGAAGCAAAAACACAACGAAAAAAGGTTGTTTGTATGAATTTTCAGAAGATAAATCAAGTGTTTTCTGTCACCCGGCCGATACCACACTCTATTTTAATAAGCCCTCATTCTTCTGAGGAGATCCGCACCTCTATACAAAACATTTCATTGTTCAAACTTATTCAGTTCAGGTGAGATCCACCCGCTAAATTGCAAGGTTGAACAAAACAGATTTACACGAAAGATATTCTGTACAGTGATTTGAGGTGTGAAGAATACAAACCATGAGCATGGTGCAGCACACGATGCAAAGGAGAGCCCTCTGACGTTCAAAATGGGAGTATCAAACCGGTATGTCCCAAGAGGTTTGTTTGTTCGTTCATGGGCTGAAACTCCCACGGCTTTTACGTGTATGACCGTTTTTACCCCGCCATTTAGGCAGCCATACGCCGCTTTCGGAGGAAGCATGCTGGGTATTTTCGTGTTTCTATAACCCACCGAACTCTGACATGGATTACAGGATCTTTTTCGTGCGCACTTGGTCTTGTGCTTGCGTGTACACACGGGGGGTGTTCGGACACCGAGGAGAGTCTGCACACAAAGTTGACTCTGAGAAATAAATATCTCGCCGAACGTGGGGACGAACTCACGCTGACAGCGGCCAACTGGATACAAATCCAGCGCGCTACCGACTGAGCTACATCCCCGCCCGCGTCCCAAGAGGTGATAACTGTCACAAACTTTCCCATTATGATACTTTTTCAGACCTAATTAATTTTTTTTAATAAAAAATTACCTGTGCTCTTTTGACAAGGTTCTCGTGAAACACGGAAGAATCCACACCAGTTCTGGACACGGAATCCTTAAGGAGAAAAAACAAACCATGGCAGGTTAACCATGTCACATAAGTAAAAGATGTCACATTTGAACTAAGCAAAAAAAACCCAGTTACCAAGCATAAAATATCAAAAGATGGTCGGTCGCGATTATATCCAATTGACAAATTTAATATCAGTAGGAGAGGTGGTGGTTCAAGTCCATAGCAGCAAGAAATTGTATTTACTTGCGAACAATTTATTTTTTATTAAATTATACTTATGGATTTCATTAAATTGTTCTTACAATTCCCCATAACCCACAAAAGTGTTTTTGACCTAAAACATTCTGAGGTCTGAAAGACAGAGGGTTCTTATCTTGCAAATATTCCAGCACAACGTTTTGAACTTTCAATCTCAAATTGGAGTTGAAAGTAAATATTTAATTTGACCAGTTTGATTCACACAACAGTGAATCAGCTGAAGGTTTGGCATACATACAATTCCTAATGCCTGAAGAAATGTTGACTACTTCTTCAGCATAATCAAAAGTTATTAAAATATTTGGTTGTTTTGAAATTGCACCATATGGATTAAATTCAGCATGCCACAAAGCCCCAACACGTGGTCCAGCCAAGCCGTTTACCTGCCATGTCAGGCCTCTCTGATGAGAAGGTGCGTCCTGATAATTAATATAAAGGATACCTATCATAAGCAAAATATGCCTGTCTCAATGGAAGGACACTTTTGGATGTTCCCAATGGTGGCTTTTCGTCACAGGCACCACTGTAGTACAATGAAAACCCCCTTTTAAGACCTCAACAAATTTGAGAAAATTAAGTCCAAAAAAGGATGGATCTTGAATTAAAACGGAGGTCAATTTACATAGGTTATGAACAGAAAATCTGAAATAGTAAGGTCTTAAGATGACCAAGTGGTCATTGTGAGACTGAGAACAGGCCATTGCAGACTCAAACATCACCTGTATACCAAATTCCACATTGGTGATTCTGCATCGTGCCCCTGTGGCACATCTCCAATGACAGTGGAACACTTCCTGCAGGACTGTCCAACACACCAAAACTTGCGAGCAGAGACCTGGCCTGCTGACACACCGATGAGGGACAAACTCTATGGACCCATGGAGAGCCTCCGGCGTACAGCAGCCTTCATCAGGGCCTCCGGAGTTGCTGTCTGAGCGAACGACGAAGAAGAAGAAAAGGAGGAAGCCTTAAAGTTAAATCGGGGGTCTTAAAAGGGGGGTTCCACTGTAAACCATACAACATGACATACCTTAAGCTTCGAGAGAAGTTTGGCATACTCTTGAATTTTGCTCTGCAGGAAGGAGACTTCTTTCTGTCGCTTCTCCAGCTTGGTTGCTTGCTGTGTTGTCACATCTTCCAGATCTTGGCAAGTTCTGAAGACAGTCACAAAAGATGGGTAACGCTAAATAGGTTAAGTTCACGGCCTGATTCCCCCTTACGGAGACAGACTTAACAACGCTAATATTTCACCTAGTCGACTTCGCCCAGAATTAAACCTTTGCCGTCTTTTTTCGTTTCGTCATACAAATGATAGTACATGTATATCATTTGCAAATATTCTTCAAGCAATGCATATTACATATATTGCTGTGTTGTCACATCTTCCGGATCTTGGCAAGTTCTGAAGACAGTCACAAAAGATGGGTAACGCTCCTGAGCAAAGTTTATTAGTGATGCAAAACACACACAAAACAAAAAGCCAGACTTATAATAACATGCACATACAGTGGAACCCCCTTTTTAAGACCCCCTCCCTTTTAAAACCCTGTTTTCTCAGACTTTCTGTTTATAACCTCTGTATATTTACCCCATTTTAAGACTCCCTCCTTTTCCACTGTACCATTGTGTAATGTTTTACCTCCTCAAATTTACAAGCGCATGAAAAAGGCACACATTTTTTTTTTATCCACAACAAAACAACAAGTGACAATTACAATAACAACATAAGGCCCCCAAAAAAAAAATAGTCTGTTTACGGTAACCCGACCGACCTTATTTTTTTCGCGCGACCCGAGACTTTTTTTTGGCATTTGGGAGAAAAAAATTTTAAAAATCGCAAAATAACGTAAAAATATGGTTTTTTAGAAAAAAAAAAGAAAAAAAAATCCCGACCTACCGACCCTATTTTTTTGGCCTATGTTACCGTAAACAGACCTTTTTTTTTTGTGCCTAACAACATAAGCAACCACAAGTCTCACTTGCGGATAGAGTTGTGTTTGACCAGTGCATCCTTGGTCTTGTGTGAGAGTTTGACTAACAGTCGTTCCTCAGCCACAAATTCCTCGTGAATTCTGTCAGCCTCCTCCTGCAATGCTTGCAAGGCTAACAGGTAGCTGGGACAGAAAAAGACACACACAAATTAGCAAAAAACGTAACAAAATCACTGACAAAATAATTGTATTTTCATGTCAGGGGGATGATCCCTTACGATATTCAGGTCTTCCCCTTCATAGCATAACTGACTATAAACCAGTTCACTAGGTACTATCAGACCTGTTTACCCACACTCTGACTTTGGTGTACTTTTCACTGAGATTCAGCGTATTTTCAACATATTGAGAGTAATTTGACACTCACAAGAAACGTTCATGAGCTATTGCTTCAACTTCAAGGGCAGCAATAACATTGTCCGTTTTCAGAAGTGGAACTTTTAGGCGTTACTGCTTTTTGCTTCATCAATGTGCTAGACTCGACGACAACAATGGCGGCAGATAAAATCTCGTCATATCACGTCTCATGTGACTACATTCACCAATCGTCAAAGCTGGGTTTTATCCACTGGGCTATCGTGAGAACAGGTTTGGTAACCTACTTTCGATTTTTTCTTCTTCTTCTTCCATTTAGTGATCACGATCAAACTTGATTTTTTTTTACGATCGTCGTATTTTTTTCTCTTCAAACGTATTGGTCGTATCCTTGGCAACTTTGCGTACAAAATATGGCGAAATCGTATGGGTAAACAGGTCTGTTGTACTATGGACGTTGAGAGTTTAAAAAGAGATGCAATCCATTCCCCCAAACTCCTACCTTCGCTTGCTACATTCCAATTCTCTCGAACTCCCCCACCTTCGCGTAAGCTAAAAGTCAACACAATATCTCATGTTTATACCCAGTGGAACCACCCTGTTGACATTTTCTATTTTATGACTTGCCCCTTTTAAGAAGCAAAATCTTTTCCGTTATTTTGAGCAGGGATGGCCAAATCATCTGCCTGATCACCAGAGGCAAGTCAAAATTCGCAGGGCTAGTAGAAATTGTCTGGCCAACAGTCGTTTCTCTGGCTGGCCAATAAAAATTCTGGCCAAATGCAAAACTTTCGGTTCTACTAATACAGTGGAACCCCCCTTTTAAGACCTCCACAAATCTGAGAAAATCGGGTCTTAAAAAGGAGGGAGTCTTAAAATGGGGGACATTTTACAGAGGCTATGAACAGAAAGTCTGAGAAACCAAGGTCTTAAAAAGGAGGACATCTTAAATTGGGGGGGGGGGGGGGGGGGGGGGGGGG
>NC_090245.1:102655569-102685477 GCF_037325665.1 Littorina saxatilis
GCAATTTTATTTCATTCATTCACAACAGTTTCCGATGACTTGATCCATTACCGTTTTCATTCCTTCAACCATCACTTTCTCATACAGACATACTCATTTACGGAGTGTCGCTAAAAAGTCTTAAAGGGAAGTTAAACGCAGCGAACTAATACACAATATCTTTCTCACAACTACAGCAGCGTAGCGCATTTTTGTTTCATTCATTCACAACAGTTTCCGATGCTTAATCAGTTACCGAGTATCGTTTACACTGAAGACATCAAAAGTAAACGAATTCTTGACAGACGTGTTTCGTCACTGTCAGTCACTGCATATCGTAGTTTTCGTACACATCCACACACGCGCGCACACTCCATTCGGTCACTGTCGCTGGAATGATGATAAAGACGATGCGAAGGTGCACCACGCGTGCGCGTGTGACAGTGTTTAACCCGTGATTTGTAAAAATGTAAAAACATTTTACAAATCACGTCGAACCTAAAACCGCGATTTGTAAAAATGTAAAAATGTAAAAATATCGCATTCCACAAAGTAATGCATGCCTTTTATTATTATTAATTTTTCTTGTTTAGAGCCTCTACGCTGAGTGGTGGGGGTGGTTTTAGTTCCACATCCCATTTTGGTGCAATCCCATTTTGCCGCCGTCCCATTTTTTGCCCCATCCCATTTTCGCGACATTTCACAAGCCAAGCGTCATTTTACTACCGTGTCATAACAATAGCGCGACATCCCATTTTGACACCATCCCATTTGGCCGCCATCCTATTTTTTTATTTATTCTTCTTGCCAAGCCTCACTATACTATTATACTGCGTCATTCAACTAGGAAGACATTCCGTTTACGCCAAATCCCATTTTTGCCACAATCCAAAATGTCGCGAAATAGGGATGGCGGCGAAATGGGATGACGGCAAAACGGCATGGCGACAAAATGGAATGTGGCGCTAGTGGTATGACACGGTAGTAAAATGACACTTGGCCTGTGAAATGTCGCGAAAATGGGATGGGGGCAAAATGGGATAACGGCGTAACGGGATTGCGCCAAAATGGGATGATTTTTTTTTTTTTTTTTTTTGTTTTTTTGTTTTTTTTAAATTTGCCAAGCACATCATTGTGGGGCTTTTAATCAAAAAATATTCAAGCATCCGTCTACAACGTATCCTCATTCATCCTTCAACATTTACACAATATGGGATGATGGTACATGACATGGTGGTAAATGACACTTGGCCTGTAAAATGTCGCAAAAATGGGATGGGGGCAAAATGGGCTAACGGCGAAACGGGATTGCGCCAAAATGGGATGTGGAGCTAATGGTACATGATATGGTGGTAAAATGACACTTGGCATGAGAAATGTCGCCAAAATGGGATGGGGGCGAATTGGGATAACGGCGAAACGGGACTAATAGATCCCTTGACTTTGGGGTAGTGCGACGCTGTCACTGCTAGCTTTCCACTGGGAGGAAGCGACCGGATTTTCCCAACGATGGGACATCCTAGTAATGAAAAAAAATAAAATAAAATAAATCTTAAAACTAACTACCCCAAAAGTCAAGGGATTTCGTTTTTGTCCCTTGACTTTGGAGATGACAAGAAAATATCGGACGCAAAAACGTGATTTGTAAAAATTTTTACATTTTTACCAATCACGGGTTAACAGACAGGCTTCTTGTTAAATTGTGTGAGAGGTGAGCCAAGCGAAACCGTGTCCTTGTCATGATGGCTTGCTACTCTCTCTCCCCACCCCCCCCCCCTTCCCGGGTATTTAATATTTTTTAAATAAAAAATGTGTTGTTAATATAGGTAGTGCACAACGAACACATGTTGCTGTGAAAACAGGGGACGCGTCTACAGCAATACAAAAGTGTGAATATTTGATGACAAAAAAATATGCTATAAAATGTTGAACATTTATTTATTTATTTATTAAGAAGATTTCTATAGCGCATAACTAAAAGCACTATGTGCTTTACAATATCACTAGGTATAAGCACACGCAAACATACTCTGATTAAATAGAACTTAGCCTAACAAGACATACCAAGAACACTAAACATTTGAGTTCATACAAAAATAGAGAATTAAATTAAATTAAATACTGGACAAACGATTAACATAAATGGGACGTGAACAGAAAACTGCTTTAATTGTTAAAAACAATGTTAATGATAGAAAAAACCACATGTTTTTGATATGCAAAACAGAATGTGTGTGTGTGTGTGTGTGTGTGTGTGTGTGTGTGTGTGTGTGTCTGTGTGTGTGTGTGTGTGCGTGCTTGCTTGCTTGCTTGCTTGCGTGAATGCGTGCGTAAGTGCATACGGGCGTATGTGCATTCGCACCTCTGTGTGTGCGCGCTTGCCTTCGTGTATGCCGTTGTTTTGTTCACACATTTGATATTAAGGATGAAAATATATGTAGAGCACCCGACCGGAATGCCGACATTTCAAAAAATCCGAATCAAATGGTCCTCTTCTGGTTCTTTGATAGTCCCCCGCCGTCCCTATTTCACCACATGGTACAAATTCGACCTTTAAAAGCCATTAACACTGCTTTCAGCGTCACACACCATCAGTTTCAAGAATATTCAAACATTGCTCTGTACTGTACTGTACTCTACTCTACTCTACTCTACTCTACTCTTTTCTTCTCTGTGCTACCAGGCGTGTCGGTCAGACAAGGTCACTGAGTCAAAGATCACACAGTCAATTTCCTCACAAGTCAAGACCGAGATATCTCCAGTACACTGATCAGAAGGAAAGGAAGAAAAAACGGGACAGACAAAAAACAAAAAAACAAGCTCTGAAAATTAAAAATATAAAAATTATGATCAAAATTAAATTTCCGAAATTGTTTTAAAACTTTTTCATCTTATTCCTTGTCGGTTCCTGATTCCAAAAACATATAGATATGATATGTTTGGATTAAAAACACGCTCAGAAAGTTAAAACGAAGAGAGGTACAGTAAAGCGTGCTATGAAGCACAGCGCAACCGCTACCGCGCCAAACAGGCTCGTCACTTTCACTGCCTTTTGCACTAGCGGCGGACTACGTTCAGTTTCATTCTGTGAGTTCCACAGCTTCACTAAATGTAGTAATTTCGCCTTACGCGACTTGTTTTTACATTTAGTCAAGTTTTGACTAATTGTTTTAACGTAGAAGAAGAAGAAGTTTTAACATAGAGGGGGAATCGAGGCGAAGGTCGTGGTGTATGTGTGTGTGTGTGTGTGTGTGTGTGTGTGTGTGTGTGTGTGTGTGTGTGTGTGTGTGTGTGTGTGTGTGTGTGTGTGTGTGTGTGTGTGTGTGTGAGTGTGTCTGTGTGTGTGTCTGTGTGTGTGTGTCTGTGTTGTATTTTCGCCTTACGCGACTTGTTTCTTCTTCTTTTTACATTTAGTCAAGTTTTGACTAAATGTTTTAACATAGAGTGGGGAATCGAGACGAGGGTCGTGGTGTATGTGCATGTGTGTGTGTGTCTGTGTCTGTGTCTCTGTGTGTGTGTGTGTGTGTGTGTGTGTGTGTGTGTGTGTGTGTGTGTGTGTCTGTGTGTGTGTGTCTGTGTGGGTAGAGCGATTTGGAGTTAACTATTGGACCGATCTTCATGACACTTTACACGAGAGTTTCTGGGAAAGATATCCCCAGATGTTTTTTACATTTAGTCAAGTTTTGAATAAATGTTTTAACGTAGAGGGGGGAATCGAGACGAGGGTCGTGGTGTATGTGTGTGTGTGTGTGTGTGTGTGTGTGTGTGTGTGTGTGTGTGTGTGTGTGTGTGTGTGTGTGTGTGTGTGTGTGTGTGTGTGTGTGTGTGTGTGCGTGTGTGTAGAGCGATTCAGACCAAACTACTGGACCGATCTTTATGAAAATTGACATGAGAGTTCCTGGGATTGATATCCCCGAATGTTTTTTTTGGTTTTTTTTTGGATAAATGTCTTTGATGACGTCATATTCGGCTTTTTGTGAAAGTTGAGGCGGCACTGTCACGCTCTCATTTTTCAACCAAATTGGTTGAAATTTTGGTCAAGTAATCTTCGACGAAGCCCGGACTTCGGTATTGCATTTCAGCTTGGTGGCTTAAAAATTAATTAATGACTTTGGTCATTAAAAATCTGAAAATTGTAAAAAAAAAAAAAAATTATAAAACGATCCAAATTTATGTTCATCTTATTCTCCATCATTTGCTGATTCCAAAAACATATAAATATGTTATATTTGGATTAACAACAAGCTCTGAAAATTAAATATAATTATAAAAATTATTATCACAAAAAAAATTTCGAAATCAAATTTAAAAACACTTTCATCTTATTCCTTGTCGGTTCCTGATTCCAAAAACATATAGATATGATATGTTTGAATTAAAAACACGCTCAGAAAGTTAAAACGAAGAGAGGTACAGAAAAGCGTGCTAATCTTCTCAGCGCAACGAATACCCCGCTCTTCTTATAATAATAATAACGGGCATTTATAAAGCGCCTTATCAGAAGTTCAAAGCGCGTGACAACAATACATGTATACAAAAATCATACAATCACTGTCAGATTCAAACAACACATCATGCACATCTCACATCCCCAGACTCTATACTAAGGAACTATCCGTAGTGTTGTTGGAACAAGTGAGTTTTCAAATTGGACTTAAAAGATGAAATGGATGGAGAGTGACGTAATTGAAAGGGGAGTGAATTCCATAACTGAGGTCCATAATACGAAAACGTGCGGAAGCCATGAGCCTTGCGTTTAAAGCGACCTTGACAGAGAAGTCGAGCATCATCAGAAGAACGAAGGGTGCGAGAGGGAGTGTAGAGAGAGACCAGTTCAGAAAGATAGGCAGGTGCCGATTCAGAGATGATATTGTAGCAGAAGCAGGCAGCTTTATACCTAATACGTTCAGATACAGGAAGCCAGTGAAGTTCTTTCATGAGAGGAGTGCAGGGTTGTCGATGCTGTGCTCTGAAAATGAGACGTGCAGCAGAGTGTTGTACTTTTTGCAAGGGTTGGAGAGTGGAGTCAGGGCAGCCTATGAGAAGGGAGTTGCAGTAATCTAGTCTGGACAAAATGCAGGATGTAACGAGAGTTTTAGTGGCATCAACAGTGAGAAATTTTCTTATGGAACCTATTCTTCTGATCTCAAAGTAACATGTCTGACAGACTTTTTTGATGTGTTGTTTCATTGAGAGGTGGGAGTCCATGATGAACCCAAGATTCCTAGCACTATCAGAGAGAGAAATGTCACTAGAACCTACTGTGATGGAGGCTGGAAGGGAAGTGGTCGAAGAGGAAGCTCCAGAGAAAAGAAGAAATTCAGTCTTGTCATCATTTAACTTGAGCATATTGTTTGTCATCCATGATTTAATATCTGAAGTGCAGTTTTGGAGAGTGTGCATCACCGCTTGGATTTCTGTAGGCTTGCATGCTTGTTGGAGTTGTGTGTCGTCTGCAAAGAGGTAGTGATTGACTGCGTGTTGCTTGATGACGGCAGAGAGAGGAGTGGTGTATAGTACAAATAAAACTGGGCCTAGAACTGATCCCTGGGGAACGCCGAAACAGAGAGGAGATGGAGGAGATGAGAGATTATTGACAGACACATACTGACTACGGCCCTGTAGATATGAACTAAACCAGTGAAGAGCGGTAGAGTGAATGCCAAAAACAGATTCGAGACGAGAGAGCAGAACAGAGTGATCGATCGTATCGAACGCAGCTGAGTTATCCAAGAGAAGCAGAACTGATAGGTTATCATTATCCAGAGCAAAAAGAATGTCATTCACAACACGAAGCAAAACAGTCTCGGTGCTGTGGCCAGCCCTATACTATACGCTGACTGAAGAGGGTTGCAGAGGTTGTTGGTTTCAAGGTGGGAGAGAAGCTGACTAAGCACTACTTTTTCCAGAATTTTAGAAATGAATGGCAAGTTGGAAACAGGCCTATAGTTTTTCAACTGATTTTTATCCAGAGATGGTTTCTTGATCAAAGGTTTAACTACTGCAGTTTTCAAGTCCATTGGCACAGTGCCAGAAGTGAGAGAAGAGTTGATTATGTTGGTTATGATGGGAAGAAAAAGGTCAAGGTTTTCATAAAACAAGTTGGTGGGGATGGGGTCTAGCTCACAAGACTTTGGCACTGTGTTCTTCAAAATCTTCAAAACAAACTGCTCAGATACAGGAGTGAAGCTATCCAACAAAGAACCAGAGAATTGTGTAGCCGGAGGCGAAGCCACTGGTGGAGGAAAGCTATTTCTGATGGTTTCGATCTTCTCAGTGAAGTAGTCAGAAAATACAGTTGGCAGGTCCTTGGGGTCATGGGTGGTAGGGAGGCTGGAAACCGTCTGTTTTCCAAGCAGAGAATTGAAATTTTGAAAAAGTTCTTTGCATGTTCTACTACCTATAATCTGGGCAGAGAAGAAAGCAGTTTTAGCGCCTTCAACTAAGTCATTTACTTTGCGTTTGATGGTTTCAAAAATCTCTTTGTGAACAGTGAGTTTGGATTTAAGCCAGCACCTCTCCGCCTGACGACGTTCACGTTTCAGTTTGCCAAACTGCTCAGAGATGCTACTGAACCACGGGTTAGATTTCCGCTGACGAACCGTGCGTTGGCAGAGAGGGGCGTGCCTATCAAGAATTGAGCGCAACGTCTGGTTATATTCAGTGACAGAGCAATCTTGAGATAAACCAGCTACATCATGTCTAAAAGACTCCTTATCAATCTTCTTGATGCTACGAAAAGTTATTGTTACAGGGGCAGACACAGGCTTTGGAACATTTAGACGACATAATACGGCGTTGTGGTCAGACTTAAGGTCGTGACTGACAAAACATGAACTGACAATGGCATCAGAAGGGCGATGAATGACTAAATCTAACATGTGACCATGCTTATGAGTCGGAGAGTCAACAGACTGGTGAAAACTGAACATGTCGAACAAATCTGAGAGTTTCTTGGTGTTGGAGTCCTCAGCATTTTCAAAATGAAAATTAAAGTCACCCATCACAAGAGTTTTCCCAGGCAAAGAATCACAATGCTCAAGAAAGTCTGGAAACTGGTCAAAAAACATAGTGTTCGTGAGCTTATTCTTCTTGCTTGGAGGTGGCCTATAGACACAGGCGATGTTGATTCTAGAATCCTGAACGGTCATAGTCAGAGTAGCAGCCTCAAAGGTGGGGTGGCTCAGAGGTGATTGTGTGACGGTGCAATGTTTCTTCAGAGAGTCTTTGAAAACGAAGGCTATACCACCACCTCTACCTGCCACACCCAGCGAGTCCCGAGCGAAGGACTGCACGGAATAACCCGGCGGAGAAAGATCCTGGAGCTTCGCCTCATCACCCGCAGAACGGAGCCAGGTTTCGGTCAGCAGCATAGCGTCAATATCATTGTCAGAAATGAAAGTACTCACAGCAGTACGTTTGTTGGATTTACCAAGGGATTGGGCGTTAAAAGCACATACAAGAATCTCTGTCGAAGGAGGTTGGTTGGACTTGGTGAGGTTGGTATTCCATGTACTAAGAGTTTGAGATGTCAATTCCACTGGCACTGCCTTTGCCACGGGCGGTGGAGTGACGATGCTACGAGTATACGGTCTTGCTGCGTTGCGTTGCGTTCAGTTTCATTCTGTGAGTTCGACAGCTACTTGACTAAATGTTGTATTTTCGCCTTACGCGACTTGTTTCATTTTTTTCGAGAAATGTCTTTGATGACGTCATATCCGACTGTTTGTAAAAGTTGAGGCGGCACTGTCACACCCTCATTTTTCAATGAAATTGGTTGACATTTAGGACAAGTAATCTTCGACCAAGGCCGAACTTTGGTATTGCATTTCAGCTTGGAGGCTTACCCAGCAAACAATTTTACGTTGTATTCACGTTATATTCACGTTGGGTTACGTTGGGTTTACGTTGCGTTTCAACGTTTTTTTTTGTAGATTTGTATGGACGAAATCACGTGGGAATAACGTTGGAAAACAACGTTGCATTTTACGTGACACCAACGTGAATGCAACGTGAATTATTGGTGGAAGTGGATTGTTCGTAAAAACATTACGTGAATTTTACGTTGTCACAACGTGAATTTTTGGTTGTGGTTGTGGTTTGGTTGAAATTGCGTTGCATTTTTACGTAATGTCCACGTGAATGGAACGTAAATTTTAGGTCAAAATTCAGATCAAAAATTACGTGAATTCTACGTTGACACAACGTAAAAGTTGTGTTTTGGTGCATTTTTCCTGATAAAATTGACGTGAATTACACGTCGACACAACGTGAAATTTTGGTTGTGGTTGTGGTTTGGTTTGATTTCGACGTGAATGCAACGTTGAGAGTGAATGTAGGTTTTGGTAAATGTATACACGCACACACACCAACTTTCACATTCAGTCACAGATCATAAGGACTATTACATGTAACACCATAAACTCAAGATACGATCAACAATTTTATTTCATAACAAAAACATGCATATTATGTTGCGGAGAAACTAAAAATGCAGCAGCTTTGCAGGGCTACAGCACAGCATATTCAATCGATTTCATTCTTTGTCCTGGTGGTCCTCTTCTCCCAGGCAGTCCTCGATGCGCCTCTTTGATGCTGGTCGCTAAACAAAGCAAAGACAGCACATTGATATTAGTGACACCAGAGCCTCCATAATGTCTGGAGTAGAAATACACATCTTTTCAACTTAGGTCACTTTTTAGTAACTTTCCACTGCCTACTATGTCTCTGGCCTACTGCCAACTGAGTGTTGACACTACATGTATTTCTTTTTAATATATGAAATGAAGCATTATGTCCCTTCTTCGAGCCTTGTGTCAGATTTAGGCCGCAAGCCAAGACAACAAAAGACTGTGTGCCGGTGTGTATTCCTTCCATAAGAAATGAAGTATTTCAAACGAAAATTGATCGTTTCAGAACAGTTTGGGGGTATTTTATTTGTATTTGCATCATTAACCTTCGCCAGAACACACATAAACCCTTGCATAACCGACGATGCGGGTCGTCCATGGCCCATATTTTTTTATAGAGGCCTCGAAGTGTTTATTCCTTAACCGATGGTGCGGGTCCTCCACGACCCATATTCTCCAAGAGAGTCATACATCATGTGATCATGCTTTTTTTGCATCTTTGCTGGGTTTTTCTGTCCTGTTTCCAGCTGCAGAAGAGACAGCGTTTTCGTTTGGGAGCGCTCTCTGATGAGCTGGCTCCTTCCTGGGACAAAGCCCGCTTTTGCCCAGACCCTGAAGCTTTCTGTGCCTTGCGACCCTTCCTTCTATCTTCAGGAGGAGCAAGTTTTGCCTCCAAGTTGCGGATGGCCTTCTGCACTGTTTCATGCAGACTTCTGGGCAAGGTGACAGTTGCCAAACGGCGTTTCATCTGAGGGAAGAACAGTTCCTCACTGATGGCCCTAATGAATGGAGCACGCTCGTCATCTTTTGAGAGCCTGTGCTCTGGGAAACGCAGCTTCCAGATGACACGAGCTGCAATATTGGACAGGTCAAGGATGTTAAAAAACATGACCATTGGCCACCTTTTCGTTCTGCGCTTTGTTGTGTATGCATGTGCCATTTTATCGACTGTATCGACAGCTCCTTTTGTGTCATTATAGAACAGAACTATCTCTGGTTTTCTTTTTGTGTTTGCTGGCGTTGCATCAATGACACCAGTGTCGTGCATAGTGCTGATCAACACAACCTGCTTGTTCTTTTTGCTCTGGTATTGTACAAGTGTATGGTTCTTGTCAAACATGAAGCGACTATCATGGAGAGGCAACTTTTTTTTACTCTTGAAGGAGTCTGGCAAGAACCGCTTGTTCTGCCTGACAACGCCAACTGTGGTCCAGCCATTCTTCAGAAGTGTTTCCGTGAGGACATGGTCTGTAAAGTAATTGTCACATGTCACATTTCGCCCACTTTTGAAGAAAGGCGTGACCAGATCAATGGCAGTATTGCGCCCCAGATTGATAGTCCTTGGCTGACCAGCTGCTCGCCCCAAATAAGGGATATCCTTCAATGGAAAGTTGGACTGAGAATCTGCCACCCAGAAGACTTTTATGCCATATTTATCCGGCTTGAATGGCAGGTACTGCAGAAAGCTGCAGCGTCCCCTAAAGGGCACCAGCTGCTTGTCCACAGTCACATAGCAGCCTGGGACATCTTTCTTTCTTTCTTTATTTGGTGTTTAACGTCGTTTTCAACCACGAAGGTTATATCGCGACGGGGAAAGGGGGGGGGGGAGATGGGATAGAGCCACTTGTTAATTGTTTCTTGTTCACAAAAGCACTAATCAAAAAATTGCTCCAGGGGCTTACAACGTAGTACAATATATTACCTTACTGGGAGAATGCAAGTTTCCAGTACAAAGGACTTAACATTTCTTACATACTGCTTGACTAAAATCTTTACAAACATTGACTATATTCTATTCAAGAAACACTTAACAAGGGTAAAAGGAGAAACAGAATCCGTTAGTCGCCTCTTACGACATGCTGGGGAGCATCGGGTAAATTCTTCCCCCTAACCCGCGGGGGGTAGCCTGGGACATAATGTTGGGACAAGTTCTTCATGAACTCGTCCCACATGTCACGGAACGGTGCAAATATGTCTCTCTGCCTTCTGGCAGTTCTAGTTGATTTGTCGTCAAAACGCAAATGTGTCATGAGGAGCTGGAAGCGTCTCCTGCTCATGCATGCTCTGATCATAGTGAAACCATTCACAGAGTCCCACAATGTTTCAGTGTTCACAAAGCCTTGTTTTCTGGTACCCAGAAAAAGAAGCAAACCAATGAGACCTTCACATTCAACTGTGTCCATTGGCTCCCACTTCTCCTTCAAGATCCGGGAACCTTCAATGTTTGTAAACTGGACAATGTCACTAATCATTTTGTCATTTACAAACAGTCTGTAAGCATCACGTGGACTGTTAGCATGCTGACAACCAACAGCCTGATTGCCAGAAGCCCTGAAAACATTTCTGGCAAGGGTCCTTGCCTTGTTGGGGTTTGGATTCCTGCTCCATTTTGTCCCATCCTTGGCAGTTTCACCCGTGAATGTTGTGGCAGTCTGGTTATCCTCCCCCCTCTCCTCCCCTTCCCCTGAAGAATCAGACTCCTCACTGGGTGTGTCACTATCTGCTGGTGCAGGCGGCTCCTCTTCACTCGTCTCGTCATCTACACTGACAAGACCTTCTTGTGTGTCCGAGGCTGCATCTGCATCCACATCTTGCGCTGAAACAAACATAGCCAAACTGATAATGCAACAGATGAAAAGAAAACAACTGCTCAAGAAACTATTCAGAAATTCCGGACTCTCTCTCTCTCTCTCTCTCTCTCTCTCTCTCTCTCTCTCTCTCTCTCTCTCTCTCTCTCTCTCTCTCTCTCTCTCTCTCTCTCTCTCTCTATCACACAAACAGAGACACAAAAACACAGACCTCTCACTCGTAAACACATTGCATGTACTGTACATACACACAGAAAACAATGCAACAATTATAAAATAAAACCAGTGCAAATAAACCAGATGCTCTTGCATAGTGATAAGCACACCGGCCGATATACACAACATAAACAAGAGAGAGAGAGGAGGGGGGTGTTAGTGGTTTGTAATATCATGCATATGGGGGGGGGGGGGGGTTAGCGGTTCTATAACTTACACAGGCCCTCATCCTCAAAAGCGCCGCCTTCTGCTACTGCTAAGGCCTCAAATATGTTTGGTCTCTCCTGGGCATCTGCAACCAAAGACACAGGCCATTAATTTCATGAACAGATTGTCACAAGGACTGGCCTCCAAGTTTGATCGAGCAAACGAGAATAAGAAGAAGATATCGATTTTCTATTACTTTCACCATGAGACGATAAACAACATTGACTAACAATATCACGACACCATTACATGCCTACACCACTGTGTATGAAAACAAATGGATGAAAATACCAGACCAAAGTTAAAAGAAACATTAATAATAATAATAATGAATAATAATGAATTTTATTTATAATGCGCCTTTCCTCATAGAAAAACAAGCTCATTGCACATTACAGAAAACTTGTTAAAAAAAGTAATAAGACAAGACTTAAAATCATTACAGACAGCAATTAGTGAGAACACAGAATAAATATGTAAAACAGTATGTACATTCAATGGCCAACCGGATAGAACAAGTTACACACACACGCATTCACGCACACACACACACACGCACACACGCACGCACGCACGCATACACACACACACACACACACACACACACACACACACCATTACATTGCATTACAACAACAACAACAACTCACCTTTTCAGCTCTCCATCCTTGCAGTTACAAGATGTTGCCGCTCTTTGGAAGTGAAGAATGACAAATAGAATCATGCAGCCGAAGAGTGGCAGTGATGCGATTGTCTAAGTTGCTCAAGGAGGCGTCCAGTTCTCGGAATTTCAAAACCGAAACAAAAGCGACTGATTCTCAGAATTTCAAGACCGAAACAAAGCGACTGATTCTCAGAATTTCAAAACCAAAACAAAGGCAACTGGTTCTCAGAATTTCAATACCAAAACCAAATCGATTGGTTCTCAGACTTTCAAACAAAATGTGTTTTTTTATCCAGAACAAGCAGGCGTATGTTTTTTCCAACAGTTCTTGTATGGCCTGTATTGTCAGGAAAAGTATAAACAACACTCTGCCTCTACTTTGTACAGTATGGGTCGTGGATGACCCGCATCATCGGGAGAAGAATAATCAGCTTTCTACCTCTTTGAACATTATGGGCCCTGTACGACCCGCGCTGTCGGTTAAGGAATAGTCACGTAGGGCACTCTTTAATATGTATGGGTCCTCCACGACCCGTATCGTCGTGAGTGTTATAATCAAATTAACACCTTAATTACCTAATGACCACTTCACAAACTCACACTAGCGCGTCACCTTATTCCCACTACTATGAGTTATACACAACTACAATAAGCGATAAACGTTTCATATGCTGATCAGGATGCAATGAACTTTGACACGCTCCAATTAAAGCCCATTATAGGGGCCGCGGTGTCCGTCTCTCTCCTTGAGGATAAAAGGGCTCACAGCCTTTTCAACATTGTTATCAAAATCAAAGTCTTTCGGTAACCTGGAAAGCTCCTCGGAGCTAGTACTGTCTCAAATATCCACCGATCGCCGTAGGTCGAAGTTGAAGACTATCAAGTGTATGCATGCTGTAGAGGTGGAAGGTGCACAGAAAATGGAAGCAATCATTACAATCAAACTTTGTTTCCTGATTCCAAAAACATATAGATATGATATGTTTAGATTAAAAACACGCTCAGAAAGTTAAAACGAACAGAGGTACAGAAAAGCGTGCTATGCAGCACAGCGAAACCACTACAGCGCTGAACAGGCTCGTCACTTTCACTCCGTTTTGCACAAGCGGCGGACTACGGTCAATTGTGAAAAAATGCATTGCGTTCAGTTTCATTCTGTGAGTTCGACTGAGCTTGACTAAATGTTGTATTTTCGCCTTACGCGACTTGTTTTCTAACCTTCATCTGTCCGACACGTGCGCTCTCACTTTTTCAGTGAGTTATTTTTTCCCTCTAACATCTGGTTGCCAGACTTCCGTCAACCTCTTGTCAAATGTCACACTGTGATTCTCACGTATCTGATCGCTTCTTTAAGAGCACTTGACAGTGTCCAGTCAATCACTTCTTTCAGACGGGTCATAAAATTGCAAAGGCTCCTGATTGCCCCGCTCCTGTACGCTTCGTTGGGAAAAGTCGAAGAGGCTAGCGGAAAACTTTGGGGGGAGGGTCTATGGGGGGGGGGGGGGGAGGGGGATTTTAGATTGAGAGGAGACGGAATGCATGGAACTCACTCACAACTCAGACGGGCTTGAGAGAAGTCGCATTGTCACCTCGCTCTCACATCGAATTACATCGCTCACATCTCTACGTTTCTTGTGCCTTGTGTCTGTGCGGTGTTGTGCTGGGTGAGCGGTCTGCCTGACATTGCCTGCTTTTCCACTGCGTTATTTTGCGCTTAGGTTTGCTTCGCTTTGTTTCGCTCTCACGCCTCAAACGCTCAACGTGCTTACACCTGTCTTCTAACTACCTGATTTTATTACTTGGCCTGCTACAATAAGTGCTGTACGGTTTGTGCTTTTCACTTTGCCTGTTTTGGCCGCTGTTTACTTGCGTTTATGCTTGGGCTTTTTATTTGCTTTCTTCCGCTCAACGCTCCGGTGACTTTCTTTCGACCATAACCGGGGGCTTGATTTAACTCTGGTCGCTTTTATTTCCGCGCCTCGCTGCTGAGGCCCTTTTATTTCTTTTGTTTCTTTATTTCTATGCCCTGTGGTAAGCATAGCCTTGATGCTGATTTTTTTTTTTCGTGGTTGTTGTTGATCTTTATTTCTTTTAAGTCGTGAGCTGTCCCGGCTCTGCCTTTACCTCACCTTTTAGTCCTGAGTTGCTAAACCGTTTTTTATTTTTATTTTTTTTTTATTTTTTTTTTTCAAACAAACAAATAGCCCTGGTGCTGTAGTGTACGCAAATTTCTGGCTTGCTGTGCCCGGTCTTTATGAACATTGTTTTGTCCTTTGTTGTCATGGTTCTCTACTTCTGGCATGAACGATGAGTTGGGATAGTAACGGCCTCTTTGACCTCAGCTTCCTTTCGGAGCTGCCACGAAACACATCCAAACTTAGCGAAGAATTGTGGAGCTTTCACATTCCATCTCCACAGGAGAACTCTGACCTGTCCATTGAATTTGGGTTGGCGGCAGAGAGCCCCGCAAAAAAAGTACGAACAGATATGCCAACAAACAAAAATTCGAAGGCTAAGGCCCAGGCCTCCCAGAAAAAAGGACAACAAAAACAAAAACAAAAACCAGAAAAAAACAAACAGCTTAAAGGGCCAGAGGCGAAGCTTAGTAACCCAAATCCAAAAGAACAAACAAAAATGGACCCGAAAGCAAAATTACAAACGCAGGTGCATGCCCCAAAACAAAGTCTAGAGAGAGATAGTCTTGACGGGACTGAGACTGCATCCACGTCTAAATTAGCCCCAGTAAGTAAAAGCAATGAACCAGGACAGAAGTCAGTGAAGCAAAACTCAGACGAGACAAACACAAAACATGTCTCTACAGTGAGCAAACATAACGATTCAAAAATCGAACATCATGTTCCTATGCACAAGACAGTTGTCCCACTTGAACCCAGTTCTGACATCGAAATAAGGTCGAGCTCTTCAGAGGAAAACACCATCCATGAGATGGAGATAACTCTGAGGGAAAACAAAAGAAAACGTTCGCTTAATAACGATGAAATTCAAAAAGCAAAGAATGTCGTTCAAAATGGGAACCCGGCAGCAAACCTGACCAAAACACAACAAAACATAGAATCCGAAAAAAACTTCACTTCTGAAAATAGAAACAAAACAGGAAAGGGGGCAAGGCGGTCTCTTTTCAAAGAGAGGCAACCTACTCCCGAGTACGTACAATACCCAGTTATTATTGAAGACACTAAAGAAGGAGTGGCCACCTTTAGAGGGCTAGGCCTCCGGCGCTTCCGTACCCTGAACTCAACCATTGGTGACGTCATCTCTCTTCGGCCTTTAGCAGGGGAGAGGTGGCTGATCGGATGCTCCAGTGGCAGACAACAGCAGAAACTGTTACATTTAACCAACATAGCCGGTGTTTCCATCAGATCGTTTATTCCTGAACCCATCACAGAGGGAGTCATAAAAAAGGTCCCCCTTCAACATTCTGATGAGGAACTACTCACCATGAAAATCACAGTTCAAATCCAAACAGAATCCGGATGTCCAGCCCAAAAAGGTCGAGAGACAGTCAAACGTTTTTACAGGTTAAAAAACAAGGACAAAGAACTGTCCGAAGCAGTAAAAGTCACCTTCAAAACGGCAGTCTTGCCACGTATTATGTCTCTCCAGGGAGAGGAATACTCAGTAGAGCCCTATGCCTGCCCTGTCCGCCGCTGCAGTCATTGCAACCGGTTTGGCCACGGGGCGGCCCAATGCAAAGCACCCACCCCCACATGTACCCAGTGCGGGACCAAAGGTCATGGCCGTGATGGCTGTGTGCGGGACCGTCACTGCGTGAATTGTGGGGGTGATCACACAGCAGCATACCTCGGCTGTGCGGAGTATAAGGTAAGGCTCAGAGCGAACAGGATTCGTGCAGCCTCCTATATTCCGTATACCGAGGCTATGCAAAGAGCAAAAGAAGAAATAAACAACGAAAACGCAGAAAGACTACAGAGAGCAGCACCCCCCCAGTCCCCACGAGAACAAAAAGACAGTTTCTGGAGAGCGGATGCTCCCCAAAAGACCTCAACCCCCCAAACTGGATACGCTAATGCCGTTCGCCACGGCCGTTACAACAAAGATAAACACCCCCCCCCCCTCACCCCTGGTGAAAAGCTCAGTCAAAACAAACCATAAGGAGGCGGACAATGGCACTCACCGCACTGCAAAGAGTCCACTAAACAAGGGAAGAGACAAGCCATTTAACCAAGAAGAATTTGTCGCCTCAGTGGCCGATCAAATTTACAGTATAGTAATGAAAAAGATCGAAACCGACCTGGAACAAAAACAGCGAGACATTAAACTTTCGCAGGAAAGGGAACTGACAGCAGAAGTCCTCAAAAAAGTCGATAGTCACAGAGACTCTGTGTTCATAACAACCCACAAACCAGAAGAAAAAGACCTGAGAGGCTACCTGGAGCTCTGCCTCACCTCTATGGTGACTGCTAGGCAGAAGCAGAGCCCCGAGACTCTCATCAACTTATTAACGGATACCTACTGTTTTGTGACAAAAAATAAAGTGTCCGTCCCTAAACCAGACACCTGTCTCATGGCCCTCAGCGCTCTCGCGGGGAGCAGAGATCTGTCGTCTGAGGAAATTCTCACAATTAAAAAATCACTGTAAGTCCCTTGTAATTCTGGACTCCCTAAATGGGGGGCAAAATAAAATAAAGCCAGCATAAATACATGATCGTCATTTGTCAACGGTATTAACTTAAACAAAGGGGACACACAGCTCGCAGGGAGCGAAGGGCATTGCCCCACCTCGCGGGCGTGTGTGTGCTTTTTTTTTTTTTTTTTTTTTTTTTTTTTCCTGATGGTTTTAAACTCCTGTTTCCGGATTACACAATAAACATAAAAACATGATTATATAAACGAGAGGATAGCTGTTTCCTCTCTTCGCAAAATGTACTTCAAACTTAACCCGCTTTGCAACCCTGTATGATTATATGGACAAATATAACCTTATGCCAATTCAACTCTTTAACCCGGACGATAAACACGGCCTCGACCATGTCTCGTTCTTCACAAAAGTAATCTACAACTCTGACATATCCTGTTGTTTTTAAAACTAAAACGCTATTGTACCTCTTCCTATAAATGGTTGTTGGCGCTCGGGTAACAGGGAGCGAAGGGCAGTGCCCCACCTAGTGATCGAGTGCCACAACCCAGACTTTTCCCTTAATGTACATAGTAAATGAAATAATGTGTCCAAATGTTACTAGAAGATCAGTATTACGTGTTTGCGCATGTTCTTTATATTATTCTCACAATGTAGTCACTTTTAAACCTCTTGACGGGTGGTCCTGATTTTTATCTTTTTTTAACGAAACTAAAATTGAATTAAAATCCATGTTTTTAATGGCCCTTCCCCTAGAAAGTCAACGCATATAAAAGAAAAATTATTAATATTCCTCTTACAAGGATCTTAACGTATATTTCTTATTACCCCACCCCCTCCCTTACTCATGGAGAGCGGGGTCGGGGTCCTATCACGGTCGGGCTTGCTTGGTCTTGCCCTTTTCTTTCTCTCCTTTTTTTTTTTTTTTTTTTTTTTTTTTTTTTTTTAAAGCGTATCATCAACTCACGTCCCTAAAAGGAAAATTTCCTGTGAGGACGTAAAGGACCCCTAGATTCAGCATGGAACGGAACTTTTATGAATCGTTTTGTAGTTTTTGTGTCTGGGGCATGTAAACAAAACAAAAATGAGCAAAATTCTGAGAGAAAAACGGGAGCTTTATCAAAGCAAATTTGTTTTACAGTTGTTATTATTTAACGACAAGAAGAGACACAATAAAAATTTTTATACTTTTGATTTCTAAGAGTTGAAATCAATTACGCAGATATATTATAAGTCTACAAAGCCATGACGGTGCCAAAATAGCATGATAGCATTTTTGAATATTTCACTAATCAGAGCAGCAGAATTCTAACTTCATTATATAAAATCAATCTAATCAATGAATTTAGTAAGCACTGATCATTAAAAAATCTCACAACTTAAGAACATCATACCTCTGCATAAATTACGCTTATGCAGTATGTTTCTTCCGATTAATGCAAACACTTTTTTTTTCGCAGAGCAGGGACCCGGCATTGATACCGTCACCTGAAAATCAGTGGCTGTGTTGTAAGACCTACATTTTGTAATTGACAATGACTTGAAAAGGCACGTGTCCCAAGCATATAGGAAAGGTAATACATGTACACTCAACGGTGTCTTTTGCACACTGCTATCTGACAAATTATTTAGAGCGGTCATCAGAAGCAGGCGACGATAGTCGAGTGATTTATTACCCACGGGGGGTTGAGGCTGCAGACAATTAACTGTGAACTGAGAAGGGGTAAGCGGTGGGGGCGGGAGGTAAAAGGGTGGGGTGACAGGCATAAAATAATGAAAACTTGTTATGGTCCGACTTTGGGTTTGGTGTGTGTTGGCTACGCTGATGTCTCAAGTAGACTCACGTTCATAAGGGGGTGGGTAAATCAACATGGTCAGCAATTTTATGATCCAGGTCGACAAAAGACCGTCAAGTGTGTAATTAGCCAATCAGTCAGATGACATCAAGGTGTAAAGTTCTGAATTCTTCTCATACCACCGTTCCGACCTCATCTCTCGGACAAAAGTTGGACAACCAAGTTTTGGAAGAAATTTTCAAGGAAGAATGACATCACAGGTTTCTGGAAAGCAAGGATTTGGGACAAAAGAAAGAATAACTGACACTATGACACACACACACACACACACACACACACACACAAACACACACACAGGTACGAACTCAAACAAACACACTGGCACACCACACACACACACACTGACACCACACACACACACACCGACACACACACACACACACACACACACACACACACACTCACACACTCACGCACGAACACATTCATACAAACTTGCGCGCGCGCGCACTGATTTCTAAACAACAACAACAATAAGCAGTGAACGATGCATGCTAATCATGAGGCAAGAAATGAATGTGGCAAGTTTGATTCAACTTTGACCCGCTCTAAATCCCACGTTGTACACAGGAGCGGTGTCCGTCTGTCTCCCTGAGGATGAAAGGGCTCACAGTTTCCAAAACTTGTGATCAAAATCAAAATCATTCAGTAACCTGGAAAGCTACTTAGAGTGCTGTCTCAATTATCCCCCTATCGCCGTAGGTCGAAGTTGAGGACTATCAATTAAATTAATTTATGAATTTGGTCATTAAAAATCTGAAAATTGCAAATAACATTATTTTTTCATAAAACGATCCAAAAATAATTTCATCTTATTTTTCATTATTTCCTGATTCCAAAAACATATAAATATGTTATATTTGGATTAAAAACAAGCTCTAAAAATTTAAAATATGAAAATTATTATTATAATACATTTTCCGAAATCGATTTAAAAAAACACTTTCATCTTATTCCTTGTCAGTTCCTGATTCCAAAAACATATAGATATGATATGTTTGGAATAAAAACAACCTCAAAAAGATAACAAGTCGCGTAAGGCGAAATAACAACATTTAGTCAAGCTGTCGAACTCACAGAATGAAACTGAACGCACTGCTTTTTTCACCAAGACCACATACTCGTAGTTTCGTCAGTCCAGCGCTCGTGGCAAAGGCAGTGAAATTGACAAGAAGAGCGGGGTAGTAGTTGCGCTGAGAAGGATAGCACGCTTTTCTGTACCTCTCTTCGTTTTAACTTTCTGAGCTGGTTTTTAATCCAAACATATCATATCTATATGTTTTTAGAATCAGGATCCGACAAGGAATAAGATGAAAGTATTTTTAAATTGATTTCGACATTTTAATTTTGATCATAATTTTTATATTTTTAATTTTCAGAGCTTGTTTTTAATCCAAATATAACATATTTATATGTTTTTGGAATCAGAAAATGATGAAGAATAAGATAAACGTACATTTGGATCGTTTTATAAAACAAATAATTTTTTTACAATTTTCAGATTTTTAATGACCAAAGTCATCAATTAATTTTTCAACCACCAAGCTGAAATGCAATACCGAAGTCCGGCCTTTGTCGAAGATTGCTTGACCAAAATTTCAATCAATTTGATTGAACAATGAGGGTGTGACAGTGCCGCCTCAACTTTTACAAAAAAGCCGGATATGACGTCATCAAAGACATTTATCGAAAGAAACATCCGGGGATATCATACCCAGGAACTCTCATGTAAAATTTCATAAAGATCGGTCCAGTAGTTTACTCTGAATCGCTCTACACACACTCACACTCACACACACACACACACACATAGGTGGTTTTACAGTCATTTGGGGTCGGCTGTGTATCAAAATGCCATCTTGCTCAAAACACAGGCATTTGGGGTCTCTTTTGTTTTAAGTGTTAGAAAGTTTCTTAAAACTTCAATGAGCGTTAAATGCCATTTTAAAGTGTGAAAACTCATTTCAGGAGGTTATTACATAAAATGCAACCTCCAGCGTGATTTTTAGAAAAACAGACATTTGGGGACGATGTTTGCTGTACAGCAGTGAAATGGGGACGTATGTGTACACAAAGTGCAGAGCTAGAATTACGTTATCGGTGCTATGAATGTTTTAGGTGTTAGAAAGTTTGTTAAAACTTCAATGAGCGTTAAATGCCATTCTAAAGTGTCAAAACTCATTTCAGGAGGTTATTACATAAAATGCAACCTCCAGCGTGATTTTTGAGAAACAAACAGGTATTTGGGGACGATGTTTGCTGTACAGCAGTGAAATGGGGACGTCCAAAAGTGCAGAGCTCCCGCAGAGCTATATGAATGGTTTCATCACATACATGGCGCTAGGCGACATATGTTGTGAAAAATTTTACAAATCACGTTTTTGCGCCCGATATTTTCTTGTCATCTCCAAAGTCAAGGGACAAACACGAAATTCCTTGACTTTTGGGGTAGCGCGACTCTGTTAATTTTAGGAATTAAAAAAAAAAAATTCATTACTAGGATGTCCCATCGTTGGGAAATTCCGGTCGCTTCCTCCGAGTGGAAAGCTAGCAGTGACAGAGTCGCACTACCCCAAGTCAAGGGATCTATTAGTCCTGTTTCGCCGTTATCCCAATTCGCCCCCATCCCATTTTGGCGACATTTCTCAGGCCTAGTGTCATTTTACCACCATATCATTTACCAATAGCCCCACATCCCATTTTGGCGCAATCCCGTTTGGCCGTTAGCCCATTTCGCCCCCATCCCATTTTTGCGACATTTTACAGGCCAAGTGTCATTTTACCACCATGTCATGTACCATTAGCTCCACTTCCCATTTTGGCGCAATCCCGTTTCGCCGTTATCCCATTTTGCCCCCATCCCATTTTTGCGACATTTCATAGGCCATGTGTCATTTTACCACCGTGTCAAACCACTAGCGCCACATTCCATTTTGTCGCCATGCCGTTTTGCCGTCATCCCATTTTGCCGCCATCTCTATTTCGCGACATTTTGGATTGTGGCAAAAATGGAATTTGGCGTAAACGGAATGTCTTCCTAGTTGAATAACGCAGTATAGTAGTATAGTGAGGCTTGGCAAGAAGAATAAATAAAAAATGTGATGGCGGCCAAATGGGATGGTGTCAAAATGGGATGACGTGCTATTTTTATGACACGGTAGTAAAATGACGCTTGGCTTGTGAAATGTCGCGACAATGGGATGGGGGATAAATGGAATACGGTGAAACGGCATGGCGGCCAAATGGGATATGGTGTCAAAATGGGATGTCGCGCTATTGTTATGACATGTTAGTAAAATGCCCTGTCACGTAGTCTCAATCCAAATTGGAAATCCATAGCATCATCATTATAATCATCCTCATCTCATTAATCATCCAAAATTATAAATTTTATAAAATGACGCTTGGCTTGTGAAATGTCGCGAAAATGGGATGGGGAAAAAATGGGACGGCGGCAAAATGGGATTGCACCAAAATGGGATGTGGATCAGCCACTAGATTTCCAATTTTAAAGTCTTAGGTATGACCCGGTGTGGCGTTTTCATCTTTCGTCGTGTTGATATTTCGATTTTCGGCCTCGTTGATCTAGTATAAACTCTACACTGAACAAAAAAAACACCCTTCGATAGTACTGATGAGCGACCTTGTGTACCTTACATTCATGGGGCCAAATTTGTCCAACCAATTATTTTATTTAACTTAGAAATTTGATTCATCCTAAAATGTTTCCCTTCTTACTCAAGGGACGTAACCACTCGGTACACGTTTTCGAAGAATTCGATTTTGGGAGTGAAATCTATTTAATTTCACAACCAATTTTTTTCACATGCAAGAAACTGACATGCTTTTCGTCCATAAATAATTTCTCTTCTTAATTTTACCAGGAAACAACATTTCGGTCTCGAGTAAATATCGAGGGGGAAATATGTACACAGGCGAAAGATGAAATCGTGACACCGGCCGAGGTTCAAACCCACGACCTCCCGATCACGGGGCGGACGCCTTACCACTAAGCTAATCGTGCCGGTTTACCCTTGAGTGACAGACGGACAGACAAAAGAATATACAGACAGACCGTAATTAACACAAACACACACACTCAGCAGAGCAAAGCGGTATAACACACAAACTCAGCAGAGCAAGGCAGTATTACACACACAGACTCTGCAGAGCAACTAAGTCGGTGACACACAGACACAGTTATTTGGGGACGATGTTTGCTGTACAGCAGTGAAATGGGGACGTCCAAAAACCGATAGCTCTGCGCTGTGCTATGAATGGTTTCATCAGTTACATATGGCGCTAGGCGACATAAGAGTATTTCCAATCCAGTCAGTAGCTAGCATTCACGACCCTGACAACGGATGGTTTGAGTCTGATTTATGAGAATGAGAATGAGGGAGAGAGAGTTGTATTAAATTGAATTGAATTAAATTGAATTGAATTTATCTTTCTCTTAACACTGTAACAGAACAAGAAATGCTAAAATGGTTTTTTTTCATCCCGCCCTCGCCCATTGAGTTGAAATAGAAGTTAACCACATTATGTTTGAAAATGTTCCAGTGCTTTATGTACAATAATGTTTCAATACAATCATAGTGTATTAACATTTTACCAGTATCAGCTGCAAAATAGAAGTAGTGCTTTACAAGTTTCGAAAGAGAAACAGCATGTAATGATACGTAAATGGTGTACAGCAGTGAATTGGGGACTGTTTCCCAAACAGCAGTCAGATGGGGTCTGGTTGTTGTACAGCAGTCATTTGGAGGCACAAGCTAAAACTGCTTCAGAGATGTGTGTTTTTCATTGGCTTTGATCTCCGCTGAGAGGGAGAGAGTCAGAAAGAGCGACATAGACAGATAGACAGAGACAGAGAGACAGACCGAGACAACAAAGGAGAGGTTTAGGACACCCCCTTACCCTTGAGTGACAGACAAAAGAATATACAGACAGACAGACCGTAATTAACACAAACACACTCAGCAGAGCAAAGCTGTATAACACAAACTCTGCAGCAAGGCAGTATTACACACACACACTCTGCAGAGCAACTAAGTCGGTGACACACAGACACAGGTATTTGGGGACGATGTTTGCTGTACAGCAGTGAAATGGGGACGTCCAAAAACCGCATGTGCTTGTTTGTTTGTTTGTTTGCTTCACGCCCAGCCGACCACGAAGGGCCATATCAGGGCGGTGCTGCTTTGACATATAACGTGCGCCACACACAAGACAGAAGTCGCAGCACAGGCTTCATGTCTTACCCAGTCACATTATTCTGACACCGGACCAACCAGTCCTAGCACTAACCCCATAATGCCAGACGCCAGGCGGAGCAGCCACTAGATTGCCAATTTTAAAGTCTTAGGTATGACCCGGCCGGGTTTCGAACCCACGACCTCCCGATCACGGGGCGGACGCCTTACCACTAGGCCACCGTGCCGGTATGGTTTGAGTCCTATTTATGAGAACGAGAATGAGGGAGAGATGATTGTATTGAATTGAATTGAATTAAATTGAATTGAATTGATCTTTATCTTAACACTGTAACAGAATAGGAAATGCTAAACTACTTTTTTTTTCATCCCGCCCTCGCTCATTGAGGTGAAATAGAAGTTAACCACATTATGTTTGAAAATGTTTCCAGTGCATTATGTACAATAATGTTTTAATACAATCATAGAGTATTAACGTTTTACCAGTATCAGCTGCAAAATATAGTAGTAGTGCTTTACGAGTTTTGCAAGAGAAGCAGCATGTAATGATACGTAAATGTGATACAACAGCGATCAAAGTTCAAGTCTGAAGGTAGGCTCTGAGAAGTGTAACCAGTGCATGCAAATCCTTGGCGATATGATTTATCTCAATAAGGTACAGTGTTCGTCGCACATCCGCAGGCTCCTCAATAAATGCCAGTCGTTCTGATTCATCATAACTCATGTCTGCTTTGTCCCTGAATAACGTCCAGTACAATGTTTCAGCTTTGGTACAATCGTAGGTGAACATGAAGTCATCTGATTTTGCAAGCAGCTGTTTGGATGAAGCATTGTACACCATTCTAATCACTTTCTTTCGTGTTCTGGGGTTCGTAGTAATTTCTAAAGCAAGTGCTTTTACTTCCCCTAGACTGTACTCCCTTTCCAAAGCATCCTTTTCAGCTTTAGTCAACTGCTTTTCCACTGGTTCCTCTGTATCACTCTCTGACGTAAAATATCTGTCCTTGTCACTGTCAGTGGCCACGCATGTGGAGTCAACGGATTGCTGCAAGGCAGGTTCCGTCAGCTTGGATGGAATGTGGCTCCGTGATTCACGTGCTTCAATGTTCACAACACAGCTTGCCTCGCTGTCAATGCGTTCGCCGGCGTGTAGTCTCATTTTCTGTTTGTGCCTAACGTCGGGAACTTTGTCGTACGTGTTTGTGTGAATTATGCCTGATGTTGTGCTGGTATGATTTCGCAGATGATCGATCAGCTGTATCAACAGAAGAAACGCATACCTCTTTGCTGTTAAATTGTTGGGATCATTGTCTGTCACGTCTGAGCTGCGAAGGGGTTTTGTTTACGTTGCGTTGACTAGCTCGGCAAATGGCGGCCTGTTGGTTCTCTGTGCTGAGCAGTTGAAGTGTGACTGTGGCTCCTTCTCATTCTCCGGTGACTTTCCAGTACTTGACATAGTGGTCAGCTGGCAGGCCTGTCAAGGTAGCTTCCACAGCAGTTGGTAGTCCAACGACAGGCATTTTCTTCACTTGTTCAAGTAAATTGCTGGAGCGAAAAATGTGTGCTACCGGAGGGACAGATAGAGAGAGAGAGAGAGAGAGAGAGAGAGAGAGAGAGAGAGAGAGAGAGAAAGAGAAAGAGAGAGAGAGAGACAATGACAATGACAATTCTTTATTTAACGAGGGTAGTAGATTAAGCAGTGGTCTGCTTTTTTACATCCAGCCCTCGCCCTAAAGAGGGACTAACTAAAAAAATGAAATAAAAAATACAAGATAAAAATTAGAAAATAGATAACTAAAATTCTACATTTTAACAGATAACTAAAGTGAAAACACATTATACATATGTACACAAAATGCATTACATTGAGGTAAATTGCGAGTTGATTGATGTGAATTAAGTGGTATAGTGCAGCTTGCACTTTCTCAACATCATGCTCTAATCCATACATTACATTTTAAAGAAAATCAATCAAACAAGCAAGACATTGCTAAGATCATCACACATCTAAATACATGTAGTGGTTGGTTTGTAAGTCCCTTCATTCGAAAAGGGTTTGTGTACATTATACCAATAAAGAGGAGAGGGGCATGTTTAATACAAAAATTGTATTTGTAATTGTAGAGAGAGAGAGAGAGAGTGAGAGTTGGGGTAATTAAATAAGAGAGAAAGACAGAGACAGAGTGAGAGAGACGGACAAACAGACGGACAGACATACGGACAGACAGTAACCTGCGAGAGAGAGGAAGACAGACAGATAGGCACACAGTCAAAAACCGGAAGAAAAAAAATCATAGAAAGAGATAGAGATAAAAGACACAATTGCAACAGCTCTGCAGATTTCTTTCCTACGTGTTTGTTTAAAACAAATCTGACAGAGAAAGGAGAACAAAACAGAGAGAGAGTAGGAAAGAGAAAGTGTGTAAGAGAGAGAGAGAGAGAGAGAGAGAGAGAGAGAGAGAGAGAGAGAGAGAGAGAGAGAGAGAGAGAGAGAGAGAGAGAGAGGGGGGGCGAGAGAGAGAACGGGAGAGAGAGATGACGATGATGATTTAACGTTGTTATACAATGAATAGGGTTAGAGGCTATCACGCAGCAAACTCTCCAAGAGAGGGAAATAAAGAGATATATCATCATCATCATCATCATGATCATGATCATCATCATCATCATCATCATCATCATCATCATCATCATCATCATCATCATCATCATCGACATCGGCATCGGCATCGGTATTGGGATCAGCATCGTCACCTACATGTGTCTTTTCATGTTGTTTTTTTGTTTGTCGGCTTGTCTAGTCTGTCTGTCTCTGTCTCAGTCTCTGTGTCTGTCTGTCTGTCTGTCTGTCTGTCTGTCTGTCTGTCTGTCTGTCTGTCTGTCTGTCTGTCTGTCACGGGCTTGGGGTCTCTGTTTAATTTCGTCTGTTTTCCGTTGTTGCATCTTATTTGCATAACCATCTTCGATAATCATTTGGTCGAAATTTGCCAGGAATAAACCATCATTTGTAATACATTATGCTGACTGTAAGAGAGAGAGAGAGAGAGAGAGAGAGAGAGAGAGAGAGAGAGAGAGAGAGAGAGAGAGAGAGAGAGAGAGAGAGAGAGAGAGAGAGAAAGAGAGATGAAGAGAGCGAAAAAGAGAGAGAGATGGCGAGAGAGAGATGGGGAGAGAGAGAAGGGGAGAGAGAGAGAGAGAGAGAGAGAGAGATGAAGAGAGCGAAAAAGAGAGACAGATGGCGAGAGAGAGATGGGGAGAGAGAGAAGGGGGGAGAGAGAGAGAGAGAGAGAGACAGACAGACAAACAAACAAACAGACAGACAGACACACAGACACGCAGACAGACACCAAAGGTTGAGAATAGAGAGAAAACAAGAAAAGTGTGAAGCAGCCGTGCATATTTCTTTTTTGCATAATCCGTGAAAGTAACCTAAGAGAGAGAGAAGAACAGGCAGACAGGCAGGGATGTGTGTGTGTGTGTGTGTGTGTCTGTCTGTGTGTGTGTGTGTGTAGAGTGATTCAGACTAAACTACTGTACCGATCTTTGTGAAATTTGACAGGAGAGTTCCTGGGTATGATATCCCCGAACGTTTTTTTCATTTTTTTGATAAATGTCTTTGATGACGTCATATCCGGTTTTTCGTGAAAGTTGAGGCGGCACTGTCACGCCCTCATTTTTCAACCAAATTGGTTGAAATTTTGGTCAAGTAATGTTCGACAAAGCCCGGACTTCGGTATTACATTTCAGCTTGGTGGCTTAATTAAATTAAAAATTAATTAATGACTTTGGTCATTAAAAATCAGAAAAATGTAAAAAAAACAAAAACAAATTATAAAACGATCCACATTTACGTTCATCTTATTCTCCATTATTTGCTGATTCCAAAAACATATCAATATGTTATATTTGGATTAAAAACAAGCTCTGAAAATTAAAAATATAAAAATTAGTATCAAAATTAAATTGTCCAAATCAATTTAAAAACACTTTCATCTTATTCCTTATCGGTTCTTGATTCCAAAAACGTATAGATATGATATGTTTGGATTAAAAACACGCTCACAAAGTTAAAACGAATAGAGGTACAGAAAAGCGTGCTATCCTTCTCAGCGCAACTACTACCCCGCTCTTCTTGTCAATTTCACTGCCTTTGCCGTGAGCGGTGGCTGGCGATGCTACGAGTATACGGTCTTGCTGCGTTGCATTGCGTTCAGTTTCATTCTGTGAGTTCGACAGCTACTTGACTAAATGTTGTATTTTCGCCTTACGCGACTTGTTTTTGTTTTGTTTTAATAAACTGAGAGAGTAAGAAAAAGACAAAAAGAGAGACAGAGCTAGAAATACAGAGAGACAGACAGAGAGACGGACCGACCGACAGAATTAGTGCGAGATAGAGATAGAGAGACACACAAACAGGGACAGACAGACAGAGACCGACATTTTGAGAAGAATGAAGAGAAAACCAGCAGTATTATATGCATAGTCTTAAGCTGTGTTTCCATATCGCGACGCGATGGCAGCACGATAGTTGCGGCGAGGTGGCGGCAGCGTCAAAACCGATCGCAACAGTAATATCAAAGAACGCATGTTTCCATATGTGCGACGCGACGGATGCTTCATCTGGGGATTTAATCAAGTTTGAGTGAATCTTTCTTGAAGGTTTTTCTTTGTATTCATAAATTATGAGTAATCTAAGCTTAATTAGTTTGGACAACATTTTGGATGAAATTATTGCTGCTGCAGGAACATTGAATTGGCAAGTCTGTAACAGTAATCGTCTCTCTGACCCCCCCCCCCCCCCCCTTGCTTGCTGAAAAATAAAATTAACTCTCTTCCCGTCCTCTGTCACATCCTCTGATTCTTTTGCTGTATCTTTTCCTCTTTTTTTGGTAAAAATTGTATCTTGTCTGTCTTACATTTATAACAAGGGGATAAGCGATTCTCTGACCTTGACATATGCATAACGTGAAATAATAATTCCTATCTAGATGTACATATTTATAACCACATTTAATATAAGCTTAGCTTATTGTGTGGTTACAAATGTTTATATCGCATATATATGTAAGTTATCCAAAGAATGAAATTGTTTTGAGACCTATAGCACCGTTAGTTTGTCAGAACAGGAGGTGGTCCATATCAGGCAGTTGTCCATGTTAGGCTATTTTCCCTTACGACCAGGGTGTGCTTATTGCGTGTCTTATGAGAAACAGACCGCGTGCAGAAACACACACACAACACTATGATGTGTTGTCGTATTAGTTTTGCTTTGGTCAATCGTAGGACCCTATTCTGAGGTCTCAATATTTTCCCACGGTCTTCCCAACGCATGCGATGTCACTTTCCATTGAGCGTTTTTGCCACCATTTGGCAAGGAGTTATCAGCTGAGATAAAACGACTGTAAGTAGAACGCGAAAATCACACCTGGACTCGATCCGACCGACTGGTTCTTGTATACGCAAGAGCACTTGATAGTCTCTGCCGCGGATCATAAAATCGTATAATCTGCTGATTTTCGCATCCCGAATCTACTCAGCTTCGTCCCAATAGGCCCACTTAAAACATCACACGCGGAATTTAAATTAGCTAAGAGGGACAACTGGACACCACATGTGAGAACCACACGCACCAAGACATTGTCAGCATTGAGAGAATGTTTCACGGAATTGTTTCACGATTCTGTGACACTGTTATATTGCGGGTTATGATATTTTCTTCGTTTCTGATTTGAATTCATGTAAATGAAATCAAGTTAAAATTAAACACTATTGTTTTTTTAGAAAACCAATGCGGACCCTGAAAGAAATAACGTTTCACTCAGATAAATTTTATCCAGCCTGTCACGTTTTTTTCATTATACATTTGACAGAAAAAAGAAAAAATAACAAAAGAAAAAATTAACCCATCTGTGTGGGATTAAAATCAAACGTCGA
>NC_090245.1:102685677-102855677 GCF_037325665.1 Littorina saxatilis
TCAAAAGGGGTATTGTGCAAGTTGGCTATTAAACCATTGTAATTCGGAAAATGTCTTTAACCTTCGCCGGCACTCGTGGGTCCGTGCGGACCCAGAAGGGTGTTTGATTGCAAATATCTTTTAAACGAGTTGGAATTTTTTAATGAGCTTTTAGAAATGCCTCAGACACCTAACAAGCTATCATCTCCTAAAAGCTCATTAAATTTCAGTGATAATTAATTAATTAATTAATGGTCAAATTTAGACTACACACGGAAGCATTTGTGGGGACGTGCGGACCCATACTTCTCAAAGAAGGAAAAGCGTGTATACCCTTCCGAGGCACTCGTGGGTCCGTGCGGACCCATAAGGGTGTTTGATTGCAAATGAGACAGTGACAAAAGGTCAGGTGTCATGTCTACTGTCCCGAATGACACACGATTGCTGACATTTCACCATTGCCAAAAGAATAAACAAATAAGAAATAGGTAGAAAATGAATGTGAAAACTGACTTTGATTGTTGATCAGTATTTTCTATACCACTAACAAATAATCTACTTACACATAGCTGTTTGGCAAATGTATGTTGCATGGGACACACTGACATGAAAGTGGAAGATGTTTTTCCCTCTAGAGAAACTACATATCAAGTTACACTTTTTGTGCTCTTCCATTCCAGTTGGCAATCAATTGTTAACGCATGTTATTAGAAAAAATAGAACGAAAACAGATTAGATAGAATGAAAAATGTACTGGTGATGTCATTTGGGACATACTGACATGAAAACGTCACCTTTTGTCATTGTCTCAAATATCTCTTAAACGAGTTGGAATTTTTTAATGAGCTTTTAGAAATGCCTCAGACACCTACAAAGCTTTCATCTCCTAAAAGCTCATTAAATTTCAGTGATAATTAATTAATTAATTAATTAATTAATGGTCAAATTTAGACTACACACGGAAGCATTCGTGGGGACGTGCGGACCCATACTTCTCAAAGAAGGAAAAGCGTGTATACCCTTCCGAGGCACTCGTGGGTCCATGCGGACCCATACTTCTCAAAGAAGGACAATTGTGCAAACCCTTCCGTGGCACTCGTGGGGCCATGCAGACCCATAATATTTTACCAAATACCGTGTGCAGTCTAAATTTGACCATTAATTAATTAATTAATTATCACTGAAATTTAATGAGCTTTTAGGAGATGATAGCTTTTTAGGTGTCTGAGGCATTTCTAAAAGCTCATTAAAAAATTCCAACTCGTTTAAGAGATATTTGCATCAAACACCCTTCTGTGTCCGCACGGACCCACGAGTGCCACGGAAGGATATGCATATTTTTCTTTCTTTGAGAAGCATGGGTCTGCACGGCCCCACGAGTGCCACGGAAGGATATGCACATTTTTCCTTCTTTGAGAAGCATGGGTCTGCACGGCCCCACGAATGCGTCCGTGTGTAGTCGATAACGAGTGCCGGCGAAGGTTAATGGCTGAATAACAATGAGTTCCTTTATACGTTGGATTGGGCAAGCCATATCCATAAATATATCTAGCATCAATAAACCTAAAAATACACTAAGGTCTTTTTCAAAAACAATAGTCTGTTTTAAAAACTTTCAGCAATTTTCAACTTTATAAATCTATACTATAGATACATCAAAAGAAATTTGGTCAGACATGGGATTCAGAAAAAGTGATAATTAAGGAAAAAAAAAGTAGGGTCCAGGGGCAACGCCCCTGGTCGGGGTCTGGGGTCTGAAGGTTTTTAGTATTTTAGACACACAAAAATGGCCCTGAAATGCATATTTCAGCTTAATCATAGCCCCCCCCTCCCTTTCCATGTTTCTCAAATTAATTTTACGCTAAGACTCAAAATAAGGAGGAGAAAGAGAGAGAGAGAGAGAGAGAGAGAGAGAGGCGGGGATGGGGGGGGGGTGGTGGCGTGTGACGGTGTGGTTTCAATGTTCTTACCTCGTCGGTGCCAAACGACCCCAGTGACTGATTACACGACTGGGTTTTCAGGATAGTCAGGTGCTTGTTGCTTTTCAAGTGGCTTTTGAGGGCAGTCTTTCCATTGGAACCGTAGTTGATAACATTAACATCGTTGCACAAAGTGCACTAAGTTTTTCCCGGCAAGTTGATTTTAGCAAAAGCATCGCCAACTTTCAGTTTCACGTCTTGTGTCTTCTGGCCTTTCTCGTATTTCCAGCTCAATGATACAACTTCATCGAGCCAGTCGAATCTCCAGAGATTTTTCTTGTACTTCTGCTGGTCAATTTCCCGGGATAGAACGGTTTCGTCTCGCTTTAGCTTCCTCATCATTTTGGCAAGTGGCTCGAAGCGATGTAAAAATGGCGCCGAATCATTCTCATACGGTATGCTTTAGCTTATACTGAATCCCCGATAGCTACGTTGAAACGGTGACTGTAGGAGACAAAGACACAGAGCGCGTTCCCATACGGATCGACCAGCAACAGTCTGACCGTTTTAGGAACCAACCGTTCAAGAATAGTATGGAATGGAGCGTCGCGATCAGCGGACCGGCCGAAAAACTTGGGTCTTTACCTACATATACCCCAACATTTTCTCAGCGGATTTGCACGAATCTCAAGAATGATCCCTGGAGCCTAAAAATTTACGGAATTCCGTAATTTTACGGAAGAATCCCATGTCTGTTTGGTGCAATTAAACAGGTAACCTAATGGCAAATCATTGTGTAAAACTTTCTTTACAACTTTCTTTCACAAAGTGTACATATTTTTTTTTTTTTTTAGCAATATTGTTTTCGTGGTGCAGTACCTGTGTTTAAAAATAATAAAATACACAGCGGACATAATTTCGCTTTATTTGAATGACTTTCCACTTTACAAAGATTGGTTTAGAATTAGAGCGCAGATTTAAACCAATTTGAAAAAAACAGTTGCTTATACCTTCTACCATGCTTGGTACTTTGAACAAACTTTATGATTGTTTTTGAGGCTTTCATTGTTGCAGCCCAATGCTGCTCAGTGCAAATTAACTTTTTTGAAGGCGAAGTGTCTGCACCCAGACACATCCTTACTCTGAGGTCTCAAAGCAAACCCGCAAATTGAGGCACACCTCCCAACGCCATGCAAGATATTGCAGATTTATTGCACGATTACGTGGCTAGAGCGGATAGGGCAAGTAGCCTAATAAGTTTACAATTTAAAACGAATGCTTCTTTCATTGACAAAAGCAGTAATCATGTGTCAAAACACTGGATCGGCTTTGGAATGCGCTTGTAAATAAAAGTAGACAATGAATTTTTCTTGTGATTCCACTGACCAATCTGCTTGTAGTCTGGACAATCAAGCGTACAAAATATGGCAAAATCGTATGGGTTCACAGGTCTGCTATACACTTCAGGTTTGGGGTGTCCACAAGCTAACTTTTTTTTTACTCGAGCATGTTGGCAACGAACTGGAGAACAACATCTGACCATGTTGATCGGTGGGTGGCCCACTCCGAGGGTCAATGCGCTCCGTTAGTTGCACGAGCTGTTCCTCAGAGAGGGGGCAAGCCGTGGCAGGCACATCCTAACGACTGTCTGGCAAAGGATGGTCCTCGATTATCGATTGAAGGCTTCTCCCTTTCCAGAAGTCCTGTACTGCTGTGGATGTGCTGGCTCGTCTCTCCAGCATCCCCCTGAAGAAGAGCTGCAGGGGAGTTCTGTTGCGCTCTGTCCTCAGGGGTTGGTGGTTCTTCTGTTCCACAATCCACTGTAGGGACCGGTTCAGCCTGGGCAGAAAAACATAGTGGAGGGCCCACAAGTGAATGGGATTGTCCATGTTCAGTATCCCCAGACCACCTTCTGCCTGTGGTGTTCCCATTGCAGTAAACAGGTCATGGTAAGGGTTCACCACATCTTTCCAGACGTCGAGCCAGAGACGCTCGATCCTTTGGTTATGGTCACTGCGGCCTTGCATCGCACTGCCTCTCCCTTCTCCCCTGTGTTCATTCATGAGGGCGACGACATCCAGATTCTCGCCACCATGGTCCATGCGGACTCTTGACGGGAGTCCAAAGCGTTGGGTTCCACCCAAAAACAGATCCCGAACGGTCTCTGACCTGTTGTTTCGGTGGCATGGAGGAAGGTAGTGGCCCGGCTAAAGCCATCGATTGCCCCATGAATCACCATTTTCCACCTGCAATATAACAAACAGAGATCCGTTTCCATATGTGATTTCACCACACAAATTCTGATTAAAGAGTTATTGGGAAATAAGTACAGGTAACATGCTCAGTAAATATTAAAAAGTAATGGTCAAAGTGCTTTTTCATGACCGAGAATCAAGACCATTATTTTTAATATATATCATTGAGAAAAGGTGTGTAACCCATTTAATCCACCTTTCTTCAATTTTGCAAAGAAATAAATCAAGAAAAGCAATTGCTTTATATGACTTTTCTTCGTCATGTCCATAAGCCTTAAGGGTCTTGTAGGTCTTAAAAGGAGGATTCCACTAACTGCTGGGACTCTAAAATTTGATAAAAATAAGCAAAATTTTGGTAATGTCTGCTGGTTAATAACACATACAATTCAGTGAAATTTAATAAAAAATAACTGAGAAAACCGCAATGTAAAGCTTTTACAAACTTGACCCCACTGTGACCCCAAAATGTGACAGGAATCAACCAAACTAGGGTCACGTAGGTAGATGATCAAATCCTTCAAGTGTTCAAAGTTTCAAAGCTCAAGCTTCAAAAACACCTGAGATAACATCAATGTTAAGATATTTTGATTCGAACATGACCCCCTGTGACCCCAAAACTTGACGAAGGTCAATCTTCTTCTTCTTCAGCGTTCGACGATGGCTGTGTCTAGATTCTTTCAGGCCTGGGAATGAGTAAAAGTGGTTTGGGCGTACTGACGGGAAAATGTTGCGTTTTAAGCATTTTTAAGGGCACACGGAGGCTCTTTTCTTACACAATTAGAAAAGGACTTCGTCGTAAATACGACGAAAGGCGTATCATTCCCAGGCCTGTTCTTTGGCCCGTGATGTTGACGAAGTGGGCTGTGACGAAGGTCAATCAACCTTATGTCGTCTTCTTCTTCTTATGCGTTCGTGGGCTGAAACTCCCACGTGCACTCGTGGTTTGCACGAGTGGAATTTTACGTGTATGACCGTTTTTACCCCACCATTTAGGCAGCCATACGCCGCTTTCGGAGGAAGCATGCTGGGTATTTTCTTGTTTCTATAACCCACCGAACTCTGACATGGATTACAGGATCTTTTTCGTGCGCACTTGGTCTTGTGCTTGTGTGTACACACGGGGGTGTTCGGACACCGAGGAGAGTCTGCACACAAAGTTGACTCCGAGAAATAAATCTCCCGCCGAACGTGGGGACGAACTCACGCTGACAGCAGGCAACTGGATACAAATCTAGCGCGCTACCGACTGAGCTACATCCCCGCCCACAATCTTATGTCAAGTTGGTACATTATCAAAACCTAGAAGTGTGCGTACTATTAACCCTTACACCGGTGCAATTCTGTAACACATGTTACATAGCCACTGGTGAATTAACAGAGAGAAACATAACAAAAAACAGTCATATAGGTTTTCGCATCAATGGGAGGTAATCGGAACCGACCAAACAGACTGAGCCAATAGCGCGACATATGTCGTGACAACCAGGTGACAGCATACGTAAAGTAGCGCGACATATGTCGCGACAACCAGCCTAAGGGTTAAAGCTCTAGCTAAAAACACATCTGAGATAACATCAACGTTAAGTTTTTATTAAACGAACATGACCCCGCTGTGACCCCAAAATTTGATGAGGGTCAACGAAACTGCGGTCACTTCGTGAAATCATCAAACCCTAAAAGTGTGCAAAGTTTCAGAGGTCTAGCTGTATAAACTTCTGAGATAACAGCTCAACGTTACATTTTTTGTCCTTGGACAGACAGACAGCCTGCCCACAGCACACATAATTATTTTGATCAAGTATTATTCACTCAGCCAGTCTACCTGCACAAGCATGTGATTAATCCATGGTTGAAGAGTTCTGTGAAAATTGCGCAATTCTGCAAACTCTTTATAGCAGTTAATTTAATTTCGAATAAAATAAAGTACATAGTTGTTCTGCTAAGACGATAAGGCAAATATTTTTGCGTTCTTTTCATGTTTAAGTATCTCGGGAAAAAAAGTTCTATTTATGAAGTGAAATATAATTGACCTACAGATTACTGTCTTTTTATTTGTACAAATGCAAAATGGGAACAACTCTATTTTCTACACAAAATATGAGAGTTACTTGCCTTGAGACCTTGTGTCTGGTACAACGTAGATTTTGATTTAGAAAACAACCAAACTTATGGATCTTATATTGGATTCTGTGTGTTGAAACCTGAAATGAATAGTGTAAATGCAGTTGAGTATGTATGAGCTCTTTCCTCTTTCGAATATTTGAGCATTCAGAACTTTTCAGTCACCAAGCAGTGACCACACAGTGTGGTTTCTCAACCTATGAGCTATCGAGGATTCAGACTGGTTGCTGGGTGGTTATTTGTTAGGACTAGGTAGCTTGGTATTCACCGAAAAGTATTCCCCCCTCTGCTTATTTCTCTGTTAACTTGAAGGGGTGTTTATTGTTAAAAAAAACACCAAGCAACCAAATTTAAATAACCACCCAGTAGAAATGGTAAGGTATAACCAGAATATGTTTTGTATTCCGTGGGGAAATCATCAATGGACCAGTCTTTCATTACATATCCAGAAAATGACAAAATAAAAAGAAAAGAAAAGAAAATACTTGCACACGACTCACCTTCGTTACCCACCTACCCCTTAGAAGACGCCCTTCCTTTTACGATCCCAAACAAGACATTTTCAAGACCCTGTTTCATAGCTGCCAACCCCTGTGAAGCCCAAAGAGTAGCATTTTGGAACTTTCACCAAATGTCAGAGTTGCAATTGGTGTTTATAAGCGTAGCACTCGCATAATCTTAAATTTGAATCGCAAGCCCGCATTTAAAATGCCATCAAAAACGTTTGTAAGATTCTGAGAGCTCTACGACATTACAACCGTCTAAACATAGTTCAATGTCACACGCTTTCCTTCTTTGCCACTACTAAAGCAAACGTATGCAAGATTGTATGTTACACGCTTTAGGAGCATGGCAAGAACGGATTCAAACTCAAAATCGTCACTCCAAAAAAACATAAAATGCACACACGACTTTTATTTCTCCTGCTGTTATCGTTTCTTCTCTTTACAGATTCTTCAACGCTCAGAATACTGAAAACGGCACCCCAGACGACAGTACTGTTTCCATACGCGAATTTAACTTCCCTTGGAAAGTGGTTCGCTCAGGAGGCCTGTTTGTCTGACACTATAAGGACAGAGTTCTGAACATAGATGACAAAGATTCCGGAATGAACAAACATTTTGCGGATGCAGACACAGAAAGACGTCATGAAGAATGAGATGCTTCAAAAGATACAGACTGTGACGATGACTGTGACGTCATTCCCATATAACGAGACGTCATTCACAGTTGTTCGGCCACTTCCGTCAAAAAGTAGATTTAGACAATCAACGTAATCTCGTGTGGAAGAAAACGTCTGTCACACAACCAAGTCGGAATAGCAGGTATTATTACCTATACACGCAAAGTCTGTCGAATTCTTCGGCAAAAATCGTTGAAAATGATTTGCCCGCATCGGTGTGGAACTTGCACCATAATCTTCACCACCCTTACGTTTCCCCGTTTTTATCCTGTCTCCCTCCAGTTTCCACTTCTAACACCGTCACTGTGCACAGCTTACAACTTAACAAGTGCATTGCATATTCTAATCAAATTCACAATTGGCGCATAGAGTCACCGGAAATGCGAATGCTTGCAATAAAATTCACGATTTGCTAAGCAAGTCACGTGGACAATATCGAGTCATAACGGAGTGGTTCCCAGCCATCGGTACTCGACTAGTTATGCAATGTTCATTGTTGATTGTCAAGCAATAAGTGAACATTTTGCACGCTTGTCATTTTTTTTTTTTTAGCGTAGCAGCTCAGGGCTTAGAGTAGCAGCGTAGCAATTCCTGCAAAATCGGAGCATGCTGCGCCAAAATCGTAGCAATTGGCAGGTATGCTGTTCTCTAAGATATTCTGCTCATAACCTCTGTAAGTTTACCCCCATTATAAGACCTTATTATCTCAGGGTTATGTAGGTCTTAAAAGAAAGATTCCAGCGTCATAAAATAAGAGAATTCCTTATCACCCTTATGCCACCTGTATCAATCCACTCAAATTCCATGTTCAAACTGGCACAACCCCCAACATCCTCCCCACCACCGGACACACTCAACATTCACCAAATTTTTAAAAAGGATTTTTTTGTGCCCAGTGTATGTATTTGTAGCTGTACTCACGATATCAACTTGTGGTATCCGTCTAGATGCCAGAGAGCGTTTGGTCCTGATACTTGGTACAGACGACGTCTCGTGGGCCTCAACGCCAAAGCTCTGACAGCTACTCCACCAGGATCAACCCGCGGGATGGCTCCCCGTACTCTGTGCCTTTGTGGAGCGTGTAAGAATACAACTTATTACACTAACGTGACATACCACTCATGTCATAACAATACCATTCACTCTACATTGCATGTGTAAAGAGGTCTTGTCTGACAAGGACCTGATTTTTCACTGCCTCCAATACCGAAACAAGCGTCCTTCTTTGAACACTCGGAAGAATTTTAAGAACGTAAACACCACACCAGTGACATTTCCTTGCTTTGACATAAAAGATTACACGAGGCATTCGGAGAGATCCAGGTTCAATTTTTAAGCTTCTTCAATCTGGGCGCTTCGACAAAGGGACATTTACAGCAATGAACATGCAACAGTATGTACAGGGTCCCCACTGGTTTTTAGAAACAAAATTCCATGACTTTCCCATGAGCCTCAATAACATTTTCCATGACTAGATCCACAGGTCGCCATTTCCGAACACGCAAACTTTTTACATCTTGTCACTGCCAGTTTTGACACTGGCTTGCTTTGCACTGAATTTGAGTCAGTTTCTACGCAGTGTCTCTTTGACAAGCAAGTCAAGCATTTGCTACGCAGTCAGATTATCGGTAATGTTTGCTGGTCCTGTCATTTCACTAAACTGGACCAGCCACTGTTTGTATCCATCTGCACTTTCGTAAATTCCGTTTCATAACCGTCACTAACACTGTGACTTGACGAACTGTCATTTTTTTCACCGCGATACACAGTTCATTGCGAAGATCTTCCTTGGTAATTCGTTCCAATTCCGCATACTTTTTGTTGTCAAGAAACAACTCGAAAGAAAGCTGGCGTGCTAAAGGTTATTTTTTTTTCTTTCTTATTTATGTTAAATTCCATGACTTGAATTGAAATTCCATGACTTGAATTGAAATTCCATGACTTTCCAGGTCTGGAAAATTAAAAATCAAATTCCATGACTTTCCATGACCTGTACGAACCCTGTATGTAGGATAAACAGAATACTACATGGCTTCCTGTTTGATACCAGTTTTACACTAGTGTTTTGAAATATTGTTCGCAGTTTAATATTTAAAAGCACAACTTGAGTAAAACTGGTATTTCATAGGAAACCATATAGTATTCTCTATGTGGACAACAATGTCACAGGCTTACCCACTAAAGTTCTTTAGGAGCTTCTGACATATTTGCCTTAAAAACAACATGCAAAATAACTTGTGGAATCCAAAAGCACCATGTCGCATTAGTGGCCCAATTAGAGCTGCAGACTATTACGCTTTCGATGTACAGCAGTCCCTCTCATGAACGGACACCCTTGGGCCATAGCAAAACTGTCCGTACATTGCAGGTGTCCGGTCACGGGAGGGGTGACCACACCACCTCCTCCCCCATACACTCACACAGAGACACACAAACAACAGGATTGAGTCTATGCTAATCACTTCTTGTGGCTACTAAACAATAAACTCCTAATACTTCTTTAAACGTTCTGTAAAAATGATTTGTATGAAAAGTGTTGAAAAGAAGAGATAAAATAAATCCTCAAGGCAGTGAACACTCTCACCATGCACTGACATACGAAAGCAGCCACACAAACACAGCACAGAGGAGCGTGTGCAGATGCTTTGCAAGAATAAGCTTGAAACCCAGTTTGAATAAATAACAGCAGATAGAGCTGCATGTCATAATCATGTAATTTATTTTCATCTTGTCTGGCTTTATTGACTGCATGCCGATCATGTGGCATGGCAGTGACTTTTCACTCTTCAGTCGGAAATACACTGTACATAACACAGCTCCCACTCTCCCTCACTAATGCCTACCCCAAGCCGTGACAACTGATGCTTGGAAATTGTGTGGAAGAGTACACCTCTCTATTTCTCTCCAATGCTCTTCCTGCTGACATGCAGTGACACCGGACACCCCACAGAGTTTAGCCAGCTAACTCTCCACCCCCCCACCCCCCCCGCCTCCCTCTCTCTCTCACTCCCTCCAGCCATGTACTGTTGGGCTGTGGCCAGAGAGGTCAGCTCCAACTGTTCACTCAGAGCAAAACCAGTTGACTGTGTCGTAACTTTTGACACAGCAAGACAACTGAAGGGTTCACAGATTAGGCAACCGACTCACTGGTCAAGGCTGATGGGAAACAAGAGTATCTTGTCAATGAAAGAGGTTACACACAGACACACGATGCTGAGAACTGTGGCCGGTTTTTCACTCTCTTTCGCTCAGGACCTTCATCGACTGTGGTTTCTGTTGTTTACGTCCAACAGACAAGAATAAAGAGCACAGTGCAGTTTCATGTTGGCATCTTCGCATGTACTCCACTCCTGACCAAAACTCCCCCCTCCTGATGGGTACAGGTGCACTCAAGTTACCAGTGACTGTCGTCACGCCATTGCGGCTGTGATCTTTGCACCAAGAGCCGGACTGCTCTGTTATCGATTTTGTTGTGGTGAAAATTTGACGATGGTCTGTCCGTACATTGGAGGTATGACCTGCTGTTGGGACCGAAAATGAGTGTCCGTGTCCACGTTTTGCAGGTGTCCGTTTAAGGGGGGGCAAATATAGAAGGAAAACACTCCGTGCCGAGCAAATGTGTCCGTACATGTCAGGTGTCCGCTCACGCCGGGGGCCGTACATTGCAGGGACTGCTGTAGCATGCTACTTGTAAAACAGAAAATGCTACTTCGTTATACAGACACTCTACAATGTTCATTTGTTCCTGCTGCTGTTTTCTTGTCTGAACACAGTTATTGCAACATTTGTGTCTTGACATATAAACATGTAGGTGCAGTGGATTATAAGATGATGCAATACTTAAAGATAAACACCATTTGCTACACTATAAATTCAAGATTGCTACACATGAAGCTTCATAGGGGCTGACAGCTCTGCATCATACACCAGCACATAAATCTTACTGACTGAGTTGATGTGTATTTACACATTGCACACCTCCCACATTGAAGTAAACAATTGAATATCTTCAGTTAATCGAAGTACACTTAAAGATGAAGTTCTCTCCATAGGAATACTGTGCATCACCCTTGCATGTAAGTGAACTCAAAGTACTATGTGAACAGAACAGAACCAATTCTGGTCTGTTTGCAACCGCATGAACGCAGGAAAGAGATCATTGTCAGATTGAATTACAATTAACATTGACACGCTTCCATTTGAAACTTTTCAGTTGTCATTGTGGATTGACGCCCCGGGCCCCAGATCCTGCGTTTAACTTTATCCTCGACGAACAAAACAACAGGCACCAATTGGGTTGCCGCCTCACCTGTGATTGTGTTGACCAGGTTGGCAACCGAGCCAGACAGGGTAGAATTGCTGGTACCGGTTGTCATCGATCCCGATGTTGAGGCGATGGCCTCACGATCACCCGAAACAGCTTCTTGCAGACGTTGGTTGTCTTTCTGGAGCGAGACAATGGCCACTTGGCAGGTCTCTTGCCGCTCCCCCAGCCTGCGTAGTTCTGCCAATACCGCGGCCAAAGCAGTGGCGCTTTCTTCCCCTCCTGCTGTGGCTGACTCAAACCCACCGGGTTGTCGCTGCGAGGCTGTCTGGTTGCTGGCCCTCGGCCGACCTGCAGCGGCTCGGGTCACTTCGGCTACCCGCCTTGACGCTGCCCTCCTGGGAGGCATATTCCTGTGCATAAAAAACAGGATATGTGAACACAGCCTTATTTGTCAGATTACTGAGAATTACACATAAGCCTTGAACTTGTCTGCTGCTCCTTGCAGGAGTTAACAACTCCTTCACTGTTCAGCCTGTAAAAGGTGTTTAATATCCCATACTTCTGAAGTTGTCACCAGATTTTGGGAGTCTGAAATACAAACCAAAGAAATTGATTAAAATCTGGCCCAAAGTACTTCAAACCAATTGTGTTTTCTGTGTCAAACTCAAATCCTGGCACCCAGTACCCCCACCAAACGAGTTTGGAATCTCTGAGGCTCAATACATTTATGACAAACAGAACACCAACAGGAAATTACATCATGGTTCTCTGAACTGTCACACACCAACATAATACCTGGCTAACAAATCCACATACTAACTAATGTTGGAATCTCTGAGGCCCTATAGCTTAATTTGACAAAAAGAACAACAGCGAACCATGTTTTCTGATTCTCTGAAAAATCAGCCCCACCATGAAATATTACCTAGCCCACGGTACATGTACTTTAACCAAAATAGTGTTTGTAATCTGTGAGGCACCAGCCAACACAAGTGACAACAGTACCTCCACATGAAATATTACCTAGCCCACAGTACCACAATCAAAATAAATTTGGAATCTCCTAGGCAAAATAACAGGTGATTGACAAAACAGTACTTCCACAGGAACCAATATTTCCTGATTCACTGAAATGACAAACACCCGAGGTAATTGACATACAGTACCTCCACAGGAACAAATATTCTGATTCTCTGAATTGACAAACGCTCACATGAAAAGGCATCGTAACACCAACATGTTCATCAGAATCTCACCTGAAAATTATTTCCAAGTACTCTGGAAAAACACTGATCCATACTATCCACCAACACAGAAACATACTGTTGAAACATGTCACGATATCTTGATTTGACAGAACACTCAACAATCGTGTTGATCGAAGAACCATTCCGGATCCACCTTGAACTGGTTTTTAGACAAGGGACATCATCCACAACGAGCCTGTCATAAACTCGAGTTACTTCCCATCTACCGATCTGGTTGACCCCATTTAGAGCCGTCGATTTATGCCACCCACCCGCATCAAACAAGAAAGAAAATGTAAACAATTTGAAGATTCCCTGTTCCTATACCCGTGCTTTGTAAGCTGATCAGTCAAAACGCACAATGCAACCTGACCCGGCTACAACATTATTTAATCACACAAAAACCGACTGTGTTTATCGCCTGACGAAGGGACTTGTACAACCTGGCCTGTCCTGACGTTGCTTGATCTTCTTGATCTTGATATGTTACGCCAACAGGTCCCAAGCTTGGGAATATACGTTTGCTAGATGCACACCATCACCCAGGAAATGACGCTGCAAATTCAGGTAACGTAAACTGTTTTCCAGCGGAAAACATAAAATCATGGTCCCAAAATACAACTCTAGGGGAGTCCACAGTGCCCTGCCGAAGCAACGCATTGACCTCCATAGCTGCGGCGTTGTATGATGGATCGAAACACACACACAGACAGACAGACAGACACACACACACACACACCACGACCCTCGTCTCAATTCCCCCCTCTACGTTAAAATATTTAGTCAAAACTTGACTAAATATAAAAACGGTATTACTTAACTTTAAAATCAGAATCTGTGACTGTGAAACATTGGTCCATTTCTCAGTTGTTTTTCAACAGTTTAAAATTCCTTTTTGAAGCTTTACTATTCTAATATTCAGCACAGAAGAGTTACCTGAAGTACTGTCCCCTGTCCTTTCAGACGAGCTTGTATCATTAAGGACCCAGTAAGCTTGTTGGAAGCAGTAATTGGTTCCACCAACGCATCCAACTCTTGATCAGATATCCTGGAATACACCATGCGTTGTACAGTTTACAAGTAGCATTCCATTTTCCCTGAAAATTGCCAAACACTTTTATTACTTGCGTTGTATCGATAAACGAAGCACAAGTAAGAAACAATAATAAAAGCAAAGAAAATAGCAACACGATATGCAAACATCTAACAAAGCCGAGCAAGCAGAATGACAGGTTTAATGAAAAACAAAGAGGTACCGATTCGGAAACAAGATCGCGATTCTTTCCTTCGCTGCACGACGCAAATCTTCTGTGACCTTTGACCAAACGTAGCTTCCACATTCGATCACCGTGCTCAGCTTAATATTTACAACAGAAAGCCGAGGGGGTGGAATACCGAGATGAACCTACAGAAATGTGCATCCTCAAACCTGACATATTCATCCCAACATTTAATGAACTCCAAAACACAGAAAGTTGCTTTTAGTTTTACACGCCATCTTTGATTGCCACTGCCAGTGGTTATCAAACCGGGACCCGGTACCCGTGTTTCAAAGATCACGCATTGTTTCTTCCATTAAGTCACAAATGAACAAGCAAACAAAACGTTGCTTACCTTCTTAAAACTTCTTCTGGCTCATTACCAGACTGCAACAAATTGACGTCGCAATGGCGGGTCTGATCCAGTGGCGTCACCGGAAGTAGTATCTCCACGAGATTGTCGCTTTGCATGTCGTACATTTTCCGATTCAAGTTCTAATTTATTTCAGCCGCATTTATTAAATGCAGCTGCATTTAAAAATAAATACAGCTGTATTTAAAAATAATTACACCTGTATCTAAAAATAATTACAGGTGTATTTATTTTTAAATACAGCTGTATTTACTATTAAATACAGGTGTAATTATTTTTAAATACAGCTGTATTTATTTTTAAATGCAGCTGTATTTAAAAATAATTACACCTGTATTTAATAATAAATACAGCTGTATATATTTTTAAATACAGGTGTAATTATTTTTAAATACAGCTGTATTTATGATTAAATACAGCTGTATTTATCATTAAATACAGCTGTATTTATTTTAAATTACAGCTGTAATAGTTATGAGCCAAACGGCTTTCCATACAAACACACACACGCAAGCACGTACGCACACTCGCACGTACACACACAGACACATACGCACAGTGACAAACACACACTGACACACACACACACACACACAAACCCCTCCCCCTAGACACACACACAATCACACAACCCCGCAAAAACTGTGTTTACATTTGAGAAAAAAAATCTATAAACACACCTAAGCTTCTTATTCATCGCTTTAAGACGGGATAAGCCATAGTCGTGCACACTGCTCCAGCGATACGACTGCGCTGAAACTGGCGACGGTATACCAGTTGCGTCATTGGTGGTGGTGGTGGTAGAAATAGACAAAGAACTCGAAAACTGAATTACCAAAGGATTCCCATTAGGGTTTTAAATTGCCTAACATGCAATTTCATTTGCTCACTCTGTATTAATACCCAAACCATGTATAGCACACCAACTCTTATAAATCAGCCGAAACCTTTGCCAGCTATCAGTACATGTAGCCTATATCAATTCTATTTCCTTCTTCGGGTGACATTTGAGAGAGTGAATATCTGACACTCATCTGCATAATGATGTATACTTTACCGCGGGATGGAGGTGATTGATAGTATTGTAATAAGCTGCCTGGGAGTGCTTGTGTTTTTGTAAGCTTCTGTCGTGGGCACAAACTGTATCCGTGTGTGTCAGTGCAGACTGTCATGTTTCACTGATGTTGTCTGTTTAGGCCAACAACAAAAAAGTATGTTTACGGTATCCCGACCGACCCTATTTTTTCGCGCGACCCTAGACTTATTTTTTTGGCATTTGGAAAAAAAAAAAGAAAAAAAAAAGGCTTTGTTTTTTTGGCAAAATAACTTAAAAATACCGACCCTATTTTTTGGGCCTATGTTACCGTAAACAGACTATATATATTTTTTTGCCTTATCAATATTTTGTGTTTTTGATTGGGTCTGGAGGAGAAAGGGAGGGGAGGGAGGGGAAATGAATGGGAATGGGGGTGATGGTCAAATGGAGGGATGGCGGAAGTATGTGTGTGTGTTTGTGTGTGTTTGTGTGTATATGTGTATGTGTTTGTGTGTGTGTGTGTGTGTGTGTGGTGTGTATGTGTGTGTGTGTGTGTGTGTGTGTGCGTGGTGTGTGTTTGTGTGTGTGTGTGTTTGTGTGTGTTTGTTTGTGCCACGGTTCTCCTTCGATCCAACTCATGTCCCTCACCCCGTCCACCCCCTCCCTTCTAAAAAGAAAAAAAAGAAAACAAGTCGCGTAAGGGAAAATACAATATTTAGTCAAGTAGCTGTCGAACTCACAGAATGAAACTGAACGCAATGCAACGCAGCAAGACCGTATACTCGTGGTCCACCGCTCACGGCATAGGCAGTGAAATTGACAAGAAGAGCGGGGTAGTGGTTACGCTATGCTGCATAGCACGCTTTTCTGTACCTCTCTTCGTTTTAACTTTCTGAGCGTGTTTTTAATCCAAACATATCATATCTATATATTTTTGGAATCAGGAACCGACAAGGAATAAGATGAAAGTGTTTTTAAATTGATTTCGAAAAAAAAAATTTGATAATAATTTTTATATATTTAATTTTCAGAGCTTGTTTTTAATCCGAATATAACATATTTATATGTTTTTGGAATCAGCAAATGATGGAGAATAAGATAAACGTAAATTTGGATCGTTTTATAATTTTTTATTTTTTTTTACAATTTTCAGATTTTTAATGACCAAAGTCATTAATTAATTTTTAAGCCACCAAGCTGAAATGCAATACCGAACCCCGGGCTTCGTCGAAGAGTACTTGACCAAAATTTCAACCAATTTGGTTGAAAAATGAGGGCGTGACAGTGCCGCCTCAACTTTCACGAAAAGCCGGATATGACGTCATCAAAGACATTTATCAAAAAAATGAAAAAAACGTTCCGAGATTTCATACCCAGGAACTCTCATGTCAAATTTCATAAAGATCGGTCCTGTAGTTTAGTCTGAATCGCTCTACACACACACACACACACACACACACGCACGCACACACACACATACGCACATACACCACGACCCTCGTTTCGATTCCCCCTCGATGTTAAAATATTTAGTCAAAACTTGACTAAATATAAACAAGTCGCGTAAGGCGAAAATACAATATTTAGTCAAGTAGCTGTCGAACTCACAGAATGAAACTGAACGCAATGCCATTTTTCAGCAAGACCGTATACTCGTAGCATCGTCAGTCCACCGCTCATGGCAAAGGCAGTGAAATTGACAAGAAGAGCGGGGTAGTAGTTGCGCTAAGAAGGATAGCACGCGTTTCTGTACCTCTCTTTGTTTTAACTTTCTGAGCGTGTTTTTAATCCAAACATATCATATCTATATGTTTTTGGAATCAGGAACCGACAAGGAATAAGATGAAAGTGTTTTTAAATTGATTTCGACAATTTAATTTTGATGATAATTTTTATATATTTAATTTTCAGAGCTTGTTTTTAATCCGAATATAACATATTTATATGTTTTTGGAATCAACAAATGATGGAGAATAAGATAAACGTAAATTTGGATCGTTTTATAAATTTTTATTTTTTTTTTACAATTTTCAGATTTTTAATGACCAAAGTCATTAATTAATTTTTAAGCCACCAAGCTGAAATGCAATACCGAAGTCCGGGCTTTGTCGAAGATTACTTGACCAAAATTTCAACCAATTTGGTTGAAAAATGAGGGCGTGACAGTGCCGCCTCAACTTTCACGAAAAGCCGGATATGACGTCATCAAAGACATTTATCAAAAAAATAAAAAAAACGTTCGGGGATTTCATACCCAGGAACTCTCATGTCAAATTTCATAAAGATCGGTCCAGTAGTTTAGTCTGAATCGCTCTACACACACACACACACACACACACACACACGCACAGACACACATACACCACGACCCTCGTTTCGATTCCCCCTCGATGTTAAAATATTTAGTCAAAACTTGACTAAATATAAAAATAACTAACAAGTCGCGTAAGGCGAAAATACAATATTTAGTCAAGTAGCTGTCGAACTCACAGAATGAAACTGAACGCAATGCAATTTTTCAGCAAGACCGTATACTCATAGCATCGTCAGTCCACCGTTCAGGCAGTGAAATTGACAAGAAGAGCGGTTTAGTAGTTGCGCTGAGAAGGATAGCACGCTTTTCTATACCTCTCTTCGTTTTAACTTTCTGAGCGTGTTTTTAATCCAAACATATTATATCTATATGTTTTTGGAATCAGGAACCGACAAGGAATAAGATGAAAGTGTTTTTAAATTGATTTGGAAAATTTAATTTTGATAATAATTTTTATATTTTTAATTTTCAGAGCTTGTTTTTAATTCAAATATAACATATTTATATGTTTTTGGAATCAGAAAATAATGGAGAATAAGATAAACGTAAATTTGGATCATTTTATAATTTTTTAATTTTTTTTACAATTTTCAAATTTTTAATGACCAAAGTCATTAATTAATTTTTAAGCCATCACGCTGAAATGCAATACCGAAGTCCGGGCTTCGTCGAAGACTACTTGACCAAAATTTCAACCAATTTGGTTGAAAAATGAGAGCGTGACAGTGCCGCCTCAACTTTCACGAAAAGCCGGATATGACGTCATCAAAGACATTTTTCGAAAAAAGGAGAAAAACGTTCGGGGATATCAATCCCAGGAACTCTCATGTAAAATTTTATAAAGATCAGCCCAGTAGTTTGGTCTGAATCGCTCTACACGCACGCACGCACGCACGCACGCACACACACACACACACACACACATACACCACGACCCTCGTTTCGATTCCCCCTCGATGTTAAAATATTTAGTCAAAACTTGACTAAATATAAAAAGGAAGAATTTAAACAAAATTCAACTTGAAAACATACTGATAAAAGTTTGTTTCGTGTATATTCTTGTGCTACTTTACATCTAGACTTAAAAAAAAGATCACTCGCAGTTCACCAGCATAAAACGAGTTTTCCTCGAGGAAAAGTTACGGTGACCTGCAACACTGGTCGGAATGCCAGCGGTGGTAGAGTGGAGGGGGAGGGGGGGTCAGAAGAGGGTGAGGGGAGGAGTGGACTTTTTTTTTGGTTGTCCCTGTGTGTCCATGTGCCCTGGCCGGCCTCTGACAAACAATGTCGCTGCAGGTTCGCTTCCGTCTGCACATCTTGAAAGGCCGGCCATCGCCCCGCCCCCCTCCTCCCCCCCCCCCCTCCCCACCGACCTCTCGCCCATTGCCATCACCCTCATTCCAAACCACCTGCCGAGACCCGCCTCTCTCCTCGGTTCGGTGTATTGGTCTTTTTACATTTAGTCAAGTTTAGACTAAATGTTTTAACGTAGAGGGGGAATCGAGACGAGGGTCGTGGTGTATGTGTGTGTGTGTGTGTGTGTGTGTGTGTGTGTGTATGTGTGTGTGTGTGTGTGTGTGTGTGTCTGTGTGTGTGTGTCTGTCTGTCTGTCTGTGCGTGTGTGTGTGTAGACTGAGCGATTCAGACCAAACTACTGGACCGATCTTTATGAAATTTGACATGAGAGTTCCTGGGAATGATATCCCCGGAATTTTTTTCTTTTTTTCGATAAATGTCTTTGATGACGTCATATCCGGCTTTTTGTAAAAGTTGAGGCGGCACTGTCACACCCTCATTTTTCAATCAAATTGTTTGAAATTTTGGCCAAGCAATCTTCGACGAAGGCCGGACTTCGGTGTTGCATTTCAGCTTGGTGGCTTAAAACTTAATTAATGACTTTGGTCATTAAAAATCTGAAAATTGTAAAAAAATCATTTTGTTAATAAAACGATCCAAATTTACGTTCATCTTATTCTTCATCATTTCCTGATTCCAAAAACATATAAATATGTTATATTCGGATTAAAAACAAGCTCTGAAAAGTAAAAAAATAAAAATTATAATCAAAATAAAATTTTCGAAATCAATTTAAAAACACTTTCATCTTATTCCTTGTCGGTTCCTGATTCCAAAAACATATAGATATGATATGTTTGGATTAAAAACACGCTCAGAAAGTTACAACGAAGAGAGGTACAGTAAAGCGTGCTATGAAGCACAGCGCAACCGCTACCGCGCCAAACGGGCTCGTCACTTTCACTGCCTTTTGCACTAGCGGCGGACTACGTTCAGTTTCATTCTGTGAGTTCGACAGCTTGACTAAATGTAGTAATTTTGCCTTACGCGACTTGTTTATCTTTTCTCCTCTACTTTAGTGTGTGTGCTTTTGTTCTGATTCTTTGCTATGCTAACATAAAAGTCATAGAGACATGCAAGGGGTGAGACAAACCGACAGACAGACAGACAGACAGACACACACACACGCACACACACATACAAGCACACACACACACTCACACATACACAGCGCACACACACACACTCACACACACACACACCCTGACACACTAAAACACACACACATACACAAACACATCGCACACACACATAGCACGCACACACACGCACACACACACACACACATACACACTGACTCACACACACAATCACTCACACACACACACACACGCCGGCTCGCGCGCGCATGCATACGCACACATTTACACGCACAAAAAATGCTCACTCAACCGTCCAACCTCTCATCGTCACTGATTAGTTGGAACACCTGTCCCCATATTTACAATTACCATTGTCCGGCGAAAACTCAAGTTTTTATTGACAAACAGCTATGTGCGAGGTGTATTTCTTGGCCGTGCAAGTTGTCTGCCAAAAGGTTACGTCACCTTTCCCCAATAGTATTTGTCGCAACACTTTCCGCTGTTGACCAGTCCTCGATTTTTTTGATGTCATCTTTCGTACCCCCGCGGTCCTTCCGCAGTTGCATTCTACATACCGATGACCCCCCCCCCCCCCCACCCCAACTCACACACACCCCACCCTGTTCTGCATTTTAACTCTTTCCTCTTACATAAAGTTGAACTGTCTGTGTCTTTGCTGCTTTTTAAATGTGAGTGTCCTTTGCCCTGTTTCCTCCTCTTCTTCCCTTCTCCCTTTCCCCCTGAAGAAACATGCGGAAAACGTCATTGTCATTGAGACACGCCGCGCAACATTTGCACTGACATTACTGACAGTGATTTGCATACACTTCTGCTTCCCTTCCTCAAACTCAGTGTAATGTCCTAAACATGAGGTCGTTTAATCTGTCATCGCCGGCAGAAATAGACTGCACGTTTTTGCCGGAGGGTGGGGTGGGGGGTGACTAGTGCTGGGATTCTTTTTTCTGTAGAAATGAAAGAATGTTTGACCTCCCCCCACAAACACAACACCCCCCCCCCCCCCCCACGTTTAGCACCAAAAGCAAAAGACAAAAAAAAAAAAAAACCATGCACTACCACCACAATGTCTGCATGTAATCACCATGAACAACTATCACTATCAGAATGTGTATTGATGGTTTAATTGTATGTCTTTCACATTCGATTTGTTTTCACACCTAATCTCACAGTTATAACACACCCAGTTTATCCTCCCTTCTCCCCATCCTGCCTCTCAGCCCGCACACAATGCAAAAAATAAGCTTACTGGACGACAGAAGGTGTGAACCTCTCATACCAGGCAGATTTCACTTATAATGTAAAAATCAGTAGCTGATTTGCATTGATGACCGGATGTCTCCCACACAGTCTGCAAATGACATGACCAAAATAGAAATGATCTGCTTTTAGAACCAGTCCGTCGTAGTCGACTGATCGCACAGGCGACAGAAGAAAGTTGTTTTGTCTTTAGCTGACCGTGCCTCGTTGTCATGCTTTATTGTCGTCTTCATCGTTTCAGCGAATCCTCGTTGTTGTTGTAGTACAGTGGAACCCCCCTTTTAAGACCCCCCCCCAATTTCAGACTACCTCCCTTCTAAGATCTTATTTTTTCAGACTTTCTGTTCATAACCTCTGTAAATGTACTTTCATTTTAAGACTCCCGCCTTTTGAAGACCTCATTTTCTCAGATTTTTGGAGGTCGTAAAAAGGGGGTTCCACTGTATTGTTGTTGTTGTTGTTGTTGTTGGCGTCGTGGTCGTTGTTGCAGCTGTGGTTCTTACTTTTCTTTCACTTAAAAAAACCCACTTCTTTGCAATGCCTTGCTGTGCTAATGCTCACAGCTGATTTTGTTGATAAAGCTATGTTTGTGTGTTTGAAATGTTTTTTTTCTCTAGCCTAAAAGCTCAGGGCTGTAGTCAAAACTGTACTTTCCCTCTCACACTGGTTTTTATCTTTGAACGCTAAGTATTTGAATATACTGTAATGATAGATTCATATATGGAAAACACTGATCTTCACTTACAAAAATACCGGCACGGTTGGCCTAGTGGTAAGGCGTCCGCCCCGTGATCGGGAGGTCGTGGGTTCGAACCCCGGCCGGGTCATACCTAAGACTTTAAAATTGGCAATCTAGTGGCTGCTCCGCCTGGCGTCTGGCATTATGGGATTAGTGCTAGGACTAGTTGGTCCGGTGTCAGAATAATGTGACTGGGTGAGACATGAAGCCTGTGCTGCGACTTCTGTCTTGTGTGTGGCGCACGTTATATGTCAAAGCAGCACCGCCCTGATATGGCCCTTCGTGGTCGGCTGGGAAAACAAACAAACAAACAAACAAACAAACTTACAAAAATGCGCCATGGACTATGTATTAAACCTCTCATTAATCGGGCAAAGTCGACTTCGCGGAATTAATCTCCTTAACGAAACCGGTAGCAAGAAGCATTTTTTATTTTTCTGGTTTAAAAGACTTCGTGCTCAGTTAAGACCCGGACAGCATTCATGCACAGGGCCGGACCAAATGAGATGTAAGGGGGGGGGTTCCTCCCTTTTTGGGGGGGCAAATCAGCGAAGTGGCGAAGCCACAAGCGCGCGCCTGCAAAGCAGGCGCGCGAACTAGGGGGGTCCGGGGGCATGCTCCCCCGGAAAATGTTTGAAATGTTTGGTTAAAATCTGTGGAATCTGGTGCATTCTGGGCCTTGTTTTGAGGGTTAAGAGCAGCATTGTTTTGGTGCTAAAACTAGTAAAAGTCAAAGCAAGGTACATGCTTTTTCCAGGGGTGGGGTTCCGGAACCCCTGGAACCCCCCCCCCCCTGGGTCCGGCCCTGATGCAAATCAAGACCGGAATATTGTATGTACAACTCCTCAATTTTAATCAAAACAAGAAATGTAAGATGCCTGTAATTTCACTGATGAACAATGAAGTTTTCAGACTTTAAAAACGGGCGGTCATTTTTATCATCGCTTAGCATATAACCACGTTATGTCCTAAAATAGTCTCTAGTACCGGGGACAGAAATAGTAAGTTAGCAAGCAAGGAAGTTATCATGGTCTGCAGCAAGCCCCCTTCCCCTTTTTAAGTCCCGGTTTTGTAAGATTTTCTGTTCATTATCTTTTCAAAGCAAATCCCTCCTTTTCAAGTTAAGACCAAATCAGTTTCTCAGATTTGTAGAGGTCTATTGATAAAGCGGTATCCCTGTTCCGCCTCTACTCATCCTTTTTTGTTGTCTCCATGTTTTGGACCAGTCAGCGCCTTGTGAACAGTTGACCAGGTGCTACAGTGGAACCCCCCATTTAAGACCTTAGACATCTGACACAATCAGGTCTTAAAAAGGAGGGAGTCTTAAAATGGGGGTAAATTTACAAGTCAAGTCAAGTTTTCAAGTCAAGTTTTTTTATTGTTCATTACCCAGGGGCATTATAAACAATATTCGCAAATTCAAAAATGCACAAAGTACGAAAACAAAAAGAAAAATAGAAGATAAGAAAAGAAAAAATGAAAAAAATATTTGGAAAACAAAAGTACACAAACAGTGAACACAAAATATTATAGTACAGAAAATGCAAACACACACACACACATTGATAACAGAGGTTATGAATAGGAAGTCTAAGCAAATAGGGTATTAAAAGGGAGGGAGTCTTAAGTTGGGGGGGGGGGATGTGTCTTAAATGGGGGGTACCACTGTAGTACAATACCACTGACAGCAGACGACCCTGAGATTCCAGGCGCCCATGTCAACGACACAGCCAGGTAAACTTGACCACGAGGACACGTCACTTCACCTGTCGTCCACTTCACGGTCAGTCCGGCCAGGGTCAAGTCAGTGTCCGCTCGGTCGAAGGGGACAAACAACCTGTTCGGCTCACCGTCTGAGATGTGTCCAGGATGTGACATGGTACACGGAGACCATTCCTCCACCGGGACACATACACACAATCAACACTGAGCCTGGATGCTTTCTGTGCAGAGTGGATTTTTTGTTGTTGGTATGAATTGGTCTAAATCCAAAAACAGAGACTGCTAACACTCACAAATCCAGAAAACAAAAGAAAGAAAGAAAGAAACAAACAACCTATGAAACCAACCAACCAACCAACCAACCAACCAACCAACCAACCAACCGACCAACCAACCAACCGACCAACCGACCGACCAACCGACCAACCAACCAACCAACCAACCGACCGACCGACCAACCGACCAACCGACCGACCGACCAACCAACCAACCAACCAACCAACCAACCAACCAACCAACCAGCAAACAAACAAAAAAACAAAAAACAAACAAACAAACAAACAAACAAACAAACAAACAAACAAGGAAGGTTTCGTTATTGTAATGTTTACTTTTTGACAAAACGAAACGTTCACGGTCACAAGTATATACAACGACCCAACGGTCTTTATAGCGGACAGACAGACAGACAGGTAAATAATTATAAGACAAAAAAACCAAAAATCAGTATGATTGTGTTGAATGCGACCTCTGGTAAAAGGGGACGGTCAGAGGCATGATATAATCATACTGAACTACGTTAAAAAAAAAAGTGTCTCATAATATACCCCCGCAATAGGTGCACTGTGCATAAAAGCACCAATGACTGTAATAATTAGCTCATTATTTGACATTTTTATCCAAAAATTGATTGGATTGATTTATGCATGTATGATTATGCTTTTTGATCGTCGTCTTTATGTGTGTTCAATAAGTGATGCGACGCGGCGCCGAAAGAAAATGTCCAAGTTTATGCATAATTAATTTTTTTCATATCTTATCTTATCGTATCTAATCTTATTCAGATCAGATATACGGTACATAATGGCAAAGTCTGTTCGTTTCAGATTATGACAAACGTATTGCTATTGCTAATGACTTTAGAAAGTGAAGAAAACTGAAAATCCCGAGCCTTCTTCAGCTTTTTCGTCCCGTGTACACATGAGTGTCTTTGTAGCCGGACCTGCTTGAAATGAGTTATTAGATTAGAATTTAGATACACACAATTGTGATGTAATTAATCGTGAAATGTCAACATGAATATCCCGGGCCGCCGGTCAATAAGCGGATGTTTATAAAGCTTAGCCTCACACCATTAGTCATATTGAAGTTACACATACAGTGCATGACGTAGCTGTGATAGGAATCATGGATAATACACGCGTAACGCTTATGCAAGTAGGCCTAAATTACGTTTGACACCAAAAGCGACACTGACGGGCAATTATGCAACAAACAGCGTGTACATTTTTTGTGGACACTGGGAAACTGACACTGACTGGTTATTTACTGAAGCAGAGTTATTCAGTTCTGCTTAACCTCCTGAAGGAAAGTGGAAGAGAGACGCGTAATCAAGCTATAACAGCCGTAAGCCCGTGAACTGAGAACAATTGAAACTTGAGAGGAAACTGAAATCAGTGATGTTATACCCCCATTCCACACAACCGTTCTAGGTCCCGTTCCTGTACCGACCAAGGACGGCTGCCACAACAATGGAACGCTGCGCAAACGGCCGTTTTTGGCATCTTTGAGAGCGTCTGGCCATAGTGGCAGCCGTCCCCAGCATTTTCACGAGTTTTCATTCACAAACACCTGGGAAATAAATCTCATGTTCCCCATGCAATAAATCGAGGTGGTGAATGGGTTTGAGCTTTCAGGTGAAACGTGGATTGTCAAAGTAAAAGCCAATGAGGCTGATTGTTTGATGTGTGGAACCATCGCGGCTTTGGATTCGTGTTTCCGAGGACAACGATTGTAAGCATTCACTCTCAAAGACCCAATCCAGGGCCGGACCAAATGAGTTGTAAGGGGGGGGGGGGGGGTCCTCCTTTTTTTTGGGGGGGGGGGGGCAAATCAGCGAAGTGGCGAAGCCACAAGCGCGCGCCTGTTTGCAGGCGCGCGAACTAGGGGGGTCCGGGGGCATGCTCCCCCGGAAAATTTTTGAAAAACGGTTAAAATCTGGTGCATTCTGGGCCTTGTTTTGAGGGTTAAGAGCAGCATTGTTTTGGTGCTAAAACTAGTAAAAAAACAAAAAAACCACTCAAAGCAAGGTACATGCTTTTTCCAGGGGTGGGGTTCCGGAACCCCTGGAACCCCCCCCCTGGGTCCGGCCCTGCAATCAATGTTGATAATTACCGCGGCGACTCATGGTCAATTTGCAACTTATCTCTGTAATTGCAAAATCCACAACGAAAAGTCATAAACACTTAAAAAGAAAAGAAATATGCTCAACACTTATTGAACTTGACTCACTGGCACATATGATCGCAGCTCTGTACATTTTCATACTGGAAGAAAAGCGTCAACAAGCTACGTTTGACGTCACATACAAGGTTGACGTGTTATCTCGAGCTACTGTGACGATGCTTTGTGGCCCGGAGTTGGATTCTAAAAATTCGTCTCCCTGTGGGTTATTGTGCATTTTGTTGCACAACCAAAATGATGACAAAAACGATGTTTGGTGGCTTGTTGTCAGACCAGCATTTTGTTGTTGGTCCTCGGGGAGCATATCGCCTTTTGTCTCATATCTATCAACCGCGGCCCTTCGGCCTTGGTCGATAAAGATGAAACAAAAGACGATATGGTCCCCTTGGACCAACAAAAAAGCTGGTCTGTCAACAAGCCACCAAACATCTTATAGTGTCATCATCTCCGTTGTCACAGTAATCAACGCCTCACTCACAAAAGTGTATAAAGTGTCGATTCCACGTGTAATCCGTAGACACTCCCCGCCACTCACCCCCCCCCCCCCCTTCATCAGTTCAAACATCATCGGCCAAACCCTCCTTTTAATCCTTGAACTGAAGAATTTGCATGGAATCAAAAACATTTCAAACTGCTCAAATCAACTCTGACGCATGTTAAGGTACACACACACACACACACACACACACACACACTTGCACATATACGCGCGCGCATACACAGACACAGGGCCGGACCAAATGAGTTGTAAGGGGGGGGGGGGTTCCTCCTTTTTTGGGGGGGCAAATCAGCGAAGTGGCGAAGCCACAAGCGGTCCGGGGGCATGCTCCCCCGGAACATTTTTGAAAAACGGTTAAAATCTGTGCAATCTGGTGCATTCTGGGCCTTGTTTTGAGGGTTAAGAGCAGCATTGTGGGGGGGGGGGGGGGTACCTTTTTCTCATTGGATTTCACATTGAATAAAATTTGTTAGAGACACACACACAATTTATTTAAAAAAAACAAAAAAAACAACAACACTCAAAGCAAGGTACATGCTTTTTCCAGGGGGGGGGGCGGTCCGGAACCCCTGGAACCCCCCCTTGGGTCCGGCCCTGCACACACATTGCCTACTGACACGCGCTCACCGCTTTCTCCAAGGCCGTATCTTCTACTCAGCTCTGAACAAAATATTGAATTCTGAACAAAATGTAACGAAAGAAATCAAAGGCAACTGGATGTCGATAACCAGCAGTAAACATGTTCTGCCTTATAAGGATAAACGAGAGGCAGGTAAGAGCGAAGTGTTGGCTAGAACTGCTCCCATGCAGTACCTGCGCGCCAGCGGGGATCCAAAAGGTCGTCATGGAGGAGTTATTCCGAATGATAAAAGAGCTGTGCGGATGGAGTGACGCCCCTTGCTTTTTTTCGTCTGCGAATCGGCATCATGGCGACTATCGCGGTCAGAACGTTGAAGGTTGTAACTCTTAGCTGAACGATTGTCAACAGTCTGTTTTGTTTAGTCACGGAATAAGCTTTTAAACGTTGTAATTCCTTTCAAGCAACGTTTGCATAACAATCCAACTGATCTTCTGGTGTAATTATTACTCTTGCAAGTGAATAAAGAGTGACGGGTCAACAGTCATTGCAGTCAGCACTCTGAGCACCGTCATAAACTTCAATGTTTTGAGGCCATTGCAGTAAAAGGATCTTTTGCGTGATACGTTTTGAGATTGACTTTACTGTCTTAGGGTTTTGGGGGTTGGTTTATATCCTGCAAAGATTTTAACTTTGTTTTATCGGGAGGTCTTTTGGTAGCTTCAAACTCATGAAGTGGCCATCTCTGTAAAGTCAAAATATGAGTGTTGTTCAGGTTTGCACAAGTCATGATGGTGTTTCTCTGTTGATTGGTTTCAGACGGTGCGGCCGCATATACCTATGATCAAGTTTCCACCTAGAGGGAAAGGTAGTTTTCTTTGATTACACATGACATGTTTACTCCATACACATTCCTTTCATTCCCTTTACCTTTGATATGTTTTTATTGTTTACTTAAAAGGGAGGAGAGCTCACACTGAAAGTGGTCTGAAAGGAAAAGGTAAAGTGGTCTGAAAGGAAAAGGTAATTCTTTGATCTGCATTCAAACCCACAACTGCTGCGTGCATATATGAAAACAGGAGCTTGAAACGACTCAATATTTTTTGTTTGTTTTGTTGTCGGTCATACAATTGTGTGAACATAATTAACTCAAAACTGGCTAATGTCTGATTGCAGTACCTGCTTATAACCCAAGTGCCTCTTCCACCCCAGCGACAACTGCTGCCCCTTCCACAGCTGCAGCCCAGAGCAAGGCTGTAGGCTCCACGCCACGAGGCTCTGGCATTGATGAGCTTGCTTTACCACAGAAATATCTCAGAAGAGCCATAGATCCTGAAGAAATGGAATATATCGAGGTTGGTATATATTTATATAATTTAAAAAATGAGGGCGCCGCTATGATAAGACACACAGAGTGAAGGATGATCTCCCTATTGACACACAGAGTAAAGGAGAATCTGCCTATAAAACTAAAAGATGATCTCCCTTGCTTATGACGTGCTATATCAATGTTCTGGCTTTTTGACGTAATTATACATATATAATAATGAATACATGTATATAAAAGAGCCAGAGGCTCGGGAATACATGAAAATGAACCCTCGGGAAATATGCTAGCTATCCAGGACTCGGAGGTGTGTAACCTATATAAACACTTTCAGAGCGACCAGTAGCTGTTGGACTGCATCCTCAGTGTAGTTATGTCCCTTCGGCCTTTCGTCCAAATCAGAGTTAGAGATTATCAAAATTACTATTTAGTTTGTTATTAAAATGTAGGGGGGGATGGGCGAGATTCCAAATCCCACCTTGTGCATTTTTGAACATTTTTTGTGATATGATGAATTTTAATTTTTTGCTTTCCTTGTTCTGACTTTGCTTTTTTTTCGCTGTTGGTTTTTTTACCCAAATTAATTTGTTATTAAAACCTTTTTTAAAATTATTTTTCAGAGAGGAGGTCCAGCATGATGTCATGGCGCGAGTCGGTGTGAATGAAACCCTATTGTGTTTGTGCTGTTGTTTCGAACTTTTCGTGTCACTCTTCTGCATTTGACCTAGACAGTTCCGAAGTAGACAAATTTGTTTGAATGTTCAGAATGAAAGTCACCATACGGAGTGGAAGGGAAGGGATTTTGAAATTGGAGGTTTGGGAAAGATTTTTTTAAAGTAACGCAATTATGATTCAAACTTGGGACTAACCAGTAATAAGTTGCCAGCAAACGCAGGATGCAAAGTCTGATAAAAGCAGATTATTTAAAATTTATAACAAAAGGTGCTATTTTCTCTACTGCAACTACACTTGCAACTACAGAATGTAAAAAAGAAAAGAAAAAAAAGAAGCTCCTTATGAGTTGATATAATAAAGAGCTGTCAGTTTGGCTGCAAACATACTTGTTATTGCGAAAGATCTGAAAATTGCACAAATGTAGGAAACTACTAACTTGTATCACGGCCACAGTTTACAGGCTGTGTTGGCAAATAAGACAACTTGTTTTTTGCAGAGATAACAAATGTAACTGTGGAATCATGGTACAGGAATTTGGTTGATGATGCACTTGTTTTCTACCAATGTAGGTATGTTGTTACAAAGAATCAGCTGTTTGCTAGTGAAGTATGTTATGTTTGCAAATGTGTGTAAGTTACGGTAAGCATGCAATTGTAAGGTATTGTTGGAATACAGGTATGGATCTGACCTGAATTTTGAGTTTGTCCTTCTTTTGGGAATAATGTGAGGTGTTAAAAGTGTTGTAAGATTACAAGAGAATATAATGTCACATTGATACCCATACTGTAGCTATTTTCTACCCTTTGTGATTTGCTGTTCATGTTTATGTACATATATAATAGATGCTGTCCCTGTTCAGGTGTGCTTGACATTATTCATGCTGTACCGCAAATCATTTGAAAAAATACATCATTTATGAATTTTACAAATTACAGGAATCATTTTGTGTGACTTCTTTATTACATGCAGTACGTAATTTTGTGAGAAACAATTGGGGCTTTGCTGTAAAGCACATAAGCAGATGATACCACACCCGAGGATTTTGGTAGTACATGTATTGGAGTCATGAAAGTGTCACTTTGGTGGGGGTAAACACCCCCCGCGGGTTAGGGGGAGTCCCATATTGGTTGGGACGAGAAAGAATTTACCCGATGCTAACCAGCATGTCGTAAGAGGCGACTAACAGGTTCTGTTTCTCCTTTTACCCTTGTTAAGTGTTTCTTGTATAGAATATAGTCAATGTTTGTAAAGATTTTAGTCAAGCAGTATGTAAGAAATGTTACGTCCTTTGTACTGGAAACTTGCATTCTCCCAGTAAGGTCATATATTGTACTACGTTGCAAGCCCCTGGAGCAATTTTTTGATTAGTGCTTTTGTGAACAAGAAACAATTAACAAGTGGCTCTGTCCCATCTTCCCCCTTTCCCATCTCCCCCCTTCCCCCGTCGCGATATAACCTTGAATGGTTGAAAACGACGTTAAACACCAAATAAATAAATAAAGAAAGTGGGGGTAAACCACATGTGAAAAGTTATGCTCTCATACATGCACACACACATGTAATCTAGTCAGCTTTCAATTAAATGATGTGTTCATTGCGTATGCATTTAAGCAAGTGTCTCTTTATGCAAGTGCGGGGATATAGCTCAGTTGGTAGCGCGCTGGATTTGTATTCAGTTGGCCGCTGTCAGCGTGAGTTCGATCCCAGGTTCGGCGGAAATTTATTTCACAGAGTCAACTTTGTGTGCAGACTCTCTTCGGTGTCCGAACCTCCCCCCGTGTACACTACATTGGGTGTGCACGTTAAAGATCCCACGATTGACAAAAGGGTCTTTCCTGGCAAAATTGCTTAGGCACAGTTAATAATTGTCTACCTATACCCGTGTGACTTGGAATAATAGGCCGTGAAAGGTAAATATGCGCCGAAATGGCTGCAATCTACTGGCCGTATAAAATTTCATCTCACACGGCATCACTGCAGAGCGCCTAGAACTGTACCCACGGAATATGCGCGATATAAGACTCATTGATTGATTGATTGATTGTATTGAACAACGTCTGTTGGATATAGTGTCTCCTCATTTGGACAAGCCTGTTTCAAACAAGGGTTGTGTGTATTTCACGTACGAGGTGTTCATAATGAGTTTGACTTCAGCTGATTTGCACACACACACAATAAGAGGAGTGAACAAAGTTGAGATAGATAAATGGACAAAAACGTCATCATTCAGTGAACACAATTTTATCCATGAAATGGCTTCAAAAAGTGCATTCCTTGCTGGAGAATGCATGGCACCAAGTACATACACATTTCTCACAAACTTGATATTTCACATTCTTTTCATACAGTAAGTTCTCATATATAACCACATAACTCTTTTACTTTCATTCAGATATATAAACAATGAACATTAATTTGTCACAATCTGGTAATTTACTAAATTCTTCCTGCCATGTGTTCCACCAGGTTACAGTTCTTGTTCCGCTGTTGACTCCATAGCTGTAAATTATGTGGTTTCAACAAACAGCTTCTTGTGAAATGTTTTAGCCATTTTCTTTCAATCTTTTTTCAGACATCCCATAATCAACTGTTAGATTGTTTACACTTTTAAACTGGCTGCACTACCCCCCGCGGGTTAGGGGGAAGAATTTACCCGATGCTCCCCAGCATGTCGTAAGAGGCGACTAACGGATTCTGTTTCTCCTTTTACCCTTGTTAAGCGTTTCTTGTATAGAATATAGTCAATGTTTGTAAAGATTTTAGTCAAGCAGTATGTAAGAAATGTTAAGTCCTTTGTACTGGAAACTTGCATTCTCCCAGTAAGGTAATATATTGTACTACGTTGCAAGCCCCTGGAGCAATTTTTTGATTAGTGCTTTTGTGAACAAGAAACAATTAACAAGTGGCTCTATCCCCCTTTCCCCGTCGCGATATAACCTTGAACGGTTGAAAACGACGTTAAACACCAAATAAAGACAGAAAGAAAGATAATCAACTGTTAGATTGTTAACACTTTTAAAGTGGCTGCACTAATTATGTGGTTCCCATCAACAAACAGCTCTTCTCATGAAACTTTCCTGTCATTTTCTGTCACTTGTCTTTTTAAACCTCCCACAAACAATCAGATGTAACCATAGACTGTTCACATTTTTTATCTCTTTCATACCAAAACACATTGTTTAAAAGGCTTTCAGTCCTTACCATTCCAATGTGAATTACATTCTAAGCTTCACACACACACATATACACACACACAACAACACAACCAAAACACATCGTTTAAAAGGCTTTCAGTCCTTACCATTCCAATGTGAATTACATTCTAAGCTTCACACACACATATACACACACACAACAACACAACTAAAACACATTGTTTAAAATGCTTTCAGTCCTTACCATTCCAATGTGAATTACATTCTAAGCTTCACACACACATATACACACACACACAACACAACTAAAACACATCGTTTAAAATGCTTTCAGTCCTTACCATTCCAATGTGAATTACATTCTAAGCTTCACACACATACACACCACAACACTATTGACACACATTTAAGAGCGTGCATTCAATTGCACACATATCCAAAGTTCAGATAACAACACGCATAACGTTCAGGTAACAACACGCATAACGTTCAGGTAACAACACGCATAACGTTCAGGTAACAACACGCAAGGCCTGGGTTCAATTGCACTCCACAAAACAGGCGATTGCCAGTAAATCATCTGGCAGGACAAGCTGTTTCTGACTTTATCCGAGTCTGTACGATGTCATACTCACACAGTATTCTAGTCCTCACTTCTAGTTCGCTCTTCGTTCAGTTGCCACTGGGGTCTACGGGTGAAAGCCCAGTTCCAACAAACTCTTTGAATGTTCTTCAAACACCTAACAAGGGTTATCTCAGTGACAAGAAAAGCATATTCCAGTCCTCCCTTGCTACAGTAGAATCCTGCTGCAGAGTTTACCACTGTGTTAATAAAGCTGGGACAAAAATATGCAGTAGATAAGCTGCCATTCATTTGAATTTTTTAAAATCCTTGAACTCTGATTCGAAATAACTCTGCAGTTTATAATGCGCGGTAGGCATCGACCACATGGCCAGCATTTTCTTTTGCTATGGCACACAAGGCGTTCCTGATATGCCACTTGTAAACTCTTCAAATGGTAATAAAAGTAGAGATAAAAGCTGCAGCAGGAAGAACGTTCTCTAACGGCTGATTAGTGAGATAACTGTCGGGTAACACCTAGTTCCAAGACCGGTACCAGTTAAGAACAACCAACAGGAGGGAAGACATCTTCAGCACAATTAACCAAGACCATCTTCCCAGAACAACAGAAGTAAGGGAAGAGCTCTTTGGCACGCTAACTTTCAACCAGGTCCCTATTCACAAACCTCAAGGCCGATAAAGCTACGTCTTGAGAAAGACAATGTATCATCACCACTGCTTTCTATGAAAGTAAAGCTGCCTGAGCTATTTTTCAGCTGCGGAAGCTGGGGCGCATCCCCCCACTGACATCCCCCCGAGCTCTATTCACCTAACTCCAGTTCTCCTAGCTCACCCTGCATGATCTCCACCACCTCGTCCACCAACTCTCTTTCCAGACTGCACAAGTCAAAGGTGTAATAGCCATCCACCTGTTTGAGGCAACCGGCCCCATACATCAGATCTGCAATCTCCTGCAGGATGTCCGGGTCCTGAATTTTGTCGATCTCTTCCTGGATTTTCAGCAGCCTGCCCAGAGTGTAGCCGTTACCCGCTGGGTCGGTTGGGTACCACACTTTACCGTTTTGCAGAGGCTGTTGCTGGGCAGGCGGAGGAGGACTAGCTCCGTTGACTTGCTCAGGTTCTGGTGCAGCGTTTCCTTCTTCATCATCATCCTCTTCTCCTTCTTCCTTTTTATCTTGGTCACTCTCCTCTTTGGCACTCTCATGATGGTCAGAAAGCATGTTAAGCGAGTGAATGCTCTCCTTCTGATCCATATCCTCCTCCTCCTTTCTCTTGTCGTCGTCTTCACTGTCTGACGATAGGGAAATTGAAGAGGACGTTATCTCACCCTCCTCCTCAGAACTTTCTTTTTTGATTTTCTTGTGTTTAGCTGCTGTGTCCGGCTTCCTTGGCTTTTCCTGTACTGGCTGCGGAGGGGGTGGTTTGGGGTGAGGTTCTGGACTTTTTCTGGGGGGTGGTTCTGGACTTTTTCTGGGGGGTGGTTCTGGACTTTTTCTCCGGAGAGGTTCTGGACTTTTTCTTGGGGGTGGTTCTGGACTTTTTCTTGGGGGTGTTTTCTTCTGCTTGACTGGAATAGGAGATGGAGAAGGTGCTTCTTTTTTTACCTCCCCCTTTTTCTTACGCACTTTTGGTTTTGCACCGCTAGTTAGCAAGTCCTTCTCAACTGTTTTACCTTTGACTAGAGGAGAAGACGTTTTCTTGCCCTTCTTGCTTGAAGTCGACAAGCTGGGTGAACTGTTTTTATTTTTGGCTGCTGATACAGGTCGATGCGATGATTTTGAAGTTGGTCGTGGTGGAGGGGAGGGGGACAGGGACGGGGAGGAATATCGATGAGAGGAGCTGGATGCTTTCGATTTTGGCCTGGATCTGTCTTTGCCTTCGTCACTGTCGTTACATAGTTCCGCCATGAGAGAATCGATATCGGGACCTTTCAACTCATCCTCGTCACCTGTGAATTTGAGGCTGGATTCTGTGGACACTATAGAACTAGAGGAACTGCAGCTGGAACTTCTTGCTCGCTTCTTGGACTTTGCGTCTTTTTCTGGTTTGGGTTTGTGTGTTGATGGCGAGGACTTTTCTTTGGACTTTTTGAAAACGGGAGACTTTTTATGATCGGACTCCTCGCTATTTTTCCGAGATGCGTGTTTCGTGTCTTTGTGCTTGTGATGCTTTTGGGATTTGGAAGACTCGAGCTTCTGACCAGACTGACTGGAGTGGTCTTTTGTGGAGGAGGACTTTTCCTTTTCAGACTTTGAACTTTTGTGATGTTTTGAGGACCCTCCACTGTCAGATTTCTTTTTCTTGGACAATGAACTTCCTTCTGACGCAGCCTGTTCTGAAGGGGGATGATGTGAAGTTCCACTGCTTTCCTTTTCTTTTTCTCTGTCCTTTTCTTTTTCTCTGTCCTTTTCTTTTTCTTTTTCTCTGTCCTTTTCTCTTTCTTTATCTCTGTCCTTTTCTTTTTCTTTGTCCTTTTCTTTTTCTCTTTCCTTTTCTCTTTCTTTTTCTCTGTCCTTTTCTTTTTCTCTGTCCTTTTCTTTTTCTCTTTCCTTTTCTTTTTCTCTGTCCTTTTCTCTTTCTTTATCTCTGTCCTTTTCTTTATCTTTACTGGATTTGTCTTTGTGTTTGTGCGGCTTCTTGTGTCCTTCTTTTGAACTTTCTTTTTTCCCATCTTTACTGGTGCTTTTACTACTGTTTAGACTGTCCTTACTGGCACTTTTGCTGGAAACTAGATTGGAAGAAGGGCTTGATTTTGGTGCTGAAAATGAGATGCTTTCCTTTGGAGGCTTTTTGGAACTGTCTTTGTGTGACGATGAACTAGACTTGTGTGTGGCAGAGGAATCTTTCTCTTTTTCTTTCACAGTCTCTCTATGCTTGTCACTGTCTTTTTCTTTCTGTGAGGAAGAATCTTTGTGAATGAACGATTCTTTGTGAACGGATGCTGTCTCTTTTTCTCTGTCTTTGTGCTGTGCTGAACTGTCTTTTGGTGCTGATGTGCCGTTGTTGATATCTTTTCCAACATGGCTGCTGGCCCGTGAGGCAGGGTGGTTGTCCCCCTTGGAGTCTTTTTCTGGATGTGAAGGTGCAGAAGGAGGAGAAGACTTTTCTTTGCTGATTTTGTCTTTGTCCTGAAAAACCCAAACCATATTTATCAATACATATATCACACAAAAAGGAAAAACACTCCGTTATCTGTTTGTCAGCTATCCATCCTGCTACTAATTCAGGCCTGGGAATGAATAAAAGTGATTTGACTGGAAAATGTTTCGTTTTAAGCATTTTTAAGGGCACACGGAGGCTCTTTTCTTTTCTTATACAATTAGAAAAAGACTTCGTTGTATTTACCACGAAAGGCGTATCATTCCCAAGCCTGTAATTGGAGAAAAAAAAGGAAGAAAAAAAAAAGCACATAAGACGAACAATTTAACATCAACAATAACAAAAAACCAATGAAAACCTTCTTCTCCTTCTGCATTCATGGGCTGAAACTCCCATGTACACTCGTGTTTTTGCACGAGTGGTGTTATATGTGTATGACCGTTTTTACCCTGCCATTTAGGCAGCCATACGGTAATTTCGGGGGACGCATACTTGGTATTTTCGTGTTTCTATAACTCGGACATAGATTACAGGATCTTTTCTTGGTCTCGTGCTTGCTTGCTTGCACACATGAAGGATGATAAAGCACTAGCAGGTCTGCACATAAGTTGACCCGGGAGATCGGAAAAATCTCCACCAGATTCGAACACTCACCCTTCCGCATGGGAGGCCGGTGTCTTATCCACTACGCCATCAACAAAAAACAAAGAAAAAAACAACAACAACCTCAAAAACAGACACAAAAGTAAGACAGTAATAATTGATCAATACACCCTTTCGGAGTCTCAGGCGAGAGTCCGCGCATTGCATGCTGGGATTGCAAATTGTACCAAACACGAGGTCTTCAGTCGTTCAGAAGAGGTACATTGCCGATTGTGTTCAAGTTTTCCCTTGTAAGCTCTTGTCAATATAACACTTACCTCGACAGTACTATTCTTGCACATTATCTATTATAGGCCGAAAAAATTGGACAAAACGCTGCGTGGGTACAATTATCTCCCATAACCATGCGCCACCGTGGATCCCAAGCACTGTCTGAGTGCTTCCCCCTTACAGGATGTAGGTGGCGCGTCCTCTTTCTTTTTTCGCGCGTGACAGTAGGCTGTGTTTCTGCTGCGCTCCCGGATTATTTTGGATTCTAGAGTCTTCTTTTCTGTGTGGATTACCACCTGTTGGATTTTTGTGTGTTATTCCACTTCTGGCTTGAGGCTACGTTGTTTTTCTTCCAACTTGTGCCTCCGTTGTTGTGTGGCGGACTCGGCGTGCCTACCGTCCTACTTCGTGGTGACCGGTCGTCTGCTTCTCGTTTCGCCTCATTCACTTGAGTATTGACCTAATTTTCTTTGAATTTTGTTAATTCTCGATTTTTTAAGGGTACGTACAGGGCGAGGTAGGATGTCTCGTCTTGTTTTGGGCTCTGGTTCTACGGAACCAGAGTCTGCCGGGGGCAACCCTTCTCCGGGCACACAGCGTCATGTTTTGCGCACGGACAGGGGGACCTTTCGACGCTCCGACTCTCCCTCCCCAAACGCTTTGCGTTTGCGGCGAGGGAGGGCGGAGAAAGCCTGTTTGAGCAAGCTCAATGCGAGCTTGCTCAAACAGGCTGGGCTTGAACCTGGGACTTCGGGCGGGGCTGCGCCGTCGAAGGTTCGGGGAAGGTCGAGGGGAAAGAAAAAGCGTCTTTCTCCTTCTCCTTCCGTGGAACACGCTTCCCCCCCTTCGACGCCGTTGTCCGGCCCTCAGTCTCAGGCTTCAGCTCCTCCCGGTTTCAAGCCTGGGGGGAAGGTTTCCTTCTCCTCCCTGGCTCGAATCCGGGGGCGGGTCGATTCCCAACCCTCTTTGGGGGTTGGTGAATCTGATCTAGGGGCTACGGGAGAGACTCAGGTTTCGACTTCTTTCTTTTCCGGTGCCTCTCCTGTGCCCTCCTCGGTTTCCACCGCTGTGGAAGCCAGGAGGGACACGGGTCCTCCTCTGAACTCCCTCGCTGGGTCGTCTACTGCTGTTTCGACAGTAGTCTCGGACTCATGGGGGGGGAGATCGGAGGAGATGACGGGGTCTATGAATTCCCTCCCCGCTGGGGTTGGGATGCGAATTGACCCCGTTCAGGGCGGTCCTGTGGGGGCAGGGGTTTCAGGCATCGTGCCTACGACCACTGCTACTACGGTTCCCTCTGACGTCCGTGTGACTGGTGGCTGTCCCTCTATGAAACGCTCCGGCCGACTAGTTACTGGACGTGGAGGTGTTCGACAGAACGTGGTACTTCTGTCGAATGGTCAGGGCGACGGGAACATTGTTTCTGTTGCTCAGACCGACACCTCCGACCGGACCGTCTTGACCCCACGCCATTCCTTAGCGTCTGGTGTTCGGGTGACGGATGGTCCGGACCAAGGGTCCGGAACGGTCCAGGCTTACGGGTCGGGATCGAACCGGACCCACGGGTCCCGACTGGACTTGACCTCCGGGTTTGGTCCGGACGGGACCCATGGTACGGGACCGTACCGGACCTTAGGGTCCGGTGCGGGACAGTACCTCTGGCCCTTGCCGGACCCCCGGACCTACGGGTCCGGATGGTACGGTACGGGACCAGTGGTCCGGTCGGGACCGGACCACCCGACCACCTCTGTTGGTCCGGGTGGTCTGGCACCGAACCGGAACACACCGGACCACCGGACCTACGGGTCCGGATGGTACGGTACGGGACCAGTGGTCCGGTCGGGACCGGACCACCCGACCACCTCTGTTGGTCCGGGTGGTCTGGCACCGAACCGGAACACACCGGACCACCGGACCTACGGGTCCGGATGGTACGGTGTTTCCACGTCCGGACCGAACCACCCGAACACTTTTGTGGGTACGGATGGTTCTGTGCCGAACGGGACCTCCGGATGGTACGGGACCGGACCGGACCACCGGACCGGACCGGACCACCGGAACACCGGACCACTCGACCGGACCGGACCGGACCACCGGAACACCGGACCACCCGACCGGACCGGATCGGCACCCCCGACCGGACCGGACCATTTCTTTTCTGATCAGACCCGATGGGTCCCTGTTCAGTCTATAAATGGCGGGGGTTCGTTGGCTGGACTGACCCAACAGTCGCAGGGTTTTTGTTGTTCTCTCCCTTCGGCTGCTGGAGACGTTTCGTCTTTGGGGCAGGGGTCTTCGCGGCCTCTTGCTTCAGTGGGCGTTTCGTCACAGTCTACTTCATCACTTTCGGCTCCTCCCCCTCAAGCTTCCTACACTCCTGCTGTTGAGGAGTTGTCGGGAAGTGAAGAGGAGAGTGAGTCAGAGGACGATGGGGAGGAGGATCAGGGTCGCCCTGAGGTTAACACTGATCCTCTACCCTTGCCGGTTTCTGATGGAACTTCCGAAGCTATGCTTCGTACTTTCCAACAGTACATGACAGACATCACGCGGCGTCTTGACGCCACGGATGCCTCTCTTAAGCGTCTGTCGTCTAGTGTTCCCAACCCTTCGGTTGACACACAGGACGTGGAGTCTGAGGACGAGAGGCAGGAGGCTCTCCCTCGCACAGCTAGAAGGACGTTTGAACAGTTTCAGGACGTCCTTCCCTCCGACGCCCTCTCGTCCTTGGAGTCCGCTTCGGCCCGGGCGCGGGAGGCACACGCCGCGTCTGCCGGCGGCTCGTTTTATGAACGATCCGGCCGCCAGCAATTCGCGTTCCACCCTAGTCTTAGTGCCACAGTGGAAGCGGCAGCACATCGCCTGAGGAGTACAGATTCACGTGCAAACGCGACCTATGTTCCTCGGGAGGACGCGGATTCAGTGCCGTGCTTTCCTTCGGGAGGCGCACCTCCACTGTTTCCTCGTGTCCAATCTGTTTCGTCCCTCCCTTTTCCCTTTGACTCTCGAACTCTCCCTTTCCAGACTTCGAGTGTTCAGGGTGGGGCTGACGGTGATGTGTTCGTTGGGGAGGTGCCTTCGGTCAAGAAGGTGGAACTGAGCTCTGCTTCGTTCCACAATCTTGAGGCCACCGTTTCTTCCATTGTCGAGGCCCAATCACAGGCCTTGACATGGATGAGCACGCTGTCCACACTGTTGGACCCTCCCGATCGGGCAGAGTCCGATTCCACTCGGGTCCTTGACACGGTTCGAGTGGATCGGGCTTTGCATGCCGTGCGATCGTGCGTGACGACTGCGGCAGAATTGGCCATTGGAACACGGGTCCACTTGTTGGCCCTGTTCCGTGATCATTTTCTGGCTACTTCTTTAGTGCCTCCGGATATGAGGAAGAGTCTGAGGAACACGTTTCCTCAGCCTTCTTCCCTTTTTCATCCGGGCACTGTCCGTTCTGTGGTGGAGTCCACACGCCAGAGGAACACTGATTCTCTGATGGTTGGCCTCGCTGCTTCGGCGACGTCGGCGGGGAGTAAGAGAAGTGCTACAGTCACCTCCAGCTCCCAGCCTCAGAAGAAGAAGAAGAAGAAGCCAGTTTCACTGCCTCCTTCTTCCTCCTCTCAGGCGCCTGTCGCGTTCCCCCCTGCGGCCCCGGCTTCTCGTGCTCCCAAGCGCAAGAAGAAGGGTGCTCAGACAGGTAAGGGTAAGCAGCACCACCAGGGGGGTGGTCGCAAGCCTGCGCCTGCCCGCCAGCAGAATTTTCAGTGAGTCCCGGCCCTACGTTGACGCCCCCTCAAGTTGCCCCTCTTTCGTCCGTCGGTTCCCTTTTTCGGGCCCGCGACATGTGGGGCAGACTGGTCTCCAACCAGTTTATCTTGAGGGTGGTGGGGTCGGGGTTTTCTCTACCGCTGTCGTCACAACCTCCATTGTCCGCTCTACCTTTGACGTTCCCCCCTCCTCGAGACCCTGCCAGATGGCAGGCTCTTCAAGACGAGGTGAACTCGTTGGTCGAGAAGAAGGCTGTCTACCCCCTTTCTCAGCCTTCTCCGGGGTTCTACTCCCGCCTGTTCACCGTCCCCAAAAAGGACGGCAGGTTCAGGCCGGTGTTGGACCTCTCCACCTTGAACTTGTACCTTCGCAGGTGCAAGTTCAAGATGGAAACCCCTTCGTCGGTCCGGTTGGCCATCCGGCCAAACGATTGGGCCACGTCTGTGGACCTCCAGGATGCTTACTTCCACATCCTGGTGGCCCCGGGGTACCGACATCTGCTCCGGTTTGTTTGGGAGGGCACAGTGTTCGAGTTTCGGGCCCTCCCATTCGGCCTGTCCTTGGCCCCGCTGATTTTTACAAAGGTGGTCAAGGAGCTGGCGGCGTTGGTCAGAGCTCAGGGTGTGCGTCTGCGTCAATATTTGGACGATTGGCTCACCCTGGCCCAGTCTCGCGATCAATGCCTCCAACACACCCGGCAGGTCCTGGAACGGACCCATGCTTTGGGGTTCCAGATACAGTGGCACAAGTCAGACCTCGTGCCAGCCCAGCAGTTTTGCTACTTGGGGATGGCGTTCGACACAGTGCTTTACACTGTGTCTCCCTCCCCGGACAGAATCCTCTCCCTGAGGCGAAAGATCCTCTCCATTCAGGCTTGCCGCGCTGTTCCTCACAGGCGGCTGGCGGAACTGTTGGGTTCCATGGAGTCTGTCGCTCTGCTGCTGCCCCTTGCAAGGCTACACAAACGTCCCCTGCAACGGGCAGTAGCAGATCGGACTTCCAGGCCTCTCGATTACACCGAGTTGGTCCAGATCGGGCCTTGGTTTCACGAGGCTGTAGTCCAATGGCTGGACCCGATCTGGCTCAACTCTGCGGTGCCTATCCAACCGAGACGGCCGTCTCTCTTCCTGTACACCGACGCTTCTACGCGGGGTTGGGGGGCCCACCTGGACCTGCACGAGGCCCAGGGGGTCTGGACCCAGGAGGAGTCCCTCCTACACATCAACTTTCTAGAGTTGGAGGCGGTTCGTCGGGCTCTGCTGGAGTTTCGCCTCCTGATTCGGGATCAGGATGTGTTGGTCCACGGGGACAACACCACATGCCTAGCTTACCTTCGCCACCAGGGGGGCACCAATTCTCGGTCCCTCTCCCTGTTAGCGGAGGAGATTCTGCTCTGGTGCCAGACCAATCAGGTCCGGATGTCAGTCCAATTCGTTCCGGGGAAACTGAACGCCCTGGCCGACATTCTCAGTCGGGGCGATCAGGTTCTCCCCACAGAATGGACCATCGCTCACAACGTTCTACGGCGTCTGTGGGCAAGGTGGGACCGTCCTCTGATCGATCTGTTCGCAACTCGATTCAGCGCTCGGCTTCCCAGGTACGTCAGCCCCTTTCGAGACACGAATGCGTTCCACGTGGACGCATTCACTCTCCCGTGGAGGCTCCTCGATGCTTACGCCTATCCCCCGACATCTCTGATTCCGAGGGTACTGGCAAAGTATCTGCAGGAACGGCCAAGACTGATTTTGGTCGCGCCTTACTGGCCAACAGCTCCGTGGTTTCCAGATCTTCGCGGTCTCACCCACGTAGACCCTCTACCTCTGAATCTGGACGGGGGAAGTCTGCTCCAGCCTCGATCAGGCCTCCCTCATCCACGTCCAGAGAGTCTGTGCTTGACCGCATGGCTCTTGTGCGCTCCAAACTGCTTGCACTAGGATTGCACAAGAGTTCAGTAGAGTTTTCCTTGAACGCTAAGAGGCGATCAACTAATCAGCTCTATGACTTACGCTGGAGAGCTTGGGCCTCCTTCGCCTTGTCCAAGGGGATAAAGCCGCTTTATCCCTCAACACAGGACTTGGCCAACTTCCTGGTGGAAGTGTATCAAAAGAAGAGTCTTTCTTCTAAGACTCTTCTTGGATACAAATCTGCCATCACTTCCACGATTGCGGCTGCTACTGGTCGCAGACCTGAACACTTGATCAGTTCCTCCCTCATTGCTAATGTCCTTTCGGGTATTAGCAATGCAGCGGTGTCTAAACCTCGGGTTTCATTTCCCAAGTGGGATGTCTTCCTGGTTCTCAAACTCCTGCGTAGCAAGGAGTTTGAACCCCTGGCAGGCATTAGTATCAAGTTCCTGACTTTTAAGACTGTGTTCCTCATCGCTTTAGCCACTTGCCGTAGACTCAGTGGTATTCAAGCTTTGAGTGGCCTGGAATTTGACATTGAGTTCACCACACATCAGGTGACGTTGGCTTTCCTACCAGACTTTCGAGCCAAGAATCAGAATGCCTCGGAGTTGTCCAAACCAGTAGTCATTCAAGCCTTGGCTCCCACTCTTGAACATGATGACCCTGATCGCTTCCTCTGCCCAGTACGTGCCCTTAGAGTGTACCTGGATAGAACACGTAGCTTTCGGTCTTCTAAGCGGTCACTGTTTGTCTCGCTTAATCCGAAGTACCAATCGGATATTTCTAGACAAACTTTAGCTCGTTGGCTGACCTTGCTTATCAAACAGGCTTATGTTCATGCTCAAGTGGATGTGGTCCCTGACATCAGGGCACACGAGATTCGGGCTATCGGCTCCTCGTTGGCGCACGTGCGGGGTGCCTCGCTCCAAAGCATAATGGCGGTCGCGTTCTGGAAGACTCCAGCCACGTTTATTAACCACTATATGCGAGACTTTTCCAGTCTCAGGCTTGACCAGTCGTATGGCATTGCCAAAGCAGTGGTTGCCAGCATGGTCACGTCAGTCTAAGGTATTTTTCTTGGGTATATTTTCTTTTACAGTAGTACTGTTCGAAAATTGCCTGGGTATCTTAATCCTTGGATTTAAGTGATTTTGATTAAGGAGTTTAATACTCTACATATCACCCTCACACCACTCTGGTATTCTGTGCAAGAATAGTACTGTCGAGGTAAGTGTTATATTGACTGTAAGGCTTCTTTTTAAGCCTACTGTCTATATGATACTTACCGAGACAGTACTATTAGAGTTTCCCTCCCGCCTCCCCTCTTGATATGTTATGGGCTTTTTGAGGGTCTGCAGCTCATAAAGAAAGAGGACGCGCCACCTACATCCTGTAAGGGGGAAGCACTCAGACAGTGCTTGGGATCCACGGTGGCGCATGGTTATGGGAGATAATTGTACCCACGCAGCGTTTTGTCCAATTTTTTCGGCCTATAATAGATAATGTGCAAGAATAGTACTGTCTCGGTAAGTATCATATAGACAGTAGGCTTAAAAAGAAGCCTTACAATCTCTTTGATATTTCTGTGGTTTTTGTCCCACGATAGTTTCATGATTTAAGCGAAATGGATCTCGAGTGTGTTTGGTACAACGGAGCGCCCCCTGCCGCCAAAAATGTGACTAGCCGCGCATGCACACTCGAAACTCCGAAGGTGTGTATTCAGCTTGACAATTTTCTTTGTCCCACTCAAAATTAAAGATGAGCTGAACAGTAAAGCTAACTTTTTGTTGCCATGACTTGATAAGGTTACATTAGGATTAAAGATTAGCTGAACAGTGAAGCTAACTTTCTGTTGCCTTGACGTGAGGTTTCAATGAGGAAATCATCTTATCAGGTAATTTCTCAAGGATGTTACTAATATTTGAAGATCAGATTCTCAAATGTACTTGTCATCGAACTGATGTGATTAGAGAGAAGGAAGTATCTGATGACAGCTTTCAGTCAAGAACTGCTTTAATTTGCCTCCCTAAGTAGAATTATTTTCATTTTCATTACTTTATTGTCCCATCGCTGGGAAATTCGGGTTGCTTCCTCCCAGTGGAAAGCTAGCAGCAACAGAGTCAACCCAGGTGTGTGTGTGTTAAGGTGTAATCAGCCACCTGCACTTACGGCAGAATGACAGAGGTCTTTTACTGCCATTGTGGTGACACGGGGGGTTTGGGATATGGCTGCCGTCTCTGGGTCTACACATACAGTTGACCTGTGTCTGTCCCGGCCCGAATTCGAACCTGCGATCTTCCGATCACAAGTCCAGTGCTCTACCAACTGAGCTGCCGGGCTCAAAAAATAATTTCAATACGATGATCCCTTTCTGTTCCTACCACCACTTCAATAAACTGACGCCCCTTGAACCCGGAAGTTCACGTTTACATGTATGTATATATATATATAAATTCTTTCTTAATAAATATCAATTCTACACTTTGGCCTTAAATCAAAGTGTTTCCCTTCACAGATATCCCCTTGGGGTTGTCAGATGAGGGTAGTCTCCCATGCCAACAGAAGCTACCATTCAGAGAGTGGTTTGCTTCTTAGTTGGATACCATGGGTTGACAACTCTCGCCATCAGTACCACCTGACCACTGATGAGACACAATAGTGTCAAAACACGTGTCTGGTCTATAAGGTACAAATACAATGGTCCTCCTCAGGACTTGATTACCTTGCGATACGTCCCCCACAAAGGGACTTTGCTCTGTAAATCTCGGTCCCCCTTAAGGAGGGTCTGATGCTCCCAATAGGCTGTCTGTGAAGGGATACTTATTTCTCTCTCTTTCTCTGCTAAGATATTTTAACAAATCTCGGAAGAAAGTCTCTGCTGACTTTCAATTGTTTCTTTCACAATTTCTGATATTTTATATATATAATATATATATATAAAGACAGGTCTTAATCTAGGACACTCATGTGATTTGAGGATAAATTACAACTGTAAAGGTTAAACGCCAAACTGACATGAAGTGTATACTTCTCGCATTTCACAGTATTGCCCTTTTTCAAACAAATGTCTTTTTACATTTAGTCAAGTTTTGACTAAAGGTTTTAACATAGAGGGGGGAATCGAGACAAGGGTCGTGGTGTATGTGTGTCTGTGTGTGTGTGTGTGTGTGTGTGTGTGTGTGTGTATATATGTGTGTGTGTGTGTGTAGAGCGATTCAGAGTAAACTACTGGACCGATCTTTATGAAAATTTTTCATGAGAGTTTCTGGGTATGATATCCCCAGACGTTTTTTAAAATTTTTTCGATAAATGTCTTTGATGACGTCATATCCGGCATTTTGTAAAAGTTGAGGCGGCACTGTTACACCCTCATTTTTCAATCAAATTGATTGAAATTTTGGCCAAGCAATCTTCGACGAAGGCCGGACTTTGGGATTGCATTTCAGCTTGGAGGCTTAAAAATTAATTAATGCCTTTGGTCATTAAAAATCTGAAAATTGTAATTAAAATTATTTTTTTATAAAACGATCCAAAATTACGTTTATCGTATTTTTCATCATTTTCTGAATCCAAAAACATATAAATATGTTATATTCAGATTAAAAACAAGCTCTGAAAATTAAGAATATAAAAATTATGATTAAAATTAAATTTCCGAAATCGATTTAAAAACAATTTCATCTTATTCCTTGTCCGTTCCTGATTCCAAAAACATATAGATATGATATGTTTGGATTAAAAACACATTCAGAGAGTTAAAAAGAATAGAGATATAGAAAAGCGTGCTATCCTCCTCAGCGCAACCGCTACCGCGCTTTTCTGGATTGTTAATTTCACTGCCTTTGCCACGAGCGGTGGACAGACGATGCTACGAGTGTACGGTCTTGCGGAAAAAATGCAATGTGTTCAATTTCATTCTGTGAGTTCGACTGAGCTTGACTAAATGTTGTATTTTCGTCTTACGCGACTTGTTTCTATCTGAAATAGCTCCATTATTAAAGATGCTCCCCCCACCTATCTGTTCGCACCAAGCATGCAGGTGTCAAATTAAAGGGATATAATTATGAATGGACAAAAAAACTGTCTCTAATTGCTCCAAGAGCGATACAGTTCAGGTTGGGGGTTGTAATAATGTCACAACACACCAGGAATATCTGTTTAAATGCTCAGTTATTCACATTTGAAACAGCTGACTTTGAGAGGTATTTCGAGATTGGGATATTCCATTACTTTCAATTTCCGTCCTATGTTTTGCCCCGGAGAGGAGCCTATATTTCACATGCTGTTGCTAGAAGTTCAGAATTGAAATCTTAGAGCAAGTTCAAGTTCAGTTTGTGGGTTGAATAAATGACACCTATGATGAGGAATGCCTTTGAATTAGCGTTTAAACGATCTATAATTGAAATCTAACTGCCGACAGTATATATTATTTTCCAAAGGACAGTGTGTTTGTTTACACTGTGTAATGAGTGTTATCACCGTATACCACAGAATCTATATGCGCTTGCTAGATTACAGATTTGAATTCATGAATCAACGTTTATTGTCTGCTTTGACGAATGCATACCCACCGGGGGATCAGCTCGTTACTCCCCCGGCTCGTTACTCCCCCGGCTAGTTACTCCCCCTTAGGGTTAGGGTTAGGAACAAGCCGGGGGAGTAACGAGCCGGGGGAGTAACGATACGGGGGAGTAACGAGATGCTCTAGGGTTAGTAACAAGCCGGGGGAGTAACGATACGGGGGAGTAACGAGATGCTCCCACCCACCAGGACTGAATACAATTTGATGACAAAAAGAAGTCAGGACTCCTGTTTCAGGAGGTTTGCTGAAGAAAACCACTCGCCGACTAAAATTCATTTTATTAATAAGACTTAAGTTATGGAATGTTTTCAAGCAAATCATTGCAGATGCATCTAAATTACAGCACAATGAATGTCCTCAGAGTTTTTAAAAGATCCAATTCGCTTGAAAACTTTTCCAGAATGACTCCATTGGACAGTACACCTTTAACGAGTAACTTCCAATATTTTACCACTTGAAATCTGAACAGGCCAGAAAGGAAAATTAACAATGGTCGCGTCAGACCTACCTATTGATATTTCGATTGACAGTATTTTCTCTGCACGTGCCAAGTAATCACAGCATGCCTTAACTTGACAAGTTGACATGAGAAAGAGACTTTCTGCAAGCAGACAGATTTATGCTTGTGAAGAAATTCTGTAAAACTATGGCGAGCATGCTCAGTGACCCACCTTGTGTTTGGACTTTTTGGGGCTGTCGACGGTGGCGGTCTTGATGGGCGGTCCAAAAATGTCCATAAATGGCTGAGAGGTGCTGGCTGCGGCTGTGGCCGCACTGCTCATCTGCAAAACACAATGCATCACATTATAATGCTTTTAATGCCCTCTGGGTGCTGGATAGCAAAGAAACCAACAACACCCCCCCCAAAAAAAAAAACCCCATGAAAACAAAACAAAAAAACAACAAGCAACAACACCAAAACACTTTACTCACAGACACACACAGAGACATAGACACACATACACACACCCACACATGCACACACACACATACCCACATGAATTGAAAACATTAGAGGCAAGAAAGAAAAACAAGAAGAAGCGGAAGACAAGCAAGACAGAAAGAACAAATCTACGTGCTGATCGAATCTCCAAAACCTGTTTGCAATGAAAGCTTTCTACACAGTAAGAATAGGCTGGAAAACAACAAAACCTGGTCAACCCTGGTGGTAACACTGCTATGCAAACCACACTGATGATCTTTTGGAGTACTGTGGGTGCAAGGGGATGGGTTGGGGTAAGCACTTAAAAGGATTGAACTATAATTATAACGCTTTGTAAAAATCAAACAAGAACACAAAGAAGAAAAAAGTCCACAAAGATCTTTCATCTCAAAGTCTGAGTAAAGGCAATGAACTTCATTGGGCAAAGCAAACATCTGTTAGCCCGATAATATGACTCATGTTCACAAAGCTTCATAGTTGTTGCAAGTTGTGTTTGTTCAAAGTACCTTGTCATAATAAAGACACCAATAAAACATCAAAGTCTAAAATTTAAAGTCCAAAGTGATAAACACAGAAGGGCAGTAAATTGTTACATTATTGATTTTCTGAACAGTATTCTCACTTGTATGTACATACAGCCCAGAGTCATGTACTTATTTTTTACATTTAGTCAAGTTTTGACTAAATGTTTTAACATAGAGGGGGAATCGAGACGACTCAGGGTCGTGGTGTATGTGTGTGTGTGTGTCTGTCTGTCTGTGTGTGTGTGTGTGTAGAGCGATTCAGACCAAACTACTGGACCGATCTTTATGAAATTTGACATGAGAGTTTCTGGGAATGTCATATCCCCGGACGTTTTTTTCTTTTTTTCGATAAATGTCTTTGATGACGTCATATCCGGGTTTTTGTAAAAGTTGAGGCGGCACTGTCACACCCTCATTTTTCAATCAAATTGATCGAAATTTTGACCAAGCAATCTTCGACGAAGGCCGGACTTCGGTATTGCATTTCAGCTTGGTTAAAAATTAATTAATGACTTTGGTCATTAAAAATCTGAAAATTGTAAAAAAAATACTTTTTTTATAAAACGATAAAATTTACAGCTTGACTAAATGTAGTAATTTCGCCTTACGCGACTTGTTTATTATTTTTTTAGGATTAATGACAGACTGTATTTTAGAATTATGTTCATGCTTATTGATTTTTGTTTTGTTTTGTAGGATTATTTGAATGACGTCATTTACGATCACTGCAAAACTGAATGCTAATTTGGTCATCTGTGAACTGTAACTTTAAGCTGTAAAGCTGCTCAGTATGTAATTTGCGCTGCATTTTAAAGAAAAGTTTCCTGATATTTAATAACACACTTTTGACAACGTTTTCACTCTAACTAGCTATTCAGCTTGTCAAAAAGATACAGGAAACCCTGTACAGAAACCTGCTTTTCACCAGTCACTGCAACATGACCAACATTTCACACATATGAATGGGGCTCCAGTCATTCCAGAAAAAGAATAATGCAAATCAGCCAAGCCAATAAAATCACAACCCTGGTAACCAATAATACACTCGTGCTAAATAGTCAGCAACCACGACATAAAATCTGAAACGCAATATCTAAAAATTAATAAACAGAAAAACCCAATCTCCTAGAACAATTTTATTTTAGTGTTTAAAGTAATCAGGTATGGACTCCAACGTTACTTGCCCAACTTTGGTTCAGATTCTAAAAAATATTGTTTAATTATACTTAATACTACTTGAAACGTGTCGAAAATGCAGGCAATTTCAACTGGAAGAAAAAGTTTGAAAAGAAGAGGAAACAGTGAGGACAGTGCAACTCGTCAGTTTTTGGCAAGTCTAAAGATTCATTTTTTACATTTAGTCAATAGTGTGTGTGTGTGTGTGCGCGTGTGCCCGGGTGCGTATGTGTGTGTGCGTGTGTGTGTGCACGTGTGCCCGGGTGCGTACGTGTGTGTGTGTGCCCGGGTGCGTATGTGTGTCCGGGTGCGTGTGTGTGTGCCCGGGTGCGTACGTGTGTGTGTGTGTGCGTGTGCCCTGGTGCGTATGTGTGTGTGTATGTGCAAGGGAAACTCGTGTGTTGCAACCTAGACAAACTAATACTTATGACAACATTTTTTACTTGATTCCCTACAACCATTTTCATTCAATGCATGGTGACAGGTCTCCAACAATTGAAGTTCCCAACATCTGCTACTTTTCTTCATCTCATCATTTTTTGCCAGATCAATGCCAAATTTGACTTGTTCAGTAAGTGAGAATTGAACATTAATGAGCTGAGTTCAGTTGTCAAGTTTTGCATGTGAGGAACATGAATATTTACTCGATGGAAGCTGCTGAAACGGCCCGCTTTGGATATATATATATATATATATACTATTGATTAAGCTCAGTAGTGAATCAGAGACAATTAGTGTACATGTATATATTTTTTATGATCTAATTTAATTTTTTTAATTTTTAATTTTTTAACATGTATTTTGTTGTAAAAATGGGTTGTGTAACTTTGGGCTTGAGTTTATCTCAGACCAGGCAAATGCTGCATATGTCGGCAGTAGTGTTGAAGTAAACGGGTAATGTAATTCAGACAATCAAATATTTTATTTATTGATTTTTGTTTTAATCACAACAGGATTTTCGTGTACGCAATGAATGCATGCTGCTTAGCAACCCTGACACAAAACAAGCTGTGCATTGTTCTGATTGAAGGTGTTATGGCTATTTCCTTCAACTTCAATTAATATATGTGAACCAGACGTTGCACAGACTACGGAGTTAGGATCAAGGATGCAGAGGTTTCATATGTGCACGAGCCTAACAGGCTATAGTTACAACATGTATTCAAATTCAACAGCCTTCAAAAATTTCCACTAGCCTAAAACGGTTTTCGATATTTCCCCCCCCTGAAAAATTAGTCTATCTTTAAAAACACACTTTTGAAGGCTAATGCAGCAAAGTGTTTGTCAAACCAATTTAACAAGTACAGTACGCAAATACGAGAAGTTATTAGCAACAGATATTTATTTGGCAATGATATTGAAGTAAACATTACATTTACTCTGCTCAGGAAGGAGTGGGGACCCCTAAAATCAATCGCTTCTTTTTCATGAAAGTACTATCTATACCCGAGGCCACCAAGCACAAATAAAACTTGTCCCTTCTGACATGAATTACAACAAAAAAATGTGTAGTTTTGTTTAAAAATGACTCTTACTTGGACGGTTAGCAGTCTACATTGTAGGACCATTTCCACAAAAAAGTAGAAGACTGCTGGCATGAGATGGCACAATTAAGCTGCATTAAAAAAGTTGACATAATCAACTATCCCAGAAGTATATATGTATGCCACTTCTTTTCATTATTTCATTACTATTTGTTTTTAGGAATATGTAATTCTACATACTGAAGTGCATCTTATGTCCTTCAGGCAACCTGAGGAAGCAGCTGAAATGATTTACTATACAGAATTATACCACCTACAATTGGAAACATCATTCACACAATTTGTTTTCAACTAGTTATTGATCTTTACATAACACCATAACTGACAAATCCAAAACACACTTAAAACGGGTCAAATAATAATTCTAAAGATTCACTCATCAGTGAGCAGGAAAAACTGACCATGCACACTGTCCCTTTCACGTTGAAGTAGTGACATGCGGATTAACAATAAATAATGCTATTGACACTGAGATCTGTCAACATCCTGATTATACTTCAAGCTGTTACCAAGACAGTTTAGAAAACTAGTCTACTGTCAGGTTAAACCATCAAAAAGGTGAACAAAATTATGCATACATAAATACACTGTATGCTGTTCCTGTTTAGCATTGACTAATATATATATCAAAGCAATCATGCATACAGACAAACTCGCATAATGGAACTGTAATCCATCTGAAAAAGCTCACAGTTAACGGAAGAGTTAAATAAAAATAAAAAAGTAAAAAAAAATAAAAAAATAAAAAAGTAAAAAAAAGACCAGAAACTTTGTTTGCTAGCCAGTTTCTGGCCGGTCAAAAGGAGAAATATCTTTATGTGCACCTGTAACATTGAATAACCAAGAATTTTGGTATACAGTTCACTCTGAAAATCATCAAAGACAACAATGGACAGAAAGTAAAAGAAACTCTGATTTACCTGTACAAAACAGAGAACACTATAACTTGTATAACTATAAGGAGATTAGCAGTATACCTTTCATTTTTTTAAACACATCTCAGAGAACATGGACACACAGTGTACTGTGACTGCCTGGTATCCAAGACAACAGGCGAAGAAAACAATAAGGGAACTTATTCAACTGTACAGTGAACAATTATAAGACGAAATATCTCAGAGATTCTTCAAAAGCTCTCAGAGAAAATGGACACACAGTGTACTTCCACTGCTATCCAAGGCAGCACAGGAAGAAAAGTATAAGGGCCTCATTTACCTATACAGAACAGAGAACACTTAGGGAGTAGCACCTTGGGGTTCCTTCAACAGATCCCAGAGAATGTCAACATGACCGCCTTTCAAGACAATTATAAGCGAAGAAACAAAAGGAACTCTAATCTATACCCAATACAGAACACTCAGCGGTGCTCTACTCTGATTTTGGCAAGATCGATCAGAAGCTACAACCTGCCGAGCAAATTAGCATCAGACAAAACACTGCCTGAAACAAGAGTGCCAACCATGGCAACATTAACACAACCACAGGAATTTGGTTTTATTGAAAACATCACCATGCACACACCTAATGTACCTGTTAGGTCTCAAGGCTTCATAAAATCAATAAAATCACTGAAGGATAGGAAATCTGGCATTAAGGGGGAAGGCTAGGGGGGAGGAGAGTAATCCGGCATACTAGTGAAAACAACTATGGTGCTAGTACTTTAGGTTCATGGGAAAAAAGCACACCTTAAACATTTTCAGATAATTCTGTCCCTGACACAGTAGAAAACACTTAAATTCTCACACACACAAAGGATTCAACCACTGATGTTTTTAAGAAAAAGACCTCCACCCACTCACCCCCCCTTCCCCCAAAAAAAGGAAAGGAGAAGAAAAGAGAAAAAAAACACCGAAAAATAACCATCACTAAAATTAACCACTTTATGTTTTTCATGGTGTGATATAACGATATTCAAACTTTACCTTAGAGAAAAGAAGAAAATCAAGCTAGTCATGATTCATTGTTTGCACATTTCCAGTGGATGCATGAGCACTAAACAAGACGGTCTATAGAAACTGTGACTGTTACAATTTTTTCACTTACAGGCTTCACCAAACAATATTTTCTGTAGAAACTGTGACTGTTACAATTTTCTGTTCATGGTTTCATCAAACAAGACTGTCTATAAAAACTGCATGTCTGTTGCATTTTTCCAGTTAGGGCAACAGCAAACACAGACTTTTGTCAGAAATATGTATGACTGTTACATTTTTCCACTATAGGCTTCATCAAACAAGACCGTCTATCGAAACTGTCTTTTGCACTTTCCAAGTTGAGACAACTGCATGTACAACAAAAACAGACTTCTGTTAGAAATATTTTGTCTTTCTTGTTCCAGTTTAAGGCTGTATCAGACATTAGACTGTCTATAGAAAATCTGACTGTTGCACTTTTCCAGAACAGGCAACCATAAAAAAATGTTGCAATGTTTGACTTTTCCAGTAACTAAGCTTACTCAAAAAAAGACAGTCCACAGAAAAATATAGGGCTGTGCATTTTTCCAGTTAGGGCTACATGAAACAAAAACTTCCCACAAAAGCTCATAGAGTGTTGAGCTTATATATATTCAAGAGTAGGGCTATATGAAACAAAAACTTCCCACAAAAGCCCATAGAGTGTTGAGCTTATATATATTCAAGAGTAGGGCTATATGAAACAAAAACTTCCCACAAAAGCTCATAGAGTGTTGAGCTTATATATATTCAAGAGTAGGGCTATATGAAACAAAAACTTCCCACAAAAGCCCATAGAGTGTTGAGCTTATATATATTCAAGAGTAGGGCTATATGAAACAAAAACTTCCCACAAAAGCTCATAGAGTGTTGAGCTTATATATATTCAAGAGTAGGGCTATATGAAACAAAAACTTCCCACAAAAGCTCATAGAGTGTTGAGCTTATATATATTCAAGAGTAGGGCTACATCAAACATGACTGCATATATATGTCTGCAGACACTGTGGCTACAATGCACTTTTCTCGTTAGCACTACAACAAACACAAATTCTCACAGAAACTTAACCAGTTGCGCTCTTCCAGTCTTTCTTTCTTTCTTTATTTGGTGTTTAACGTCGTTTTCAACCACGAAGGTTATATCGCGACGGGGAAAGGGGGGGAGAATCGGGATAGAGCCACTTGTTAATTGTTTCTTGTTCACAAAAGCACTAATCAAAAAATTGCTCCAGGGGCTTGCAACGTAGTACAATATATTACCTTACTGGGAGAATGCAAGTTTCCAGTACAAAGGACTTAACATTTCTTACATACTGCTTGACTAAAATCTTTACAAACATTGACTATATTTTATACAAGAAACACTTAACAAGGGTAAAAGGAGAAACAGAATCCGTTAGTCGCCTCTTACGACATGCTGGGGAGCATCGGGTAAATTCTTCCCCCTAACCCGCGGGGGGTCTCTTCCAGTCAGAGATGCACCGAACAAATATCTCACTCATAAACTGTGACCAGGTGCACTCCAGTCAGAATTGCCTCAAACACAGACTGTCTTGGTTGACTTGACAAACTGCAGTGAAAACAACAATCAGTGCAATCAGCCGACAGAAGTCTTTGTGGCCAAATTTGGAACAGTGACTAGTGCAGCCTAATGAGCGGTGTGTCGACTAATGCAAACTGTATAACAGTGAGCTAACGTTGATGTGCATGTACATGTACCACCAGCACTGATCAGGTTCAGGTACCTCGACATGGCCGTCTGTTGTCATGACAATCGTACAGTCGACTGAACAATATGCAATGCAAACAACAAGGAAGTATAAGCACCTAGCTCACACACACCCAGGAATGTGTCCTGTAACATATTATTAAGCTTTCAAGGCGTGTCTGTGTGCATGCATGTGTGTGTGTGTGTGTGTGTGTGTGTGTGTGTGTGTGTGTGTGTGTGTGTGTGTGGTTCTGTGTGTGTGTGTGTGTGTGTGTGTGTGAGTGAAATGCATGCCATATCAGAACAATTTTCTGTCACCTGATTAAACAAAAAGTTTAACAGCTAGGACCAGCTGAATATTGCATCATCAAGAAGAAGAAGAAGAAGAAGAAAAGAAAAAACACCTACATTTTAAAGACTAAAAATAAAGTCACATACTTCAGAAGTAATGCGTAACAAAATCATCAACTTTCTTTCTTTCTTTCTTTCTTTATTTGGTGTTTAACGTCGTTTTCAACCGTTCAAGGTTATACAAATCATCAACAGGCTCCAGAAAAAATCAAATCAAATAGACAGACGACTCTTGAACAATCAGAAAATACTTTTACCTTTTAATCAGATCCATCATACAAAATCATAGTTGCTCTAACATCACATTACTTTGCAGGAAATGACAAAAACAGGCTTGATTAGGAAATCGTTTCCTCACAATCCCACGCCAACAATGATCAGTTTCCGCAAGTAAATAACAGAGAAATACCTGCAGTTGCTTCGGGCCAGGTTAGCAAACATACAGCATAACATGAATGATGAAATCAAACCAGCAAATGGCAACAACTTAGGTTTTCCCTCTCATATTTTGTGTACGTCAATTTAGAGAAAAATTACTTCCCTAAGGGTGAACAAAAAAAAGTTGAAAAACGCCTACATTGACACGAGCCCTCACTCCACCACAAAGCAGGAAAAGTGTGGGTGTGTATTGCACCACTCATCCTGAGTTACTACTAACTCAATCTGTTTCATAAACTGGGTAGCATAGGGAAGAACATACTGACCTGTGCTGAGAATAGAAACACACACACAAATTGACACACGCCACACTCCACATGACCAACCTTTTTGCTCCAATTTAACCCTTCTCAATACTGTTGTTGTTGTTGTTGCACAAAATATCTCATTCAGTGCTGTATATCCTTCCTAACAGTTCTTTAGCAGGAGCATTGCATACCTGAATTATAGCCGTGAGTGGCATTACATGAAGTGTCTTATATTACTGGCATGCTATGGGGAAAACACTTTTGAAATGTAAATCAGCAAAGCGTAGCATTGCATGTATTTTGATAGTCTATACACCATTAAACGCACTGTAGGCAATGACACGTACTACACATGTGACATGGGGATAAATACATGTATTTATATCTATCCTGTGTGTCTGATGAATAGGGTTTAGGCATTAATATTCTTTTTACCTTACAGATTGGCAGGACTATCACAAATCTAAACTGTTATCTTCATATCACAAATTATACACAGGTTTCATTTTGCCTGTGACACTGACAGTGAGTGACTCAGAAAAATATTTTTTTTATACTATAAATTATAATCAATTGTGATCTCATGATGGAACTGCTTAAATTATAGAAGAAATGTGTTTGAAGTGTAAGATCTCTTTAGATCGCATGATAAAATAATAGTGTACTTCATGGTCACAGTGAAGAATCCATGAAACCAGAGGGCATTACAGAGAGTGAAACATGTAAAAAAAAAAAAAGAAAGTGTTGCAATATATTGACCCCCCCCCCCACACACACACCAGATCCTAGCTATATGTGGTAGTAGGTTAAAGGACTGGCACTGTCTTTCAAAATTACAATGCCCGTGAATGATCAGTTGTGTTGTTTCTGTTCTTTTTTTCAACCTGAAAAGAAACTGTATTACTTAGCAATAAAAAGAAAGAATGAAAAACCAACAGGAGTTGAACAGAAAAAGGAAAGGGTAAAAAAAAAGTTAAAACGTGCATTTATTCACCCCACCTCCTTAAAAATGAAAAAACCCACCCATAAACACAACAAGAACATGTAAGTACTATTAACCCTTAGGCTGGTTGTCGCGACATATGTCGCGCTACTTTACGTATACTGTCACCTGGTTGTCATGTCACCTGGTTGTCACGACATATGTCGCGCTACTGGCTCAGTCTGTTTGGTCGGTTCCGATTACCTCCCATGGCTGCGAAAACCTATATGACCGTTTTTTGTTATTTTTCTCTCTGTTATTGTTAATTCACCAGTGGCTATGTAACATGTGTTACAGAATTGCACCAGTGTAAGGGTTAAGTATTCCTTTGCAAACACATTCCCCCGTTTCTAAAGTGTTTAATCTATATCATACAATGTTTTTACCAATACAGTAATGAAAACAGAAATTGGCACTAACAAACTAATACCACCCCCCCCTCCCCCCCCACACACACACTCCAGTCTTTCTTTCTTTATTTGGTGTTTAAAGTCGTTTTCAACCATTCAAGGTTATATCGCGACGGGGAAAGGGGGGAGATGGGATAGGGGAAAGGGGGGAGATGGGATAGAGCCACTTGTTAAAGGCAGAGTAAGCCTCCCGTAAACCATCACAGATACGGTCAGGCTTTTACACACAGTACAAACACCCTTTCATTTAAACACTCACCAATTGAGAACATCCTAGGTGCCCTCCGTAAAGAGCGAACAATTTTCAAAGAATTTATTTTTGCGTGGTTTATCTTACCCCTGAGCCATCGTGAACCCGTGTGATCCAGTTTTCCCTTTCACAATGCAGTCGTCATAGTTAGTCGTTTGAATGCGACTCGACGTGAGCTTATCTACAATAGCACGGTTTTTTTATGCACGAAACAACGGCTGTGGTTCACAAGAACTCTAGCGATGGCTTTTGACTGTTGAGAGGAACGGCGATTTGCACTGATAAACCGGCCGTCGTCTGCTACGACCCCTGCGTGACCCTGCTTCCGGGCTTTTCTTTTTTTAAACTTTCACAACTTCGAATTGTTCTGATCTTGTCTTGATGAAAAACGAATTCTTTTATGATTAAAGAATGTTTGTGTAACAAGCTGTCAATTTATTATTTAGATTTTAAAAGTTAGGTCTAGCGCAAAAACGAGGCGCCGTTGTTGTTAACGGAACAAGTCTACGAAAATAAATTCTTTGAAAATGTCTCACGCTCGACAGAAAGCAGCCAGGATGTTCCCGTTCGGTGAGCGTTCAAATGGAAGTATGCTTGTACTGTATTTAGACGCTCGGGGAGCTCTGTGATGGTTTACGGGAGGCTTACTGTGCCTTTAATTGTTTCTTGTTCACAAAAGCACTAAGGCCAAAAAAAAAAAATTGTCTGTTTCTGGTCACCCGACCGACCCTAAATTTCGGCGCCGACCCTAAACTTTTTTTTCCAAACTCAAATTTTTTTATTTTTTTGGGGGTGGTATAAGGACAGGGTGAGAAAATGAACAACAAAAACGTGTGAAAACGAAAGTCCCCTGACGATTGAAGGGGCATAACCCTACATCACAGTTGTAAGGGACATCACTCTATGTACTTCCTGTAAAACCACCAAACACCGAAGCATTCACGCTGCGTTGAAATATGGAATCTAAAGGTGATGTTCGACACATTCTGGCGTTGACGCTGGAGAAGTGCGTGCACGATAAAACGGGAGTTAAACTTATTAGTGCGTATCCTGAAACATTCACGCTCCGGGATGTGTTTCATGATATCCATACACCCGAGTTTGACTTGAAAAAACATTCGGTGCAGGTGAAAGCTGACGAATACGACCTTGACTGGTCACTGACGATCAGACCAGGTAAACAAAGAAAAACATCTTAACATGTCATACTCTTTCAGTCTTTGTCACAGATTTGTAAATGTGTTGAGTGTCTTGTCTCTATGTATAGTGAATCCAGTCTCTTTGCGTGATTTTTAAAGTTAGTTTTATTGGTCTACATTTGGGGGAAAAAAATAAAAATAAAATAAAAGCCGATCTACCGACCCTATTTTTTTTAGCCATGTTACCAGAAACAGACAATTTTTTGTTGTTGGCCTAATCAATAAATTGCTCCAGGGGCTTGCAACGTAGTACAATATATGACCTTACTGGGAGAATGCAAGTTTCCAGTACAAAGGACTTAACATTTCTTACATACTGCTTGACTAAAATCTTTACAAACATTGACTATATTCTATACAAGAAACACTTAACAAGGGTAAAAGGAGAAACAGAACCGTTAGTCGCCTCTTACGACATGCTGGGTAGCATCGGGTAAATTCTTTCTCGTCCCAACCAATATGGGACTCCCCCTAACCCGCGGGGGGGTCACACTCCAGTCCCTAATCCTCTCAACTTCAAAAACTGAAAAATGCATGGCACTGAGCAATCTCTTCTACCATATCTGGTATAAAAAAACCAACAACAACAAAACAGAACAAAAACATCAACCATCCAACAGAAAAAAGGGATACACGGTACGTCATGAGTCCTATTGTATTACAAAAGAGCAAAAGGCTTACCTTGCACAAAAACCAGACCTCAACTGACACTTGAACATTCAAACAGAACACCTGTTTACACTCTTACCTCTCTTTATAGCGCGAGTCTGACAGTTCTGCATGCACGCGTTTTAAGTTCAAAGCTGTACCAAGGAAAGACATAAGTTCTTTCTCTACCTGCAACCTTTTAGCAGAGGCGTATCAACTTCCAAGTCTCCGATGCTTATTGATTACAAGGCATCTGCTGAGAACCTCACAACTGCAGCACACTATTGATACTGTGTACCAGGACAGTATTTACGCACACTGGTAGGAAATGTTTACCTACTGAAACTAATACAACAGTAAGACCCTCCTCGTAAAAGAAAGAAGCACAACACAGTCTCGAGAAAAGACTCTCCGACCCAAGTAATCAATAATGATTAAATCTCCAATGACAGCTGTCAATCCACCACAACCGCATTCAAAAAGGTTTTGATGACAAACAGGTATTTTGAATGGTACTCTTCTTGGTCGTCCGCTTTTTTTTCTCTTTTCTTCCTTTTCTTTAGACACATTTAGAAGCATAAGTTTAAGTTAAAGGTTGTGAGCTATGTCCCTTTTCTTCTGAGCATACACAGGAATTGCAGTTCTACTTCTAGTTAGCCCTTGAAATAAGCTTTCACCAGGACTACTCTTTCTGTAGAGAAACTTTACTGAATGGATTATCACTGTCCAAAAATCAATACTAGTATGGCAGCTAGTGTACACATACAGTTTTTAAGCCATCCATTGTCTTCAGTCTTTTCTTTCACACACAATAAAGCACTAACACTATGCTCTTTTCTTGAGCATTGATCTCCGATTATTGAGTGAAAAAAGTACATGCACATTCGAGCCATCAAACCACAAGTATCAGAAAAAAAAGAGAGAGAGAGAGAGAGAGAGAGAGAGAGAGAGAGAGAGAGAGAGAGAGAGAGAGAGAGAGAGAGAGAGAGAGTGAATGTCAAATATTTACTTTTGAGGGTAACAAGATTAAGCATACATATGCTGTTTTTGCATCTGGCCCTGATGCCCCACAGAGGGACTTATCTACTTTTCTAAAACTAAGAAAAAAAAAAAAAAAAAAAAAGGTTACATAAAAACATAACTAATGGTAGATGATAGGTTTATGTACATGTACCCGGCGAAAGAAATGCAACTCGAGTTCAAGTTTGCCTGCAGCGGCGCGGAGGCCATTTGGAGCATGTTCTGTAGAATGAGCATAACTTTCCTGAAAGACAAGTTAGAACGCTAACATTTTCTGTGCAAATCATGCAGAGGCTACTTGTGTGTGTAAATTTTATGAAAATTGTTCAATTTATGACGTTTTGTTTGGGTACTCTTTTTTTTGGGTCACCCTGTACCTTATCTGGATCATATTTTACGACAATTCGAAAATGATGAAAAATCACTTCCAGCAGTGGGCGCGAATGAGTTGCATTTCTTTCGCCGGGTACTGTACAAGAAGCGCATTATATAGAAACATTGTAAGTCATAAGGTAGTATTCAAAACTTAGTTTAAAGCAATAAAGAGTGAGATAAACAAGAGAGAGAGAGAGAGAGAGAGAGAGAGAGAGAGAGAGAGAGAGAGAGAGAGAGAGAGAGAGAGAGAGAGAGAGGGAGAGAGAGAGAGAGAGCGAGCCGGGGGGGGGGGGGGGGGGGGGAGCGGGAGATAGCAACCGACAGGTATAGGGAGATCATCTCAGGTAATACTTGTGGAGTGTCAGTTAACACTGCTTTATTACCCTAGCAAAAACAGAAGAAAAAGTGTATGTGAAAACGCAAGAAACAGCTAGTGAACCTGAAGGATTGGGTCAACACATTAAATGATTGATCAATAAACTGGAAACCTGAATGACATTTATTAGTTAATCAACGGTATTAGTTTTTGCTTGTCAACGTCAGCGTGATCGACAAAGCTCTAAATGGTTGGCTAGTCAATTTAATTTTAATACTCTTCAATTACATGAAACTGCATTTGAGAAAACCTCTGAAAGGATCGCCGCACTTTGTTTTAAAAGAACAAAGAACTATACAGGAAAGTCAAGGGGAACAATTTCAACAAAAAGTTAGCTCAAACAACATGTGAACAGTGATCTCCCCTGCCTCAGTGATCACCATTTTCCACTTCATTCATGCTGCAGACAAACATGTCTGTGAACATAATAGTTAACTTTCATTTCCTTATCTGGGATTATTTGCACCTTCGCTACAAAATAAAGCAGCATTTGTTTTGCTGCATGTACCTGAATCCTTGATTTCCCTAAAATTGTTAGGCAGTACTGGGTACTCACATTTCACTGAATTTTTTTTATCAATAACAACATGCAGCTCTAATGGGATGGTTATCAGTTATGGTGTTTATATGCTTTTCTTTCCGCCGCCATTGCACCCTCATTTAGGATCGTCTGCTAAAAATATTCCAAATTAACATCCCTCACACCACAAATAGCTGAATATTTTTTGCATAAAAATTTATTCTCTTCAATTTGATTTCACCACTCCTTACTCAGCAGGTGGTTCTGAACTAAGACATCTCTTTTTTTTACATAATGCTCAAATTCTCCGTAATACGAGAACCCTGCCTGAAAGCCTGGGTTTCTTTTACTGTCAAATGTGGTATTGGCTAGACAATGCACTTGGATCCATTCATATGTAGCCAAGTGCTAAACTGGCTACTAATTCGTTATAATGTTTTTCTGTCATTTCTGTCTTGTGTAAGTTTTGCCGATCGCTTTATGTTTTTGATATGCCCAGACACCTGGAGATCGTGAACGCGCTCAGTCATCTGTGTCCACTAGAGACCATAGTCTTTGTTCCGTTGACGTCAAGCCGCCCTCCCAGAGAGAGACGGGTGTTTCGGGCTTGCAGCTGGTCAGTTACGCAAGTTTATGACCGAGCCGGGGGTAGATTCCCGGGCCGCGGAAGATGTTGTTTGATGCGCTCAGATCAAAGTCTCATTAAGAGGGTGTTAGAATGTCGCTGCCCTCTTTCAGGTTGCGTGTGTGTTTGTAAGATTGTGATTTGTTTACTTGCTTGACCAATGAGATGCCATGTCAGTCTTGTTAGCTTACTTTTGATTGGTGGCTTTGCCCACACCTTTTTGTATGCAGTCCTCGCACGGGCTATATGCATAGGCCGAACCCCAGGCATAAGCATAATCATTCGCTCATAGCAGCTGAACACGTCACTACACTTGCTTCTCTGTCTGCAGGTTTTGGCTTCGGCCTCTACGTTTGCTTGCATTGTTTTTCTTGTACAACGAATAAAAAGTTGAAACAAGACGCTTGGACTTGGGCTTCGTTCTTACAACCTTCCACTCCTCCACTACATTTGGGTAGACTGCATTTTTACTTGTTGTGTGGCCACCCGGCCATTGGCTGGGTCGGCGAGAAAAGGAACAGGAATTAAAGAGATGTGAACCAAAATTAAGTCATGGTTTTCCAGAGTTTAATTTTGCATCAAGTGATTCGTCGGTCTGTGCCAGTAAACCCCTGTCTATACTGAATGAAAGAGTGTGACATGAAGTTCTTGTACATCATTGTAAAGAGTGTGAATGACGTTTTAGTTTAGATGTCAAGCGCTTAGAGCAAGCCTTTTTAACGAAAGTTTTTGATTTAGCGCTATATAAATGTTCTTATTATTATTATTATTATTATTATTCCATACACGTGTGTAAAGTCCAAAACGAGAGCAAGTGCAGGGGCTCACATTCATGAGAGGTGGCATAGGACAAATGTCCTGGATAATGCAAAAATAAATCAATAGGACTTTTTTTTCTGGCACCAATATTCGTTTTGGCGGCATGTCGCTTTTTCGGAAAAAATACGCGGAGGGAGGCAACTGTCAACCGGCTCAAAGCATTCAGAGTTGCGACCCTTGGAAGCTCAAGATTCTCTATAAAAAGCACATAAAGTCTCCCTAAGTTTCGTCTGCTTGGAGAGACACATCGCTTCGCAAAACATCGATAAAATAGCAAATCAAACTACTGTAAATTGGAAAGTACTGACAACGTCCGGATCAAATGAAAGCATAATCGGACAATGACCACTTTGTGACAAAAACTATAGGAATGTATCCTCTTGCATGAAAAATGTATAGGACATTTGGAAAAAATATCTGTGTATGTCCGATGTCTGACGTGGATGTGAGCCCCTGCAAGTGATGTTCGTTCAGTGCAAGACACTATACATTTTTGCCAGGAAAGACCCTTTTGTCAATCGTGGGATCTTTAACGTGCACACCCCAATGTAGTGTACACGAAGGGACCTCGGTTTTTCGTCTCATCCGAAAGACTAGCACTTGAACCCACCACCTGGGCTAGGAAAGAGGGAAGAAAATTGCTTACGCCCCGATCCAGGGTCGAACTCGCAACCTCTCGCTTCCGAGGCAAGTGCACTTTACCACTCGGCCACCCTTTACCACTCGGCCACCCTTTACCACTCGGCCACCCTTTACCACTCGGCCACCCTTTACCACTCGGCCACCCTTTACCACCAGTCCCTGTATACAGTGGAACTCCCCCTATTAAGACCTAAAAAAATCTGAACAAATCAGGTCTTATAAAACGGAAGGAGTCTTATTAAATAGAGGTATTTTTTCGTGTTTCTATAACCCACCGAACTCTGACATGGATTACAGGATCTTTTTCGTGCGCACTTGGTCTTGTGCTTGCGTGTACACACGGGGGTGTTCGGACACCGAGGAGAGTCTGCACACAAAGTTGACTCTGAGAAATAAATCTCTCGCCGAACGTGGGGACGAACTCATGCTGACAGCGGCCAACTGGATACAAATCCAGCGCGCTACCGACTGAGCTACATCCCCGCCCAAAATAAATGTAAATTTACAGGGGTTACGAACAGAAAATCTCAAAAAGTAAAATCTTAAAAGGGGGGAGGTCTTAAATTGGGGGGTCTTAAAAGGGGGGTTCCATTGTACTCAAAAAGACAATACAGGAGACTTTCACTGTATATATATTATGGTTGTTTGGGTCCATCAAATATGACTGCAATATCCACGCTTTTGTGATATAAATATGTGTGGAGGTTGTGTTGGGCATGTGTATGTCTTTATTTATGCAATTTCTTTTTAGAAATATGAATGAACGCCACAAATGAGACCCAACCTGTAACTTTCAGCCCGACAATCAATCTCATTTTGCAGAGGAAAAAGTTATTACCAGATCGCATCATGATTCAGATTGCACTGCCTGCAACTGATTAAAACTGATAAAACAATCTCTTCGGGAAGGTCGTGCAGGTTGCCGATTGAATGTGTTGTTGACACCAACTTCGAGTTCTCGTTGAAAATGTTGAAAGAAAAAGGTGAGAAGCTAAAAACAACTCCCAGAAACAAGAGCTAAATCAATTGGCAGAAAGGTGCTGGAGCAGAAACAAGCACGCCGAGTGAGATCACAAACGATGTGATTCGCTTTCTTGATGCTTCAACTTTTGCACATCTAGTTTTTAATTCTGCAAATGCACTTTGCATGAGAGTATTTGCAGGAAAGAATGTATCTTTGAAAAGTTCAAACATTTGAAGAACGTTGGACTTTGAAGAACAGAGCATTCTTCAGTTAGCTTGAACTAAAGACGTGTCTGACTAGGTTCATGCACAATGCACAAGTTCCAAGTTTGCAGAGTGCATTGTCACAATGCAGGTTCCTCAGTTTGACATTCTGTTTCTATTTGGCAATTTGCTAACAGTTTCAATCTCTTCATTTGACACTGACAGTCAACCAACCGTCTAACCAACCAACCAACCATTACATCTATCACAATTCAGTTTTGCATGAATAAGCTAGAACAGTAAGAGCAGAAAGAAAGTAGCAAATACAATTGATCAACAAGGTGAACAAAGCTCCAGAGGTAAATATACTCACAGCTCCAGCTTTCATCAGTTTCTGTCTGAAATCGTCAGCAGGGTTGCGGAACTTGAGTTTCTCAATACGACAATTGTTCACTGGCGGTGCCCCTTCGCCATTCAAGAAAAGGTCATACTCGAACCTGATCTTTCTGTAAGGGTGCTTGTTTCTGAAGTAAACCTCTATGGAGAGGACAAAACCTGCATAGCCACTCTCTGACACTTCGTATGGTGGTTCACTGAGAACTGCAAGAAAGAGGCTCACATCAGTACGAGTTCACCAAGCATTCTTCATCATTTCAAGCCAGTTTCTGATAACAGTTTGAAAAAAAAAGAAGAATACATTGCAGCTACTGATTAATTGCAAAAACAAACCAAATTTGTGAAAGTGGAATGTTGCCTGTAAAACGAGTACCTGGCACAGCTTCCTGAAGACCTCTAATTATACTTATTACCCTAAATAGCAAGGAAGATATTATTGTGCCCTCAGCTAATAAATTAAAGTACCAGTACTACCACCAAATAATGCAGAAACAAGAGGCGAAGCCTTCAAGGCTCACGTAAGAAATAGACAAACAGTAACACAAACTCAATCACTCCGTCACACATACACACCCACACACACAGTAAGCTTAGGTGACACTGTGCAAGAAAGAGAGACACTAGATCTAGATCTGTCTGTCTGCATGTAGCCTACTTACAGGGACACGACTGCCAAATAGTCTCGGCCCGCTCAAAATAACAATGACCGAGACCACACACACCACGCGAGAGAGAAAGACTACAGGGAGGCATGCCGTCATGATGCATTAATTGACGTCAAACACTTTTGACCGTGACGTAATCTTATGCGAGCTTTATCCATAGTCTTGGATAACCACTCACACATAGACTCGGAAATGTTAAAGTTTCTACCACAGACATACACACACACGCACGCACACACACACACACACACACACGCACAAACGCACAGACAGACAAAGTTACGATCGCATAGGCTACACTTCGTGAGCCAAAAATCAGTAGATGCAAATTTAAAAGCTACATGTACTACAGTAACACTATCTAATGCCAGTGAATACCATTATTTCCTTAATTTAAAAATAAAATTACAGATTTTTTCCCCATTGTGATTTTGTGTGTGTGCAAATTTAGCCCATTGGTCATCAACGTTTTTGCCAATTTTCAGAAGTTTTAAAATGTAAGCATTCATTGGTGTCTCCTTTCCCACACTGTAAAAAAAGTTTGGCAATTCTTGTGAAAGAACAACCCCACACCATTTCAAATAAGTTGTGGTGTTTAGGCCAAAAAAAAAGGTCTGTTTACGGTACATAGGCCAAAAAAATAGGGTCGGTAGGTCGGGATATTTTTTTTTTCTCTCCAAAAAACAATATTTTTACGTTTTTTTATTTTTATTTTTTTAATTTTTTTTCCCCAAATGCCAAAAAAAAGTCTAGGGTCGCGCAAAAAAAATAGGGTCGGTCGGGTTACCGTAAACAGACTATTTTTTTTGTGTGCCTTAACCAACTGTCAGTGTCAAATGACAACCCTGCTACTGTCCATTCATCCTGTGGTCGAAGAGTGATCACAGAAAATAGAGAATGAAAACAAATGACGCCATCAGATCAAAGCCCCCACAAAACTGTCAAGAATCTTTACACACAGTAAAGCAAAATTGCACAGAATACCAAATTGTAATTGTTATACAGTGGAACCCTTTTAAGACCTCTTTCTTTCTTTCTTTATTTGGTGTTTAACGTCGTTTTCAACCACGAAGGTTATATCGCGACGGGGGAAAGGGGGGGAGATGGGATAGAGCCACTTGTCAATTGTTTCTTGTTCACAAAAGCACTAATCAAAATTTTGCTCCAGGGGCTTGCAGCGTAGTACAATATATTACCTTACTGGGAGAATGCAAGTTTCCAGTACAAAGGACCGAACATTTCTTACATACTGCTTGACTGAAATCTTTACAAACATTGACTATATTCTATACAAGAAACACTTAACAAGGGTAAAAGGAGAAACAGAATCCGTTCGTCGCCTCTTACGACATGCTGGGGAGCATCGGGTAAATTCTTCCCCCTAACCCGCGGGGGGCTTTTAAGACTTCAAACAAATCTGAGAAATTGAGGTCTTGAAAAGGAAGGAGTCTTAAAATGGGGGTAAATGTACAGAGGCTTAATTATGTACAGAAAGTGTGAGAAAACTGGGTGGCCGAGTGGTAACGCACTTGCGCTCGGAAGCGAGAGGTTGCGTGTTCGACCCTGGGTCAGGCCGCAATTTTCTCCCCCCTTTCCTAACCTAGGTGGTGGGTTCAAGTGCTAGTCTTTCGGATGAGATGAAAAACCGAGGTCGCTTCGTGTACACTACATTGGGGTGTGCACGTTAAAGATCCCACGATTGACAAAAGGGTCTTTCCTGGCAAAATTGTATAGGCATAGATAAAAATGTCCACCAAATACCTGTTTGACTTGGAACAATAGGCCGCGAAAGGTGAATGTTCGCCTAATAGGCTTGAAGTTTGCTGGTCGATGTGAATGCGTTATATATTGTGTGTAACAAGAAGAGCAAACGCTCGATCGAGTCACTTTCGCAGTTCTGAATATTATATGAGGCATCAGATGGACAGGAAGAAATTGCTATTCACAACACAATGAGTCACGTTCACATAAAATTTGAGCCCGGTCACTTTTATAGTTTCCGAGAAAAGCCCAACGTTAAGTTGTGTGTTGCCGAACAGAAAAGGCTAGTTATCTCCCTTGTTTTTCTGATAACGTTCGTAAAAGGCTACAGATGTAAATACTTTGATGTAAAGAATAATCCTACAAAGTTTCAATCACATCCGATGAACTTTGTCAAAGATATAAAATGTCTAATTTTTCCTTTGACGCTGACCTGTGACCTTGAAAAAGGTCAAAGGTCAACGAAACCATCGTTAAAGTGTAGAGGTCATTGGAGGTCACGACTAAACAAAATATGAGCCCGATCGCTTTGATAGTTTCTGAGAAAAGTCCAACGTTAAGGTGGTGTCTACGGACGGCCGGACGGCCGGCCGGACAGACTAACACTGACCGATTACATAGTCACTTTTTCTCAAGTGACTCAAAAATTGTCTGTTTGTCTGTCTGTCTGTAAAAAATTCCATTTCAAACGGCAGAAATTAATATGTAAAGCGCGGAGAGCACAGTTGTGGTTCGCGCTATATAAGCTCCCAATAATAATAAAAAATAAATAAATAAAAACAAGGTCTTAAATTGGGGTTCCACTGTAAAAGTAAACACACAAAAATCATCATTTCTCTCTTGGTGTGTAGCATTTAATTTGAAGAGCAGTAGAATACCATCACAGTACTTTAAAAAAAAACCACCCATTTCTGTTCACAGATACTACAGCTGAGTTAATTTTCTTTTGTTACAAACATATTCACATTCATTTTTAATCACCTCATCTAAAATGTGTAAATTTGTTAACACTTTGCATTCTATACTTTACCTCTCTTTGGGTTCTTGAAAGAGGGATGCAGATGGAAGACAACCTTCTCCACAAAGTGATAAATATTAGCACCGTCCTGTCCACGAACAAACATGGTCCAGTCATGTGTGAATCCATCTGGTGATTTTTTAGGCTTGAAGTCAGCTCGATGACCAAGTTCAATCTGAATTGTCAACACGTCCTGGGAAAACGTGAATCAAAAGGTTAATTGGAGACAAAGAAACTGAGAACAATAATGACAACAACGAAAGAAAAAAGAAAAGGTGGGTGGAACTGGCAATCTCCCAGACTAGTTCATCGCCAAATAAAAGGGAGCCTCTAGCAATGTTTGGTCTCCTTACAATTGGTGATATAATCGATTATGAGACACAACCGTCGAACGCTGAAGAAGAAGAAGAAGAAGAAGAAGAAGAAGAAGAAGAAGAAGAAGAAGAAGAAGAAGAAGAAGAAGAAGAAGAAGAAGAAGAAGGTGATATCATCAGCATGGGGTTGACCAGATCTGAAGAACGATTTGTTTGTTTGTTTGTTTGCTTAACGCCCAGCCGACCACGTCAAGGGCCATATCAGGGCGGTGCTGCTTTGACATATAACGTGCGCCACACACAAGACAGAAGTCGCAGCACAGGCTTCATGTCTCACCCAGTCACATTATTCTGACACTGGACCAACCAGTCCTAACACTAACCCCATAATGCCAGGCGGAACAGCCACCAGATTGCCAATTTTAAAGTCTTAGGTATGACCCGGCCGGGGTTCGAACCCATGACCTCCCGATCACGAGGCGGACGCCTTACCACTAGGCCAACCGTGCCGGTATCGGAATCTTGAACGAGAGCTGTGACATTGGCAATATGGTGGTCATAAGGCCTCCTTTAGAAAGTGGCTGGTCGATTGACAAATGGTGGTTCATTGACAGCTATAACTATAAGGTAGTCGACAATATCTTTTGTGCTAGGTTTCATTCCATTACAATTTACATTATTATCCTAATCCCATTGATGGGAAATTCAGATCGCTTAAATTCCTCCCAACTGTGCAAACACTGTAATTTTGTGTACATTAAAGTCTCCATTTTGGTATCACGTACAATACTACAGGACAACAATTGACCTGCCATATAGAGTAAATTCATGGTTTCAAAGAATGACAATGACAATTCTTTATTTGACAAGGGTAATACTAATAGAATACACCGATTCTACAATCATGGCTAAATACTAAACAGACACAGAAAAGAATGAGAGGGAGAGGGGTGTGTGAGTGAGTGAGTGAATGAGTGTGTGTGTGTGTGTGTGTGTGTGTGTGTGTGTGTGTGTGTGTGTGTGTGTGTGTGTGTGTGTGTGTGTGTGTGTGTGTGTGTGTGGATCACTGTGTGTGTGTGTGTGTGTGTGTGTGTGTGTGTGTGTGTGTGTGTGTGTGGTAATATATATATATGACAGGGGAGATGGGACAAAAGGGAGAGGGCTGAAGAGTGGAGGGGAGCCAGGAGGGGCGGCTGTGGTGGTAGTAATCTACTGGTAGTGTATTCCAGTGGTAGTAGAGTTCGGAAATCTTGTCATGATAAGGACAAGGGCCTTAAATAAAGACCTATGTCAGTTTCAGAAATGACTGGTGTGACTATGCTCCTTGAGAGAGGGTGAGAGAGAGAAAGAGAGAAAGAAAGTTAGATATAAGATAGAGAGAAAGAGAGAGCAAAAAAGAAGAAAAAAGAACGAAATTCGAAAGAAAAGACAGCCATATTTTTAGATAAACCAAACCTATTGCACAACTGATTAGTACTTTGAACAGTTCATGCAAGCCCTCCGACATAAAAGACACCGCCAGCTATCAAAGATTGAACAACAAATTTACCTCAGTTGTTTTGGACATGTTGATTTCGGACATCGACAGGAAGCGTAATAAAATCCCATGCGCGAGTGATTCAGGGGAAGCTACTCTGCTCTTCTCTGTTGTTGAATCGATAGCTCAGTGGTATGCGTGTTTATGTCAGCTTTGATAATTCGCGTCTGATGGGTTTGTTCAGAAATAAATAAATTCGTTCACTCTGAATATGAAATGATTGTAAACTTAGATGGGACAAGGCATAGACTACGTATCTTAAGCAAGGTCTGCGTCACCCTACCAACTTGATAACCGTAAATAAAATTCAGCTCTATCAGATTATATACCATGAACAATTGTTTGTTTTCACTCGTCTATTATTCTTTATTAATTAAGATCCTTGGTTTGGAGCTTGCACAGATAGAGCTCATACAGATACAGCGCCGTTATAGACAGTTTTTTGAGGTGGAGAACCAAAGACATAATTTGTCAGGAGTTAGTGAACTGTACAATAATACACTGTAATAAGGTACTAGTATATTATAGTACAATGAAGTATTTTGGTGAACTACAGTATAGTACATCATAGTACATTGTGGCGAATATACTATAGTATACTACAGTATTCGTCAATGTACCATAGTATTTTGAACATTTTTGTACCGCACCCCGGGACTGTACTATAGTATACTAGCTATAGTAAACTTCAGTACATTTACCACAATGGTACATAAAATAGTACATGGTACATTTAATGCAGTTTATTTTATTAATCTGAAGTTAGTATTATATATAGTACATGGTACATTTACTATAGTTTCATATGTGGAACCTTTTTTTACCTGGGTGACTCTCCTCTCTCAGGGTCTGTAAGGTCTTATACTCACATTTATTTCAAATTGTTCATTCCTATAGTTTTCAGGGAGCATATTTAAATATTCTCACATATTACAATATAAAAAACACACAAACAAACATGCATGCACGCACACACACACAGACACACATAACAACAAAGAATGCGCTGCACAACACTTTCAATACATAAAACTGACAACACAAATAATAAAATGTTCAATTATTTTATTTACGGTCCCACTGAAAATACCATAAAATGAATGCACAACATTTATGCTGCTCTGTCATTTAATAAATACTATACACACAATCTCTCCTCCCTCACTTTCAATCCTAAACTCTCTCTCTCTCTCTCTCTCTCTCTCTCTCTCTCTCTCTCTGCATGTATGCGACCACACATGCACACTGATACACTCCCTCATGTACTCACAGTATGAAACTGACTGATACCCATGTTGTTTTTTCTCAGTTATATCCTGTACATAATCTTCATAATTCAGTACTGCATCACTATGTGGGTTATTCTCCAGAGCTGTGTACATATACCAGGGAAGATTATCCTATTATTATATTATTATATGAAGTCTTATATTGCGCGCGTATCTCCAGACTCGGACTCAAGGCGCAGGGATCTATTTATGCCGTGTGAGATGGATTTATTTTTTTTTACACAATACATCACACATTCACATCGACCAGCAGATCACAGCCATTTCGGCGCATATCCTACTTTTCACGGCCTATTATTTCAAGTCACACGGATATTTTGGTGGACATTTTTTATCTATGCCTATACAATTTTGCCAGGAAAGACCCTTTTGTCAATCGTGGGATCTTTAACGTGCACACCCCAATGTAGTGTACATGAAGGGACCTCGGTTTTTCGTCTCATCCGAAAGACTAGGCAGGTGATATTTCGATCTTTACCTAACCTAGACATTTTAACCGTACAAATTGATTTCATTAATAAATACTGGTTCCATATATATTCTTAGCATGCAGAGAAAGAATTAGAAATACTTGCACATTTTGTATATGTCTACGTTCAGCAATTTACAAAGGGTTTTAAAGTACATAACCTTCGCAACATGGAAATCAAAGGTTGTGATATGGATTGGAACACCAACAATTTAAAAAAAAACGACAAATATATATATACATGTACTATGTTTTTTGTTGCATGTCTGTATCATTATCTAACTGGTATATTACTGAAAAATGTAAAGAGAATGCATTCTAATTGATATGTAATATACGTTATAATCATTTAAAGGACTGGAAATGCAATTGTCACAAAATGATACACAGCTCTGGAGAATAACCCATGTAGCTTTATACATGTAATTGCAGCCCTGAGGCAGTTTGGCCTTACTATACTGTTTGTTTGGTAACAATAAAAAATAAAATAAAAAAAACACAGAAAAAATAAATTTCAAAAGCAACAAATTTGCGAAGAGTTCAAGGCAGTCCTTTCCCCCAACATGAAAATATTTTAGGCTGATCTAACTTTTGCCGAAATGACAGCAAAGCATTTGGCATATTGCAAAAATTTAAATTAGTTTTGGCGTTTGGCCGACTGCCAACCCTAAACGACATCCGACCCAATCACAGACTGACAGTAAATTTTGGACGATCCTCACGCACAGGTTACAACTGTGAAGGAGGGGTGCTCTCCTGGTGTACTTTCTCTGCTTTTGACAGTGTTCTCATCTACTTAGTAACTGAGAACAAACATCTGTAAATTACAGTGGTACATGTACTTGCGATGAAGACAACCTTGAGCCTCCAAAAGTGTCCCTCCATAGCAGGTGGCCTGCCATGACAGGTATATTTTGGTCATGTAAATAGACAAAGGGACAACAGAAGATGTCTTTTCTTTGCAGGTGTCCTCTCATCAGACAAGCCTCACATTGCAGGTACCGTACCGTTGCACTAATATAATGATACTTTTTAAAAAGAAAATCTCGACTTGTCCTTTTCTTCTCTTTCTCAAGCTTTAGAGTACCGTATCACACATAATAGATTAAACAAAGTTAATTCTTGTTGAAGGCAAACAGATGCCTGTCATGTTGTTGAACCACGTATATCCAGGTTGTAGACAATGATTCGACCAAAGAAATCTGTGCTGGTGTTGAATACTATTCTCAGCGCTGTTGTTGGTGGGCTTGGCTCCACTGGAAAGCAGTTTCTTATTAAGGAAATTGCATTCAAACATTCAATGCTAATATAAATGTGCCATTACTTTTTGCATTTCGAAATTGCAGTGGGTTAGAGAGAGAGAGAGAGAGAGAGAGAGAGAGAGAGAGAGAGAGAGAGAGAGAGAGAGAGAGAGAGAGAGAGAGAGAGAGAGAGAAAGAGAGGGTGCACCGAGAGAGAGAGAGAGAGAGGAGAGAGAGAGAGAGAGAGAGATCGATCCGGCTAGAGAGAGAGAGAGAGAGAGAGAGAGAGAGAGAGAGAGAGAGAGAGAGAGAGAGAGAGAGAGAGAGAGAGAGAGAGAGAGAGAGAGAGAGAGAGTTATATTCAAAGATTTTACACACAAGATTGAAACTAATTTCTGACAAACAATGGATTCACACACACACACACACACACACACACACACACACACACACACACACACACACACACACACACACTCGCACAAACACAACATATTTGTAAATTGGGATCTTCTTCTTCTTCTTGGCGTTCGCAGAGCATCATTTGCGTAAGTGCGTGTACCCGTGGTTTGTTAGAATGCGCCGTGCGGCCCGGGTCCTCCGTCTTCAGCATTCAGGGTTTTCTGTCGGGGTTACCTCACCCTTAGCTCATGGCCCGTACGTCCTACCCTGAGAGCACAGGGGGGAGGATTTTCCGGGATCCCACCCGGAGCCAGTTTGGTCCGCGGCCGCAAGCGGCTGATCTCCATATCTGAAGACCGTTCCCCTATCCGCCACCCGGGGACGCGCTGGGTTGGGGGTGGTCGCCCCACTGAAAATCCCACACTGGGTTAAGAAAGATCAGCCTGTCCCAGAATGTAAATTGGGATAAATACTTGTATCTCTTTTTATCCCCCCCCCCCCCCCCCTCCTCCCTCCCCGCCCTCTTCACACAAGAAACAAGACTTAGGAAGATACCGGAACATAAACAAACAAAAAAGGATATTTGTAAAGAGTTGATGTCCTCAGAATAAACACTGCAAATCTTGGTCAATGAGGCATCTTCACCAGCTTCACAGTTTTTACACTCTATCCAGCATTCCTTGCCAACAAAACCACCTTGGAACTGGATTCGAACCTCTGATACTTTTACTGGTGAACTAAATTCCAGGTGAATGAACTGAGGGCACCCCTGAAAGTTGAAAACACAGTAAGCAAAAATCACATTTGATGAGATCCAATGGGCTTCAGTTTATATATGATACAGCAGCCTTCAAAAAGCATGTCACATTTTCTCAGACTGTTAAAATCAAACCATTAACTGAGTTTTGAATTAAAGTCAACATAGCTTGAGAATCATGGAACACTTTCACAGACAAACATTTTTTTTCTGCAAATATTAATAAATAATAATAATAAATCACTTTTTTATAGCGCAAGTTCTGATAACAGCTCCACGCGCTTTACAATTCAAATGCAAGAAACATAAAAAACACACACAATGCAAGTCCTAAACTAACATAGCAGTATGTTTAAGGACAATCAACAACAGCACACACACAAAAATCCAAGATTTTAGGGGCATTAAGCCTCAGACTCTGTCAGGAAGATAGTACATGTACTGTGGTGGTAGTCAAGGGTTGTGTAAATTGTGCAACCTGGTCAGAGCTTACGGCCTTCCAGCTGCCAGACCATTTCCACAGTCCATAAAACTAGGTGTGTTAACGGTGTGCATGAAGTAATTTAAAATTATCTGACAGTGAGCTTCTCCTTGCCCATGCTGTATTGCGCTATGCCAAAGGTGCATGGTTACGTTAATAATAATAATATTAATGTTTAATATTTATATAGCGCGTGTATCCAGGGTTTAACCCTGCTCAAAGCGCTGTACAATCAAAATACTACAACATAACATTATTTAACGTGCAATCACACACATATCAACGAATAACACATTGCAATATAAAACATATTATCACAAACACACGCACGGGCACACACACGCACTACATAAAACAAATTGCAACGTTAACATTAACTACGAGTGATTTCATTAACAGTCTGTAATACAGAGTAGAACTCTGCAAGTTGAGGTTGCCACAGACCCATTTATCACAAATTATACGCCTAAAGTAAATGTATTACTTTTTGAACATAAAACATATAGGGCCAACAAAAAAATAGGTCTGTTTAGGGTAACATAGGGTGAAAAAATAGGGTCGGTAGGTCGGCTTTTTTTTTTTTTTTCTTTTCTCCCCTCTCTATGATGTTTCACAGTTCATTTCTTCTCATCAATCCCTGTTTTTGCCCAACATAACTATAAACAGTACTTTGAGCTTACCTCCCTTCTGTCGTCTGCTGTTTGAGCACAAACAGCTCTATTTTGGATGCGGTTTTTTTTTGTGTTTTTTTTTCAGACGATCCAAAAAAAAAATTAGGGTCAGGCCTAAAAACTAGGGTCGGTCGGGTTACCGTAAACAGACCTATTTTTTGGGGGGGCCTTGGGCCTAGACATAGTTAGCGCAAGAGATCCATTGCAATAAATAAATAAGTTACCTGATCAGAGTTCCAGCAAGTTTCATCTTGGCCATCAAAGAGAAACTGTTTGCCAAACTGCTTCACATCACGGTTGAGCACTGAGCTTACCCTAGAGAACACACAGAAAAGGTTGAGCACTGAGCTTACCCTAGAGAACACACAGAAAAGGTTGAGCACTGAGCTTACCCTAGAGAACACACAGAAAAGGTTGAGCACTGAGCTTACCCTACAGAACACACAGAAAAGGTTGAGCACTGAGCTTACCCTACAGAACACACAGAAAAGGTTGAGCACTGAGCTTACCCTACAGAACACACAGAAAAGGTTGAGCACTGAGCTTACCCTAGAGAACACAAAGAAAAGGTTGAGCACTGAGCTTACCCTACAGAACACACAGAAAAGGTTGAGTACTGAGCTTACCCTAGAGAACACACAGAAAAGGTTGAGCACTGAGCTTACCCTAGAGAACACACAGAAAAGGTTGAGCACTGAGCTTACCCTAGAGAACACACAGAAAAGGTTGAGCACTGAGCTTACCCTACAGAACACACAGAAAAGGTTGAGCACTGAGCTTACCCTGCAGAACACACAGAAAAGGTTGAGCACTGAGCTTACCCTAGAGAACACACAGAAAAGGTTGAGCACTGAGCTTACCCTAGAGAACACACAGAAAAGGTTGAGCACTGAGCTTACCCTACAGAACACACAGAAAAGGTTGAGCACTGAGCTTACCCTACAGAACACACAGAAAAGGTTGAGCACTGAGCTTACCCTACAGAACACACAGAAAAGGTTGAGCACTGAGCTTACCCTACAGAACACACAGAAAAGGTTGAGCACTGAGCTTACCCTACAGAACACACAGAAAAGGTTGAGCACTGAGCTTACCCTAGAGAACACACAGAAAAGGTTGAGCACTGAGCTTACCCTAGAGAACACACAGAAAAGGTTGAGCACTGAGCTTACCCTAGAGAACACACAGAAAAGGTTGAAGCATAAATTATAGTGACGCAACTGCAGCGGAGGCTTGGTGGCAGGTGAATTTTAGTGTTGGTATTTATATTAAAAGCGGCGTGGCAGCTGGATTTTTGTTGTTTTTGGCTTGGGTCCTGATGATATATCGGTCAAAAATGCTCACAAACTGCTTGTTTTAAGGTCAATTATATTTGAAGCTGCTTATATTGGTGAGAAAATTGAAAAGAAAAAAAATGAAATGGAAACCCGCTTTTATTTCAACACAACAGTACACTCAAAAACTTGATGCCTTTGATAACCTTTCAAGGAATTCTTGCTGCACTATAAGCAGTCAAGGGAATACATGAATATGACGGAAAAAAACGATCGTAAAAAACAATTACAAAAGATAAGCATGACAGTTTAAAAAAAAAAAAAAAAAAAAAAAAAAAGGCAGAAAGAGAGAGAGAGAGAGAGAGAGGGAGAGGGAGAGAGAGAGAGAGAGAGAGAGAGAGAGAGAGAGAGAGAGAGAGAGAGAGAGAGAGAGAGAGAGAGAGAGAGAGAGAGAGAGAGAGAGATCGCCGAGAGAGAGATGACAATGACAATGACAAATCTTTATTTTTCGAGGGTGACAAGAATAAGCATAGATATGCTTTTTTGCATCTGGCCCTCGCCCTAAAGAGGGACTAAACTATTTTACTATAACTATGAGTAGGGGAGAAAAAAAAAGAAGAAAAAAACCCACATTAGAGAGATCGAGAGAGAGAGAGATTTATTTTTTTATTTTAGAGAGAGAGAGAGAGAGAGAGATTTTCAGTATTTGTTTGTGAGTGTGTGTGTGTTTTACATAAGGCATAAAATAAGCAAACCGGAGTGAGAGATCGTGCATGGCCATGCAAGGTGAGAGGGAAAGAGAGAGAGAGAGAGGGGAGAGGGAGAGAAATGACAATGACAATGACAAATCTTTATTTTTCGAGGGTGACAAGAATAAGCATAGATATGCTTTTTTGCATCTGGCCCTCGCCCTAAAGAGGGACTAAACTATTTTACTATAACTATGACTAGAAAAAGGTTACATAAAAACATTAATGGTAGAACATATAAGTTTATGTACATGAAGCGCATTATGTAGAAGCATTGTAGATCATAAGGTAGTGTTCAAAATTGGGTGTAAAGCAATGAAGATAAACGGAAAGTAACCCAACAATACATTAGCTCAGCAAAACAATGTATTACAGAGCCAAATCTTCGTGATTTTGTCACAATAAACCATAATTCCGATAATGAACAACTGTATACAAAGAAAACATACCAACCAATCAAGTTTATTTGTTCATAGAGTTCATTAAATGGAAAGAATATTTGGTTCTAAAAGAATCCGTGTTGGTGGATTGCCGCAGGGCGTCCGGAAGAGCGTTCCAGAGGCTGCTTCCTGAATAAACAAGACTTGATTTAAATAGGTCTATCCTAGGAAGAGGAGTGTGAGAAAGAGAGAGAGAGAGATCTGACAGAGAGAGAGAAACAGGGGGAGGGGATAGAGCGCGGATTTTAAGGGGCAGAGGAGATGTTTATTATGACAATGATGGTGTCAGAAAACTGAGATAATGCAAGTGATCAGCAGATGAAGCCCTACCTCACTTTGGACACATGGGGAATCAGGGAGGTCGCCATATTTGCCAACAGTCGTTTGTTTGTCGTAATAATAGTAAGGCATCGTTTGATTTTTTCTTTAAAAATAGACACCGAGAAAAATTGTCGTCAGGGTATTTAGCTGTTGTTATTTTATTGAGAATTTGAACTTTTGCTGTTTCTTTGTCGAACTACATCTCCTGTAACAATGTTGGGCGCAAAGTAAGAATCCGGAGCAGAGTTGGAATAATCGGGATTTCCCGAAACCTCATTTGATTTCCAACAAAGCGCCGCATTTCCGGAAACGAGCTGCCTCGTTCTAGAAATGGCAACCCTTCGACTGGCACAAAAAAGTATACCCTTTTCACAGGTCATGAATAAGGTATATGAAAAAGAACGGTCTTATACAGGGGAAGTCTTGAATTGGGGGGGGGGGGGGGGGTACACTGTAACAATTCTCTCAGTGACACTTCTTCTTCTTCTTCTTCCATATTGTGACCACGGTCATTTAGGCTGACCATTATTCCAGCGTCGCGGACGACGCTGGTATCTGCGGTCGGGAAGACTTTTGAGGAATTTGCCTGCAGGGCGCCGCCATGTTTTCTGTGCTCGACCGCGAGCAGACCACAGGCACATTACACCCAAAATTCTTGTAGGCATACACAGACGCAACATAGCATATACAGACAATAACACCCACAACACTTCAACTGCATATGAAAGGAATAAAATAAATCCGCAAATCAGTCGCGCACAATACACCAGAAAGAAAAACAAGGAGTACCAAAGCGGCGTGCAGAAACTAAACTGACTCGGAGACTGAGAAGAAACATTTATCACACGATGTGGATAGCAAACATTAAAATAAAACAGATAAGTCAAGCAAAAAATAAACACAAATATCGAAAACACAATAAACAAAGGTAAAGAAAACAAAAAGAGATGCTTGCCGACAGTCAGTGTGTGTGTGCGTGGTTTGCCGTGTGCGTCAGCGGGGTGTGTGTGTGTGTGTGTGTGTGTGTGTGTGTGCGTGCGCGTGCATGCGTGCGTAGGCTACGTTCTTGCGTGTGTGCGTTCGAATGAGAAAGAAGAGAGAGAGAGGATTGAACAATGAGGTCACGTTCTCTGTCACATGAATACATATACACACACTGAAGGCTACTTCGGACACGAACACTTGCCAACAACTGTGGTTGGACATGCTTTTGAAATGTAATATTTTTTCGACATGATTTCTGGACATACGAATCCCGCTGTGTTGCCTACTGATGTTGCGAATGATGAAGGTTTTGAGTTGACTGACCTTGAGGAGGGATTGCATCAGGCGTTTATCGTCTCAAATTATATCCTTGCTACTTTTCAGGAGTCAACTATTGCCATTCATGGTAACTTGGATAGTCAATGTTTTTATTTGTTTGATTCCCATCAAAGAAACAGAAATGGTAACCATTCTTCAAATGGCGCTGCAGTTTTGATGTCATCAAGTTAATTCCTTTGCAGAATTGATTGATTTTCTCAAAAGCCATTATCAATGTGTTCATTTCTGTCCAACTGCAATGCAAACTCAATGTGGAGGAAACAAGGATTCATTACAAACAAGTCATCCCTGTACATCAACAGATTTATGTACCTCAATCAATACTGCTAGTATGAGTGACAGGAATCTAAAAGAAAAAACAACCAAACGCAAATGTACTACTACTTCTACGACTCGTTTGAATGTAAAACAGAAATGTAACACTATCTGTGACAATGACGGTTCTACGACTCGTATAGATCGAACCTTAACCCACAACTACAAAAATTTGTGTCAGACTTTTTTGAACAGGAAAATATGCCTCTGTTCAACAGTAACCAAAACATGGAAGATATTTTTGAAACTTTACAGAAATGTAACACTAGCCTATCTGTGACAATGTTGCTTTTGAATTGAACCCACATTTGTTGAACAGGAGAGAATGTTCCTGTTCAACAGTGCCCAAAACACTGAATCTGACGTTTTTGAATCTTTTCTGTCATCTAACTGAATCTGACGTTTTTGAATCTTTTCTGTCATCTAACCCAATTGCTCATGACTTCATCGATCTTGAACATGCCTACTTTTCAAAGAAAGACAGACAAAAGCGAAATCTGCATGTTAGCCATCTGCCTGAAATGGTCAATGCACTTTTGTAAAATTGTCACAGCTGTTATGCACTTTTGTGAAATGGTCAGTGCTGTTGTGCACTTATGCAAAACTTGGTGCTGTGCTGTTAACATTTGAACAAAATGCAAAATGCATTTTGTTCAAATGTTTAGTGCAACTTGCTACTATATAATCGCTGTATGCGCTTTGTGGTAATAATGCACTGTTGTGAAAAGTTTGCGCTAAATGTTGGCACTATACATCATTGTTGGAGCACCCTCCTGTAGATGCACCATGCTGAAAAATGTACTTATGAATCAAGCATTGACTGAAATAAACAATTTATATATCCAGCACAACATGCAATTCATTAACTTTTGACCCTAACCTTTAACACTTCCCAAAATAAATCTTTGGTGGACATTGCATCGACGCTGTTCATTTTGAATGAACATTTTTCTTGTGTCACATTGTGGAGGGTTGCAGATTCCACTCAGCGCATGAAGCTAGCTTGTTGCTGCTGTCTGGATCTATTTTGAACATTACACAATGATTTTTTTTCTCAGAGTAGAGTGTTAGTTTGTTACAACAGGCTGAATCAATCACATCAATATAGCGCACAGACTTGCACATCACGTTTCAAGGGCCTAGATTACCATGCAGTGACAAGAGCCTGCTCAGTAAAGGGACGTAATGTTGTCTCTGCAGCCCAGAGAGACTGTGTGAGTTTAATATAATTATATAAGACTGATATGATATGATATGATATGTTGACAGACTGGTACTTAGGCTGTTGAGCCTTTGTCTGATCTTTTGATCAGTTGCTATCCTAGCCTAACTTTGAGCTAGGTAACCTACACGATCTTTTGACCGTGGCCTATTCTATCAACTTTTTCTTGGTTGGTGGGAATTTGTAGTGAGAGGCAGACTGAGTAAAAAATTATTACAATCGATAGGGGCCAGTGAAAAGAAATATCGGAACACTCTTGTTGTTGTTGTTGTAAAATGTAAGATATGAAACGTTAAAAATTACGTAACATTGGTGCGTTTTGGTCGAGTGGGATGGGTCGTTGAACTGTGTTGTTACAGCCCGCCGAAGTTATCAAAAGTGTTTTTGCTTTTTGTAACTTTCGGTTGGTTTGGTGCGTTATACTTCTTCTTCTTCTGCGTTCGTGGGCTGAAACTCCCACGTACACTCGTGTTTTTTGCACGACGGGAATTTTACGTGTATGACCGTTTTTTACCCCGCCATTTAGGCAGCCATACGCCGTTTTCGCTGACAGCGGCCAACTGGATACTGAATCCAGCGGCGCTACCGACTGAGCTACATCCCCGCCCCGGTGCGTTATACAATGCATCTGCTTTTTCAAGATTAAGCATTGATCACTTTAAAACACAAGGATCATCATAGGCCATCATGAATTGTATCATTTTACATCGCATTCTAAGAAAGAGCAGAATTCTCACTATGCGCGCGGTACATTTCTAGAATCGCGTAGCTCAAAGTTGGAATTCCTACAAAGGCGGCCGTTGTTGGAATTCCAACAAAGCGCAGGTCATTTCCGGAAAAGCGCCGATGACGAGATGGGTCGCAACAACGACACCCCAAAAGCAAAATGACCTAAGGGGAACAACTGAGTACAACTACTACACAGAAGTGAAAGTTATGGGATTGGGATGATGTGCGACAGTGAAAATTTATCGATTTTGGAACTTTTTGAGGTGTAGAATGTTACAGTCGGTGATCAGACAGTCAGCTCGTGTAATAAGAGCAGATTGTGATATTTCGGGCACTAGTTTCTTGTGTATGATTTGTTGTCAAAGTTCCATCAGGAAATTTCATTTGAATGCCGAGCTAAGAATGCCGAAGTCAAAGAAACCGAAATCCAGTAAGGTATGAATTAATCGTGGGGAGACCTCTCCTTTAGACATGTCCTGCTTATACATGTATGTATAATGAAGTTTGTTTTTCTGTAAAGTGATAATGATCGACCCCCCCCCCCCCCCAAAAAACAAAAAAAAAGGAAAAAAAAAGAAAAAGAAAATAGATCACTTCCATAAAAATAAGATTCTGAGTGCTATACAGTATACTGCGCAGGAGGACTGCCTTGAACTGCCAAAGCAAGTGTCTTAAAAGCTGTATTAATTTAAATGTTGTACACCAGACAAAGGAAGAGCACTCTTTGTGAGGGTTGTTGGGTTACTTCCACTGAGTTAAAATAATACTTCCCTTGTTTATGTACGTGAAGTGGTTACTATAGGCCGCTGCGTCCTAGATGCATGGCAGGCTGTGTTGCTGCAGGAGGTGCTTCTGGACTCCTTTTTGTTTCCAACACAAGAGGCAAATCGTGCCATGCATGCATGTGCGTCTAGATTAACCTTCACTATATGCTTTTGAAGAAGGATTCAATGTAAGGCTGTCGTACACGACCCACGCCATCCGAATAGGGATAAACTCTTTTCTGCCTCTTTGCAGAGTAAGGGTCGTACACGACCCACGCCATCCGAATAGGGATAAACTCTTTACCGCCTCTTTGCAGAGTATTGGTCATACACGACCCACGCCATCCGAATAGGGATAAACATAATAAAATCCTTAACTCTATATATACTGGTTCAAATTACGTCACTGGTTATTTGTTTGTTTACAAAGATAATCTATCAGAAAGTTGTCGATGGGAGGGTCCTGTGGTGTTTGAGGATTACCTGAAGTTTCAATCAAAAACGCACAATAGTTTTAGAGATACAGACACTTTTGTGAGGCTCTGGGACGTCCACCCAGGATGCAGGGTGAAGGTTAAAGGCAGAGTAAGCCTCCCGTAAACCATCACAGATACGGTCAGGCTTTTACACACAGTACAAACACCATTTCATTTAAACACTCACCAATTGAGAACATCCTAGGTGCCCTCCGTAAAGAGCGAACAATTTTCAAAGAATTTATTTTTGCGTGGTTTATCTTACCCCTGAGCCATCGTGAACCCGTGTGATCCAGTTTTCCCTTTTCACAATGCAGTCGTCATAGTTAGTCATTTGAATGCGACTCGACGTGAGCTTATCTACAATAGCACGTTTTTTTTTATGCACGAAACAACGGCTGTGGTTCACAAGAACTCTAGCGATGGCTTTTGACTGTTGAGAGGAACGGCGATTTGCACTGATAAACCGGCCGTCGTCTGCTACGACCCTTGCGTGACCCTGCTTCCGGGCTTTTCTTTTTTTAAACTTTCACAACTTCGAATTGTTCTGATCTTGTCTTGATGAAAAACGAATTCTTTTATGATTAAAGAATGTTTGTGTAACAAGCTGTCAATTTATTATTTAGATTTTAAAAGTTAGGTCTAGCGCAAAAACAAGGCGCCGTTGTTGTTAACGGAACAAGTCTACGAAAATAAATTCTTTGAAAATGTCTCACGCTCGACAGAAAGCAGCCAGGATGTTCCCGTTCGGTGAGCGTTCAAATGGAAGTATGCTTGTACTGTATTTAGACGCTCGGGGAGCTCTGTGATGGTTTACGGGAGGCTTACTGTGCCTTTAAGGGTACAGTGGATTCCCAAAATTCTTGAGATTCTTCAAATTTGCCAGAAACTTGTCCCAATTGGTCAGCTCAATAGTATCCAGGTGTAATAAAGTAAAAGTACTTAAACTGATCATTTTGCATATTTTTTAGATTTAAAAAAACCTTGTTTACTTGTACATGTATGTATTGCAGAGTGATCAGTCACACGGAGCAGCTGCTGTGGCAGATGACAGTCCAGTGCAGTTTGACACAGGCAGCAACACGGTTATCATTCGAATTTTGGCCAAACCTGGTGCAAAACACAACAGTGTCACAGGTAATTCTTGGAATTGCTTTTTATTTTTTAAGGATAAAAGTTTAAGAGAGAGAGAGAGAGAGAGAGAGAGAGAGAGAGAGAGAGAGAGAGAGAGAGAGAGAGAGATTAGTTTAGTTTAGTTTAGTTTAGTTAGTTAGTTTATGTGAATTGGTTCATGAATAAGATACGTCGATCATTACATGATTTCATTTTCAATGAATAGTCTGGTTTAGGATATTAAAAGAAGATAATTTTGCCCAATAATGATGCAGTGGAGAGATGCCAACATAGAAATTTGTATCAAACTGGATATTTTGCATAGATCTTTATAGACTATGGGGAGCTACTTTTTTCTGAACAATGAGCCCTGCACACTATTGATTGGTACTATGGTAGTGCCTTGTGTATGACTGAAGAAGAGCTACACATGTATTCATAACGTCATAGAGAGAAACATAACACTCCATCGATCTGTAGTAGTATGCATGTTTCTGCCAATATAAATGACCATGGCAATTATTAGTTTTCTCTCGGACAACAAATACATGTATCAGTCTCATAGTTGAAAACTCGATTATTGACCCCTGCAGGTTCAAAAGGTCAGTGGCTGTAAACAAAAGCATGCAGCTTGTTTTAGCTTTAAAGTATCGGTCATTGACCCGAAGTCGCAAGGCCAACCAGCTATCAACAGTATAGTTATTATAATGCATTGGCTTTGATTTCACTGCATGCACATCCAGGAACAAAAACATGAATTTCCAATCCGCATATTTCCTTTGATTTGCGGACAATGCACTGGCGCCTATTGTGTGGATTATGCTCATTTTAACCTTAAAAGTGGCAGTTGCACCTTTTACAACGTTCAAGCAAGAAACAAAGCGCCTTGTAGTCCCGAAAATATGGTATGAAATGTCAGGAAAAGGTCCTAAAGGACCAGCTAGCCCTTATTCAAAAACCCAGTAGTCTAGATCTATATATATATGGGTTATTCTCAGAAATGGTGGTCCAGTGAAAGTGAGTAGGGGTGACACATTTGAAATCATGAAAAAGTAAATTAAAATTATTTCTACCACGACTTTTTTCATCTGAATCTATTCCTGAGACATTAAAGCATTGTTGTATGTCAATAAAAATGGTTTCTATACGTTGGTGTTGTTTTTGTGTGCTTTTCAATTGCAAAGTTCGGCCGTTTCCGGATCGCCGAAGCGTTACACGACTTTCGTGATCAACAATATGTTCAGTCTCATGGCTAAATGCAAACATGCAAACACCAACAAATTACTGCAATCGACAGTCAGGAGTTCAGTCTTGGACGTAGCAACACATCTTTGCAAAAACTCACGCTGAATTTGAAGTTACGGGCTTCGAACAAAAAATTATGAATGTCGTAATGCATCGTATCCAAACTCGACGCGCGAACATCGGACAGCAATGTGCTCCATGACTTTGCCACATCACGGCTATTTTTAGCTCTTTGGCGCGCGCACAGGAAGTTCGAACAAGAAAATAATCATTTGAATCACAGCCAAAGATTCACAGAAAACACCAGAATCATATCATTTGCTGAAACTCATGGCGTCGTTTCCCGACCTACGTTACGACTGCATGAAGATAGTTTTTACTTAATTGTCGAGCCTGCAAAGCTTTGTCACAAACTTACACACCGCGGATGGCGACAATGTAGTGTCGGAAGGATATCGAGTGCAAACAGTCTCTCAAAGCGCGAAGTTTAGCGGAACAAAGCAGCCAAGAAGTTTTCGTATCCTCTGATTGTCGATGTTCGACATTCATCAAGTACTTAAAATTGGTAATCTGAACGCAACATGAACTTTCAACAAATACAGCAAACTCTGACGAATTGTGTTTTGTGTAGTTATTTTGGGTCAGACGGGTTTTGCCGGCAGGAAAGGCCAAACAGTGCAGATTCATGTCTGTCGCACAGGAACCGAAAGTGGTTCAAGCATTTCGTTTCTGTGTTGCGACATTCACCTTAGTCAGTTCCAAATGTCATTTTTTTACCAATATTAGTTGAAGTCCTTACCTTTCATAACTAGAATGTGTTGGGTAGAACACAAAAATACTGCAGAACTGATAAAAAATGCACAAAGGATTGAAGGCTTAGGTGGTTTAAAGTTGGAATTTGGTTTCCATGTTACAACATTCATCACGTAAATACAACACTTTAAAACGTCTCTTATTCAGCAACCAATTACTCTTTTTGTCTAATTTTTGCATTATTATGTATAGCAAACAATAGACTTCATAGTAAAAACAATTATTTTGTATTTCTTGACACTTTATTTTTTACTTTGTATGTAACACTTTGGACCACCATTTCTGAGAATGACCCATATATATATATATAACACTGACACAGACACAGACATCCAAAGTCCACACACGTACAAGTGTGCATGTACACACACACACACACACACCCGCGCGCACAGAACTGCAAAAGAGGACAACCTCAATGACAAGTAAATCTGAAACCAACATAAAGCATTAGGGCAACAAATGAATAAACGGGGACACTACCATATATAAGAATACCATAGAACTAGCCTTGACAGAGGAGAAAAGACAGAGTTGTGTTTTTGCTGTTTCCAGACGTGAGCAGCGAAGGAGTAGGGGTGCAGATCGCAGCGCCACCTGTGGATGGAGAGGCTAACACAGAACTGGTTCGTTACATGGCTAGAGTCCTGGGACTGCGAAAGTCAGATGTCTCTCTTGACAAGGTGAGATATTATTTGTGAACAACTTAATCTGTTGTTGTTTACGAGTATTAGTGCAGTATCTGACACATGTATAGAACTAACTTTGATGACAGAAGTGCTTTGAATATGAGAGAACAGGAAGAGTAATTTCCGTCTGAATGGGTCTCCAATGGCAGGCATGGTAGTTTAATATTCAATCTGAAATTTACTTCGAGTTAGACCGTTCGAAGGGCTGACCGATTCAAGGTGCATAACTCTAGAAAACTCATTATAGCTGCGAACTTGCTTAGATCCATCCCAATGGCAAAATCATTTTCAAGAGAGAGAGAGAGAGAACAAGAACAAGAACAATTCTTTATTTAGCGAGGGTAATAGAGTAAGCAGTGATCTGCTTTTTTACATGGCCCTAGCCCTAAAGAGGGACTAGTCTAAAAATGCTAAAGAATAAGCTAGTAAAGAAAACTACTGCTACATGATTATAATAAAATGAGAGAGAGAGAGAGAGAGAGAGAGAGAGAGAGAGAGAGAGAGAGAGAGAGAGAGAGAGAGAGAGAGAGAGAGAGAGAGAGAGAGAGAGAGAGAGAGAGAGAGAGAGAGAGAGAGAGGGTGCACCGAGAGAGAGAGAGAGAGAGAGAGAGAGAGAGACAGAGAGAGAGACAGAGAGAGAGACAGAGAGAGAGAGAGTGATGATGATGATGATGGAACTTTATTTTTCAAGGATAGAGGTTTAAGGCGACGCCTTTTCTTACAACCGGTCCTTACTTCTAATACAAATATCTAATAAATGATAAACAAGTAAAGCAACATGACAAATAAACAAAGTAAACGAACGAATCAGCAAACAATCGACAAGTAAGCAAACAAGCAAATAAACATAAACAATAAAATGGCAAAGTAAGCAACATACAAATTGAAAGCGAAACATGCAACATGTTAACACATGTGAAGTGATCGACGGTAAAATTCACACGATACCAACGTTTACACTAATGCTAATAATGATTATATGGTGTAAATGATAATGATGATGATGATGATGATGATGATGAAGTGATGATGGAAAATCGCAACATAAATTCCACATAATACATATAATAAAGAACATATTTGTGTAATTCATAAAGCGAGAGAGAGAGAGAGAGAGAGAGAGAGAGAGAGAGAGAGAGAGAGAGAGAGAGAGAGAGAGAGAGAGAGAGAGAGAGAGAGAGAGAGACAATGACAATGACAATGACAATTCTTTATTTTACGAGGGTAACAGAATAAGCATTGGTATACTTTTTTGCATCTGGCCCTCGCCCTAAAGAGGGACTAAATCTACTATAATAACTACTACTACATACTTACATAATTAGTAAAACAGTATAAGTTTATGTACATAAGAGAGAGAGAGAGAGAGAGAGAGAGAGAGAGAGAGAGAGAGAGAGAGAGAGAGAGAGAGAGAGAGAGAGAGAGAGAGAGAGAGAGAGAGAGAGAGAGAGAGAGAGAGAGAGAGAGAGAGAGAGAGAGAGAGAGAGAGAGAGAGAGAGAGAGAGAGAGAGAGAGAGAGAGAGAGAGAGAGAGAGAGAGAGAGAGAGAGAGAGAGATTTGTTTGTCATTAAAGATGACCAATAAATACTAGTTATGAACAAGTCGCGTAAGGCGAAATTACAACATTTAGTCAAGCTGTCGAACTAACAGAATGAAACTGAACTCACTGCATTTTTACAGCAAGAGCGTATACTCGTAGCATCGTCAGTCCACCGCTCGATGCAAAGGCAGTGAAATTGACAAGAAGAGCGGGGTAGTAGTTGCGCTGAGAAGGATAGCACGCTTTTCTTTATCTCTATTCTTTTTAACTTTCTGAGCGTGTTTTTAATCCAAACATATCATATCTATATGTTTTTGGAATCAGGAACCGACAAGGAATAAGATGAAAGTGTTTTTAAATTGATTTCGAAAATTTAATTGTGATAATAATTTTAATTTTTTTAATTTTCAGAGCTTGTTTTTAATCCAAATATAACATATGTATATGTTTTTTGAATCAAAAAATGACGAAGAATAAGATGAAATTGTTTTTGGATCGTTTAATAAAAAAATAATTTTAATTACAAGTTTCCGATTTTTAATGACCAAACTCACTCATTAGTTTTTAAGCCACCAAGCTGAAATGCAATACCAAACCCCGGCCTTCGTTGAAGATTGCTTTGCCAAAATTTCAATCAATTTAATTGAAAAATGAGGGTGTGACAGTGCCGCCTCAACTTTTACAAAAAGCCGGATATGACGTCATCAAAAGTATTTATCGAAAAAAAGAAAAAAACGTCCGGGGATATCATTCCCAGGAACTCTCATGTCAAATTTCATAAAGATCGGTCCTGTAGTTTGGTCTGAATCGCTCTACACACACACACGCACAGACAGACAGACAGACAGACAGACAGACACACACACACACACATACAGACAGACAGAAAGAACAGACACACACACACACACACACACACACACACACACACACACATACACCACGACCCTCGTCTCGATTCCCCCTCTATGTTAAAACATTTAGTCAAAACTTGACTAAATGTAAAAAGGTTAAGCAGGCTGGGAGATGTACTGTAACCTTGGTTTGATGTTTTTTAATGTACTTGGTATCCAGTGATATAGCTTAAAGTGCTGTTCACATAGCCGACTTACAACCAACTTTTGTCGGCTAGAAGTTGCTCAGAGGTTGCAAGGCCAAGTTGGTGAAAAGCTGGCAATGTGAACCGTCCCGGCAATTTCGCAGTGATTTAGTGCCGATTTAGCATTGTCTCAGTTTAGCACTGCATTACTTCAAGGCAAATTTGCGGCGACTCTCCATTGATTCTCAAAATGTTTACCCTTATGCGGGAGGCCATAATTAGCTATCTGCGTTCACGCTCACAATTGGATAGCTTTGTTATGCCTCTCCGGCCAGGATGAGATCAGTCTTCGAGCAACTTCAACTCCCTCTCATAGTGCCCAACATCGTGCACTAGATATTCCATGTTCAGATCTCAGTCAAAGGTACAACATCGATCATCTGCAAATTTGCTTTTCCCATTTTCATGCAGAGAGACAGTCCAGCTTGACGAGGAGTCTTGCTTCATAAGATATTGCATACTTACATCTTATGGGAACTGCATCATAGGTCTGGAGCACAGACATTTTGTTTTCAGTTTGTCGCTATCGGTGTGGGTTCTTCTTCTTCTTCGTTCATGGGCTGAAACTCCCACATTCACCCATGTCTTTACACGAGTGGATTTTTACGTGTATGACCGTTTTGACCCTGCCATTCAGGCAGCACACAAGAAAAAGAACAAGGGTCTCTGTCTGTGATTAACATTACCCGCTATTACGAGCTAGTCGTGTGACAGAGAGTTTTCTTGCACACGAGACTGTAGATGTTTCACGACGGCTTTAGCCGGAGTGAAGCCGGAGTGAAACAGCAGCAGTCGAGTGTGCAAGAACACTCTGTCACACGACTAGCTCGTAATGGCGATTATGTCTCACAGCTTCAACAGAGGAGAGAACAAACACGTTTTGTGTACTCACGCTTGATAAACCTAAACACAGGAGCAGCCATTGTGGAGAGATCTACTTTTTGACGAAAGTGAACGAACAACTATGAATGACGTCTCGGTATATGTGAATGACGTCACAGTCATCGTCACAGTCTGTATCTTTTGAAGCATTCCATTCTTCATGACGTCTTTCTGTGTCTGCATCCGCGAAATGTTTGTTCTTTCCGGGGTCTTTGTCATCTATGTTCAGAACTCTGTCCTTCTAGTTTCAGACTAACAGGCCTCCTGAGCGAGCCACTTTCCAAGGGAAGCTAAACTCGCGTATGGAAACAGTACTGTAGTCTGGGATGCCGTTATCAGTATTCTCAGCGTTGAAGAATTTGTAAAGAGAAGACACGACAACAGCAGGAGAAATAAAAGTCGTGTGTGCATTTTGGGGCTTTTGGAGGGACGATTTCGAGTTTGAATCCGTTCTTGCACATGCTCCAAAGCGTGTAACATACAATCTTGCACACGTTTGCTTTAGTAGTGGCAAAGAAGGAAAGCGTGTGACGTAGAGGTTACATGCCGAGTCTCAGTGATTATTAAAAATAATGGTCGAAGTTAGCGGATCATGAAAAATGCGAGCTTCAGCGAGCTTTTTCATGACCGCGAACTGAGACCATTATTTTTAATAATCACTGAGACGAGGTGTGTAACCTCTTTATTCCTCCTTTCTTCAGTTATTCAAAGAAAACAGGAGTTTTTGTGCGAAGGTTTCATCGAATCCGACTCACTCAACCAGTCAACCTGCGCAGGCGATCGATTGATGCGCGGTTGTATAGTTCCGTGCAAATCATTCCATTCTGTTAACACTTCTTGTCAGTTTCCTTGTTTTGGACTAAAATCAAGTACACAGATATGCTGTTATTCTGCTGTGGCGGTAAAGGCAGGTATTGTGTGTTCTGTTTATGTTTTAGTATCGCTTAAGATAATGTTCTTTCGTCAAATGGGACTAGCAGACGAACTTTTGCACCCGTGTTCCAACGTTAATTACTGTATGAAGTTCAGTTTTCTGGGGAAAATAGTGTATGAAACCGCTTTATGTTGTTTAAATTGATGAGATGTGTGCATTTGGTTGCGTGTGATCTGTTTATAAAATGAAATATTGTTGAAAACTGACCGTCGGATTGCAGTCAGTGTTGTCGAAGAAACTGAGTTAAAAGAAGGGGAACTACTCTTGTCGCTAGAGTATGAGTTACTTGCCTTGGGAATTTGCTTGTGATGAACGGTGTGTGCACGGCAGATCTAGATTCAGAAAACAACCTAACTCATGGATTTTATATGGAGATTCATGTGTTCAGGCCTGTAGTTGTTAATTTAAATGCGGTATGTTTGTATTGTTTGCTCCAGAGATGTATATTTCGTACGTATAGAGCGTTCGGAACTTTTCAGTCGCAAAAGTAGTACCAAAACAGAACAGCTTCTCAACCCATTGCACTATCGAGGATTCAGGCTGTTGCTGGCTCGTTATTTGTTTGGTTGCTGGGTCATTATCGAAAAATAACTAGCTCTACAAGTTTACAGAGGTAAAGAAGCAGAGGGGGGAATAAGGGGGAAATACATGCACTTGCATTGTTAACTTAGGTTCTCATTGTGCTGCTTTGTTTTTCGGCTTCAGGGATCAAGGTCTCGTAACAAGAGTCTGGTGGTGTCTGGAGGGCTTACAAGAGAGGATGTCTTGAGTCGACTGCAGTCAGAGGTTGAAAGTGCTGGGTGATGGATGTGTTGGACTTCAGTTCTTCATCAAGACTTTCTGTTGTCTTAGATGCGACTGCTTTAAGTACATTTACTTCCAGTGTGAAATATGGCACCTGTGATTTTGCCTCCAGACCCAGTTCATGAGCATGTATACCAAACATTTACACACGGGCTACGGTTTGAACATGTGCAGTTAGCACTCGTTATGAAAAGTAATGTGACTTTTAGCTTGCATAGAAAAATCTACATTTGCAACCATAAAGGAGTTTTGGCCACTTCGACCTTGATACAGTGCGGGTTGCTCCTACTGGCATTGGAGCTTTGTTTTTTAATAGAGAATATTGAAAGCTGTTATTTAGATTGTTTATTGCACAGTTAGGTAAGTCTTTTTAATGCTACGTTGATGCGGCTATGTACTTGTTTCAACTGTTAATAGTATTTCTCTTGATTTCGGTGACTTAATTCCTCTAGTGAAGAAATAAGATTGTGTTACATTTTATGGGCATGCATGGTACGGATGTGCACGACTGTTTGGCTTCAGATGCCAAAATGTGCAATACATGTGCATAAAAATGGGCATGGCAAACTGTGTATGTGTGTGTGGTGATTTATGTGCAGAGGGAGTGTGATACTTGCAGTAAGAGAGATTGGATTGGATTGGATTGTTTAATTGTGTAACCAGTGATTTGGTTTTTACAATGGTAAAAAAAAAGAGAAAATGTACAAAATCAGCATTTCACGTAATCGAATCAAATGTAGATACATGGTGTTAAATATTTTTGGCAGTTGCTTGCTAATATAGTCACCTCACAATATAGATATAACATCGTAGCAAACAGTGTATCAACCATGAAAACTTTCTGGTAACGGTAATACCGAGGGGTACATTTTCCATGTCACGAATCAAACATCAAGTCTCTTCTGCCTCGCTTTCCAAGCCAGGAATAGATATTTAGCAAAACGTACGGCTTTTGTTTCGTCGCTACCTTTCAACAGTTCACACAGTTGGAGTTCGCATGGAGAGTCAACCGGTATGCCAATATATCTGGTTCTAATAGCCTGATACACTGGGCACACAAAGACAACATGCATTTCATCCTCAGTTTTATTTGTACAAAAAGGGCATAGCCGGCTTGCTTCCGAATGCGAAAAACGTTGCCTGTGTGCACTGAATGGAGAGACGCCAAGTCTGAACCTGCTGAGAGCTGTCCTGTAGATATTCACTTTTATAAAGTCTAAATAATGTTCTCGTCCGATCAGACTTTTGTGACTGTGGTAAAGTTCAAAGCGAGGACTTTGTGACGTATGGTTGAGCCATTTCAGACAAAAGTTTTCACTTAATCGTTCTTTGAAGGTGCGCAGGAATAGTCTCTCATCTGCCACGCTTCCAAATTGCCACACAAGGCCAAAACCAAGCTCACACAACAAAGACTTAACACGTGTGACCCAGTTGTCATGACCCCTTTCATGCATATTCAATAGGGACAAGTATGCCATCTTAGAAAATCGAACGTCCGGCTGCTTAAGTAAGCGGAACCAATATTGAATGCACTTTGCAGCGGACTCAATGTGAAGTGGATAACGGCCAAGTTCACTGTAAATCATGTCGTTAGGTGTCATGGTTGGTACATTCATAAAAAGCTTGCACGCGTAAAGGTGCACCCTTTCGATCTGTTTATTTTCGCTGTGACCCCAAAGTTCAGAAGCATAGAGCAGTGAAGGAACAATTTGAGCATCAAACAGTTTGAAAAACACTTCGCATGAGGAAATACCACACTTTTTCAGCGTTCTAAGGATTTCCATTGTTCCCTTTTTGCCTCTCGACACAAATTCCTCCGTGCCTATGTTTAAACTCATCATTGTAGAAAAGGTGAAGCCAAGGTATTTATACCTACCAACAACTTCGAGTATCTCAGTGCCTAAGTACCACTTTTCTTTCTCGGATAGATAACCACCTTTACGGAATACCACAACTTTTGTTTTTTCCGCATTAACTTTCAGTCCGAGTCTGTTTGATGATTCGTATAGTGTGGTTAGCTGTGTTTGCAGTCCTATTACAGTAGATGATATGAGGGCGAGGTCATCCGCAAACAACATGAGAAATATTTCTACCTGGTTAGGTAGTAACTGAATGCCCTGTCTCCCTTTCCCGATTATGTCATTTGCGAGTTCATTGATAAAGAAGGTGAACAGAATCGGACTACACATACATCCCTGTTTCAGGCCCTGAAGGCACTGGAAAAAGTCCGTGAGCCCGCCGCTGCTAGTTGAACGAACGCATGCTCTGATATTGGCATACATCGCCTGGAGCATAGTCAGCATTTTCCCTCTCACACCAGTTTTTGCAAGGACAAACCACAGCGCAGCATGGTTAATCATGTCAAAACACTTATAAAAGTCCACGAAGGCCACATAAAGCTTTGAGTTGCGGGAAAACTGTTTCTCGATCATCGCGTACAATGTAAAAATATGGTCTACCGTAGAGTAGGACTTACGGAAACCTGCCTGTGCGTCAGAAATGACGCCATGTTCTTCAGCCCACTTTGTCAGTCTTGTGTTTAGAATGGAAAGAAACACTTTGCTAACACAACTCAATAATGAGATGCCTCTATAGTTATTTGGCATGTCAGGGTCTCCTTTTTTATATAATGGAACTATGACTGCTTTTGTCCACTCCTTTGGAAAGACACCCTTATTGAAAATACTGTTAGTTAATTTTACCAAGAATGGTAGTAGTTTATGTTCTCCTGCCTTTAAAAAGTCGCTTATAATTTTGTCAGTGCCTGCAGCTTTTCCACTCTTAAGTTTCCTTATCGCGTTTTTTACTTCTGCTTCGCTAATAACGCCATCAAGTAAATCATCATATGGTTCATAATCTTCTTGTGTATGGGGTATGTTAAAGTCCAAGGTCTGGTTGTCATTTGCACTGTTATTGAAAAGTTTTGAAAAATGACCCAACCAAGTTTGCTCAGAGATATCGCCACTGACAGTGTGTTTCTGCCTACATCTCCTGATCTCGCTCCAAAATTCACGTGAATCATTCATCTACTATATAATACTGGTAGGGTTTTCGGTGGTTTTTCGATTCCTGTGACCAAACCGCGCGGATTTGTGCCTTCTCCTTCGGTTACTATGCCAACGTGACCCAGGAAATCGATTCCGCTAGGTCCCGACTTCCAATTTTGTCCACGAACAAAGTTTGAAGAGGTTTGTCTCGCAAATTTGAGCAGACAACAGTGAACTTTGACCTGAACTTTGACCTCGCCGAAAGAGATCTGTGATTGGTTCTTCTTCAACTTCAATACGCGTGGCCTTTTTCGCCGTGTGGACGTATCTCCTACCAAACCCCGCCGGTTTGGACCCTGTCCCTCGGTTTTCCCGTAGTAACGGATCGCGATGAAGACGATAGGCTGGGTTAGATTGACGACTTCGAAAGCGAAATGGCTTTTTGAGGCCTTTTTAACGTGAAATGTCGTAGCAGACAGAATATCCCAGCTATCCCATTGGCCGAAAGCGAACGGTTTGACTAAACACTACGCGACCGCACCTCAGACGAACCTAGCTGTGTGTTTTATTTCTCTACCCCAGACGAACCTAAAATAATAAGAAGATAGATAGATCTGTTTATCTGTTAATGGAACTCCAAAATATTCCATAGATTTGTTTACTTAATTTTTAAAAGATAAGTTCGAAACATTATCATCTGATAAGTCGCCGTATAACCTTATAGGTTCCAGCGACTAAATATTTCCCCACGGTGCAACCATAGACATGTACGTCATCATGATCTCCCCTTAATTTGACCGTTATTTTGGCTGTCTTAGTGAAATGGTAAGATATATCTCCATGTTTTTTACATGTAAGTGTTCGGAAAAAATACAGTTATAGCAGTTATGTACAAAAATAAGCAGCATATGCTCTTTTCGCCAAAGTAAAGTCCTTTTTTCTTCTGGTTTCTTATATGTGTCACAGCACACTGCAAGCTTTTAGGCGAATAGCAAGTGAGTGGTATATATATATCATCAATTTTATAGTAGGTAACGGTGTGAATTACTTGCCATGTTCATGTTCATTATACGTTTTCCATATGTGTCATTTAATTGTGTATTGCTTGATGCCATGTATGTGTGTGTGTGTGTGTGTGTGTACATGACTTTAAATAAGCATGGATGTGTGCACTCGATTGTGTGTGTGTGTGTGTGTGAACCATGAATATATTTTCTGTTGTTATACTATGCGTTTGAATCATTATGTATTTTAGACGTCATACCTTTTTTTCGTATCTTCACGATGGCTTTTACCCGTTTAAATTTTAATGCTTCCAACTTTCAAAGCGCTGCACGGCTGGGAAGAGATGCGCACTTTTATCACTGTTGTTCATGTAGACGTAATCATGGATTCATGCAAACGTCATTCCTGCTGTATTTTATTTTGTTTGTTTGTATAGTCGCGTGCGGTCGCGCAGTCTTTAGTCAGACCTAAAGCGTGGCAACATTCGGACCGCTTGCTTCTGCCCAGCTTTGAATCGAGACAGCTGTCAATCTGCTGTCGCATCAACTGGCTCTACAGGTAAATCCCATTTATCAGTCTGTAAAACTTTCGTAAAGTGTTCCTAACCTTGCTGTATTCTGCCACAGGGGTTATACTATAGAGATAGAGAATTTGCAGTCTCCCCCCGCCATTTTGACGCGCATGAGGCATGTTTTAATCATGGATACACGCTGTGTGGAGTACGCTCATTTTTTTGATAATACACCAAGTTTGTTTGAGAAACAGAGAATAGTCAAAGTGCAAAACAGGGGTTCCCAGGTCTGAATATGCGTTTGAATCATTATATATTTTGGACGTTTTAGATTTCCATTTCGTAAAAATCTATGACCCATGGCGCATTACATGTGGGGGGGGGGGGGGGGGGGGGGGGTGAACGAATCTTGCTTTTTCTACTTCTCTAACCCATGGCATAGGCCATACATGTGGGGGGTTCTATTACCTGAAAACAGCATCCACACACACGCGCACACGTTCCATTGGACGTACATTTATTGTGTGTGTGTTTGTCTGTGTGTGTGTTCATGGATGCTGCACTCGATTGTGTGTGTGTGTGTGTGTGTGTGTGTGTGTTTGAGATGTCACTATCGTGTCATAACAAAACTACTATTTTGTTGGTGTTTTTTTGTGAAATAAATTTGGTTTTTCAATTTTTAATAATCTCTTTCGTTAATTTTATTAAAGTGTTAAAATGATTACAATTGTGATATTGTGTGATTTCCTTTTGCGGCGTTTGGTCACAATTACCACAGTAATCCCTCAAGTAACCAGTGCTCCACATGGATGTATTGTTGGTTTAAGTAAATATTTTTCAAAATAGCTGCTTTGTTAAATTTTGCAAGTATCAACAACACATCCCATGCGGATCTCTGGCAAGATAAATGGCTGGATCTCACGGCTCAGTCTATAGCTTTCTGTAAACAAACTATGGTCCTTCAGTTGTTTGGGGACGAGTACAAACTATCCCAGACTGAGCTATGGCAATTCCCAATCATCAAACTTGCTACAAACACTCATGGCAACAAACACCTTAACTCATTAGATCTTCGTTTAATAAGATACAAACATTGATTACATAAAGTTAAAATGATTAAATATATAAATTCACACATATCATGAAATGGCATCTCATTAATAACAAAATGTATTGAAACCCATGCTCCCCAAGAGAATATAATTCATTATATGCGGGATAATGTGCGGGGGGGGGGGGGGGGGGGGGGGGGGGGGAGGGGTGCAAACAACATTTTCACAAGCACATAACCAACAAAATGACATCGCATGCGCAGCACACAAAGTGCGTAGCACGGGTACCACTAGTAACGTTTTGTAAGCGCTCTGTTTTCTGTTCTTTGTGTTGTGTTTGTTTTGTCTGCAACATATTTTTATATTCCTTTCTCTGTGCCAAGTAGGTCTGCTTGTCATTGTCACTTTGAGTTTTATGTGATAATTTTAGTGCTCTTCTTACAGCTCTCTTTTCGGCTAAGCACTCACCGTCAAACCACTTACTGCTTGGATTTTTCATAACCTGTATACTCTTGTGCATGCATGCACCAGACTCAAGAATACTTTTAACAAAAATGTCAAGCGCAGCATCAATATCAGTGTCAATCATATCTGTGGCTGTTCTTAACATGACTAAAGTGTCACTTGATTCAAGGTTCTGTAGGAACTCTTCTGTCTTTTCCCTTTGCCAGACGAATTTATCCAATACTACTGGCTCCTTTTGTTTCGGGACATTTTCTTCACTTGCTCTGACCGATATTTCTAACGGCATATGGTCGGATTCTACTCTGTGCTCGATGAAAAGCCTGTTAATGTATTTGACAAAATCAACGGATGTAATGCAGTAATCAACAACACTGTTCCCATGCTTAGATACGTACGTGTACTTGCCGCCCTCATCCCCGTTGCACTGTCCATTATGGATGTGCAAGTCAAAACACAAACACAAATCTAAGAGCAGTTTGCCAAAGCTGTTGACAGTCTTGTCTTGTGAAGTCCTGCTTTGACACATGAATGAATTCTGGCTGAGGGGGTCTGTAAAAGGGATATCAGAGTCCATATCGCTTGCCGCTACTTGGTTTTGGAATGTTCTGGCATTAAAATCTCCGCACAAAATGACATGGAAATCGTCCAGTTTTTCTATGAGGTCTAATATACAGTTGTCAATCATTTCAATTAAGCAGTCACATTCTGCTGACCTATAATATGGGCTACCTTGTGGGGGAACGTAGACGCCCATTAACACCACGTCATGGCTTGTATTAAACATACACTTTGCTAGTTTCAGAACAATCATCTGATCATACGGACAATCAATCCTTTCAACGAATTTAGAAAATGAGTTTTTAACAAGGATTACAATTCCACCTGATCTTCTTCCTTGTGATGACAATTTAATTGCAGGTGTTGAATGTAATTCATATCCTTTGAACAGGTTGCTTAGGTCGTACGTTTGGTCAACAAAAGTTTCGGTAAGACAAGCTATGTCAAATTTAGCAACGTACCTTTTGAAGTCGCAGTAAGAGAGAGAGAGAGAGAAAGATCTCGAGAGAGAGAGAGAGAGAGAGAGAGAGAGAGAGAGAGAGAGAGAGAGAGAGAGAGAGAGAGAGAGAGAGAGAGAGAGAGAGAGAGAGAGATTAACTGTGCTAAAATGTGCTATGGTACTTTTATATTGATACATTTGTCAGAACAGAAACTTTCATAATACATGTAAAATACCCTCAAAAGAGAACAGAACAATTATATATGTCAATAAAATTTATTAGATTAATGTCGGTTTTGTCGTAGAGTTATGAAAGTAAGAACGGCACAATAACACAAGACAAAATTATATACACATACTTAAAACAAATGGAGAATCCAGAAAGCATTGGCCTTCAGGTGCAGTTAACGACACTGAACACCTTTATAGCTTTTATATAAGTCACGTGTGAAAGAAATTCTCTTGCACACTCAAGAACAGTACTTTTCAGTTTGTCTCAAAGATAAAGGTCCCTCTCACTTTGAGCAGGATATGTCACAGGCATTATTCCACTGAAAAAATTGTGTTTTAAAACAATGGAATGTCACACCTGTTACATAAAGAGAAAGGGATAAAGAACTTTTACAAGGAGTACTTGATATTATACTATCATGACGGTCTCTCAAGAATCTTGTTCCCACTGACCAGCTTCTGAGAATTTCAACCTTTAGAAATTCAGATCAACATGCTTGTAAGGCAAACAGACACATACACAATGGGATGGACCTTTTTGATTGAATTGATACAATCTTACTAGAAGTACTGGCCTCTAAATATTCAAATTAATTTGAAAATAAATCAAGATTATCAAGGAGACTTTTGCGTTTATATGCCTACCTCAATGAAAAGAGGTAAGTACACATGCACACACATGATTGTCCATTTTGCTTACGATACAAATTACCTAAAGTCCTAGTATGACACTTCTGCTATGTTCATTCGAAGAGTTTTTGACACAATCAGCTGCTGTTTAGCAATTATGCACTAGCATTGAGATATTTTTACACGCTGTAAGTCACACTGAATAAAAATATGAAATACATACAATTCTCCGTAAAATATGACAAAAAACCGGCTGTCAGGATTACAAGGGAACAAGAATATCACAGAAAAACATCCTATCTTAAAACAGGCACATGTTCTCAGCTTAAGTGTATTGTAATCTCAGTTTTATTATTTTGCACGTGTCCTTTGCCGGCCGGGACACCGTCGATGAAAAATTCAATTTTTGCTGCTTCCTTTTCTTGTTCCTGCACATCACAAACACACACACACACACACACACACATAAAAAAAATTGTAAATTTGTACATTTAACTTAGTAATTTGTACTTGTTTTTACATTTAGTCAAGTTTTGACTAAATGTTTTAACATAGAGGGGGAATCGAGACGAGGGTCGTGGTGTGTGTGTGTGTGTGTGTGTGTGTGTCTGTCTGTCTGTCTGTGCGTGTGTGTGTGTGTAGAGCGATTCAGAGTAAACTACTGGACCGATCTTTATGAAATTTTACATGAGAGTTCCTGGGTATGATATCCCCAGACGTTTTTTTTCTTTTTTTCGATAAATGTCTTTTATGATGTCATATCCGGCTTTTTGTAAAAGTTGAGGCGGCACTGTCACACCTTCATTTTTTAATAAAATTGATTAAAATTTTAGCCAAGCAATCTTCGACAAAGGCCGCACTTTGGTATTGCATTTCAGTTTGGAGGCTTAAAAATTAATTGATGACTTCCCGCAGTGGGGCACTGCGGTTATGAAATTAAAGGCCCCTCCTGTTTTTGGAACCGCAGGAGCTTTCTAGTTTGCTGTTAGGTAGATTTTTGGTTCCTCTTTCCTGTCATGCTCTCTTTTTCTTCATGAATTCTTTTCTTTTTTCTGCCTTCTTGCTCATTCACCTGTATTTTTTCCAAAAAATCTCTTCTCTTGCCGCTTGTCTCGCGATTCATGTATAGTTTAATCTGTTAGTGTTCTGATGTAAGTCCAGCAGTAGATAGGTTAAGCCTATTTTAACATACTGGAAACTGGTAATCTTCCAGTAGGTATTAATTTAGTTTTACTAAAGCCTGCTGGGACACAAGTAATGGGTTAGTGCATTTGTAAACAGGAATCGCTTGACAAGTGGCCCCCTTCATCCCCCCCTTCCTCGTCCTGATATGGCTCTGCGTAGTCGGCTGGACGTTAAGCAACAAATAAACAAACAAACAAACAAACAAATTGATGACTTTGGTCATTAAAAATCTGAAAATTGTAATTAAAATTATTTTTTTATAAAACGATCCAAAATTACTTTTATTTTATTCTTTATCATGTTCTGATTCTAAAAACATATAACTATATTATATTCGGATTAAAACCAAGCTCTGAAAATTAAAAATATAAAAATTATGAATAAAATAAAATTTCCGAAATCGTTTTAAAAACAATTTCATCTTATTCCTTGTCGGTTCCTGATTCCAAAAACATATAGATATGATATGTTTGGATTAAAAACACGCTCAGAAAGTTAAAACGAAGAGAGGTACAGTAAAGCGTGCTATGCAGCACAGTGCAACCGCTACCGCGCTAAACAGGCTCGTCACTTTCACTGCCTTTTGCACTAGCGGCGGACTACGGTCATTGGGAAAAAAATGCAGTGCGTTCAGTTTCATTCTGTGAGTTCCACAGCTTGACTAAATGTAGTCATTTCGCCTTACGCGAATTGTTTTTACCTCCATTTGTCTATCCTGAACATGGCCCAGCTTGAAATCTTTTGCTTGATTAGGATCAACAAGTCTTTCCTTGTGTCTGGAGTACATCAAACCAGAGACTATAGAGTATACATAGTCTCTGATCAAACCATGGAAGTGTGTGAAGTATAAAAGCTCTTGCTTGAAAACATCTGTCAGAAATTGATACACGTCATTTACAAGTTGTTTTTACCACAACGTGACCACACTCTCACCTTGAAATCAATGGGAGTCAAGTTCCCCGCAAAAAGCACTGAACTTCTGTTGCTCTCGATCTCATTATCTTTTGGTATTTGAGAGGAAATACGCACATTGTACTCTTTACTGTCCACTGTGCGATTGGGAACGCAGAAGAAGGAGAAGAAGAAGAACAAGTCGCGTAAGGCGAAAATACAACATTTAGTCAAGTAGCTGTCGAACTCACAGAATGAAACTGAACGCAATGCCATTTTTCAGCAAGACCGTATACTCGTAGCATCGTCAGTCCACCGCTCATGGCAAAGGCAGTGAAATTGACAAGAAGAGCGGGGTAGTAGTTGCGCTAAGAAGGATAGCACGCTTTTCTGTACCTCTCTTTGTTTTAACTTTCTGAGCGTGTTTTTAATCCAAACATATCATATCTATATGTTTTTGGAATCAGGAACCGACAAGGAATAAGATGAAAGTGTTTTTAAATTGATTTGGACAATTTAATTTTGATAATAATTTTTATATATTTAATTTTCAGAGCTTGTTTTTAATTCGAATATAAGATATTTATATGTTTTTGGAATCAGAAAATGATGGAGAATAAGATAAACGTAAATTTGGATCGTTTTATAAATTTTTATTTTTTTTACAATTTTCAGATTTTTAATGACCAAAGTCATTAATTAATTTTTAAGCCACCAAGCTGAAATGCAATACCGAAGTCCGGGCTTCGTCGAAGATTACTTGACCAAACTTTCAACCAATTTGGTTAAAAAATGAGGGCGTGACAGTGCCGCCTCAACTTTCACGAAAAGCCGGATATGACGTCATCAAAGACATTTATCAAAAAAATGAAAAAAACGTATGGGGATTTCATACCCAGGAACTCTCATGTCAAATTTCATAAAGATCGGTCCAGTATTTTAGTCTGAATCGCTCTACACACACACACAGACACACACACACACACGCACACACGCACACACGCACATACACCACGACCCTCGTTTCGATTCCCCCTCGATGTTAAAATATTTAGTCAAAACTTGACTAAATATAAAAATTAGGTACCTGCGATGAAAGAATACCCTTGAGTCCAGTCAAAGGTGTCTCTACATTACAGGTGGCCTTTCTGGACAGGTACATTTTGGTCAAGATAATAGACAAAGGAACAATAGAAGGGGCCTCATTATCGCAGGTACCACTGTACAGTCGGTTTCAGGAGGAGAAAAGTTGGATGAGGTGGTAGTGGTTGTCGGCTGGCATGCGTACAGAGCAAGAATCGAGAAAACAATTAACCTTGATAGCTAAAGATGTTCTTCTTCTTCGTCTTCTGCGTTCATGGGCCGAAACTCCCACGTACACTCATGTTCAGTGTTTTACGTGTATGGCCGTTTTTACCCTGCCATTTAGGCAGCCATACGCCGCTTTCGGAGGATGCATGCTTGGTATTTTTGTGTTTTTATAAAGATGTTCCAAATAGGTTACGTGAATAGCAGTAAGAATCGGAGTTGAAAGCGCTTTCGCTTACACGTGCGGTGATAGCCGCCAACATCAACTTAAATTTCACACTCAATGTGAATAAAACTCCAGGACTCATACCGTTACGATTTTTCCTGCACGTTTGTTACTCTACCCTCAACAGACTTAAAACTCAGGCTCACCCTTCTATGCAGACGGATGGATCGTCGCTTTGGAGCTGCCGAGGCGCCTCCAGGAGCTGCCGAGGCGCCTCCAGGAGCTGCCGGGGCGCCTCCAGGAGCTGCCGAGGCACCTTTAGGAGCTCCCGAGGCGCCTCTAGGAGCTGCTGAGGTGCCTCCAGCGGGAGGTGGCGTACTTTTCTTCCCACTGATAATCGTGCCTTTCATGGGACCGGAGTTAATCATAATGATTGGTTCATCATCGAAGTCTTGGTCGTCATCCTCGTCATAGTCCTTATTGTCGTAGTCATCATCGTCAGGAGTGTTGATTTGGATTATCGGGGGTCTTGGTTTCTTCTTTTTCTTCTTTTTTTGTTGCCGCCTGCGCTTCATCTGCTTATGTTTCTTGCCCTTCTTGGAAGGGGCCACGATTTCCACCACGCTCTTATCTTCTTCTTTATCATCATCATCATCGTCATCAGCATCATCGACGTCGTCATCATCGTCCTCCTCATCATCATCGTCGTCATCGTTCATCTTGATTTTGATAACACTGTCGCCGTCATTCTTTTCTCGTTTGCCTCGGCGGCTCCTCTTGAGTTTCGTGCGGATCACCTTTTTCTTAGTGATTTTCTTTATCGTTGGCTCTTTTTTTTTCTCGGCCTGCTTGACGACTCCGGTCAAGACATCAGCTAGCATACCCACACCTTGCTCCTTGCCCATTTTCTTTGTTTTCGCTTTCTTCTGGAGCTTTTTTAATTGGTTTGTGATATCCTCTGCAACATAGCAATGTGCGCTCATACTTTAGTAACCAATCTTTGGGGGTGTTATATGCTCATGTTGTCACACGGCATGAAAGAAGATAACGTACTACTACCAGCGAGAAATTAAAACCTCATTTAGTTTTCTTGAAGATGTCCCCGCAGCTGCATGTTATTTTGCGCACAAGCTTTGCTGTGATATTTGATCGTTGCAGCTTTTATCGGAGATAACACGCATTGTAAGTGACAACCGTTGATAGTCGTTTGTATAATTAGTACTAAGGGTACGTAAAGGTTTCGATCCGGACGTTTGCGAACGAGAAGCAACTTTTCTTCAACACTTGTTCAGCTCGAAGGGTCGGTGTGAGCGTGTGTGTGTATTGTGTGTGGTGTGTGAAAAAAATGGGTGGGAATTTGTTTGTGGGTGTACATATTGTGTGTGTGTGTGTGTGTGTGTGTGTGTGTGTGTGTGTGTGTGTGTGAATGTGTGTGTGTGTGTGTCACTGTATGTGTTTTGCGTGTTCCATGGCTGCGTTTAAAATCCCAGAAAGTTTCCATAACGTATCAGCCTTCCACGTTTCACTTACGTGACGGTAACTGGGAACGCTGATTCAAGGTACGTATAGCTATTAAAGCTGACACTCCGATGTGTGGGTACGTGATTCATGCATTAGGCAGCTGTTAATTCTGCAGACCAATTTACTTTTGAGAATGAGTGTTGACACATTGACTTTGAATTTGTTAGTTTGTTGCAATGGTGTATACCCTTTTGTGATTATTGGCTTACCTTAGTCTGCTGTAAACACACTCACCCAGATCCTTGATGTTTTCGTCATCGTCGGATGTCCCCTCGTCAGAATCATCGTCTATGTCATCGTCCTCCTCATCTATCTCCGTATCTTCATCGTCTTCCTCGACTGCAACCTTCTTCTTCTTCTTCTTGACCTTGCCCTTCGTCTCTATGACTAACCCTACCCCTCGCTTGAGTCGGAGTGCGTCGGGCTCGTCGGCCCCCGCAAGAACATCGCCCAGGCGGCCGTCCTTCACATCCCTTTGAGACACATGCCTGAGGGACACACACACACACACACACACACACACACACACACACACACACACACACACACACATACACACACACACACAAGAAACATTTAAAAATAAAGAAATGCAGAATAAGACATTAATTTTTTTTCTGATGCATCAAAGTTGTCTTCCAATTTCATGCATCACACTCAAGACACAGTCACGCGGTTCATACAAGGTTTGAATATCAATCAATCAATCAATGAGTCTTATATCGCGCATATTCCGTGGGTACAGTTCTAGGCGCTCTGCAGTGATGCCGTGTGAGATGAAATTTTATATGGCCAGTAGATTGCAGCCATTTCGGCGCATATTTACCTTTCACGGCCTATTATTCCAAGTCACACGGGTATAGGTAGACAATTATTAACTGTGCCTAAGCAATTTTGCCAGGAAAGACCCTTTTGTCAATCGTGGGATCTTTAACGTGCACACCCAATGTAGTGTACACGGGGGGTGGGGGGGGGGGGGGGGGGGGGGGGGGGGAGGAGGTTCGGACACCGAAGCGAGTCTGCACACAAAGTTGACTCTGTGAAATAAATTTCCGCCGAACCTGGGATCGAACTCACGCTGACAGCAGCCAACTGAATACAAATCCAGCGCGCTACCAACTGAGCTATATCCCCGCCCCAATAGACATTCAGAGCCGGCCGCCCCTCCTCCCCCTATCTCTCTCAATTACAGACACCTATGCACACACATCGACAGACACAAACTGAAGCACAGAAACTGAGAAAGCACATGCCTACCCTATGATGAGAGTTTCCGCAAACGTTCTGCTGCGTAAAGACTGACGTTTTTTGTACAAAGAATTCTGATGATGGGTTAAGTATTTTGCAATTTTGTTGAATTTCTGTCCAGTTGTAATGTCAAGCACTTTAAAGTAACACAAATTTAAATGCAACTTTTGAATTAGCTGAATACGGTATGAAGTTTGAGAGAGAGAGAGAGAGAGAGAGAGAGAGAGAGAGAGAGAGAGAGAGAGAGAGAGAGAGACTTTACAGGTCAGCAGGAAGCATAGATAAAGCATCGTGCTGTTTTGCACTCGATTTTTCCCAAAGTAGCGGGAAAAGGTGCATAATATTGTTGATCCTGCTGAGTGTATTGGGTCAAGTTGTTACTTGTATCGAGCGGCAACAACAAGATAAGCACAGTTTCAGGCTGGTTTTAGTTACAGGCTAGATCTACCACAGAACGTGCATCAACAAAGAGGAGCATGTCTGTACTGTGGGCAAATAAAGCAATTATTAAAGACAGAGAGATCTAAAGAAAGGTCAGACAGGTGGGCAATATCTATCGACAGTCAGAAATTACCGCCCTTCAGTGGAACCAGCCCGACAAAATGAGACTCGGACAACACAACGGATTGTAAGAGAGATTACAGTTCGTAATGCCACTGCGTACAGACAAGTGATTTTAGAGGCTGGTTTTGTGAGTAAACTTACCTCGTTGCGTAGACGCTGATTATCGACAAAATAATTGTCGATACAAAAAGAATGCGACGCAAGAGCATCGTTTCATTTTTGTTTAGGAAGCGTCCATCGTCTGGATGTTTCCGGGCGCGTCATTTTGTCTGTATTGTGTCACAAGTATGACGTCAGTTTGTCGATGGTGGGAAAGTGGGGTTTCGCTAACAATCTGCTTTTTTTCGACTCGGCACTTCCCGTCTTGGTCAGCGAAGACAGAAAAAAAAGAATCCCCCCAGGCCCAGCACGAGACGTTTGTCGACGGATTGTGTGTGTGCATCTATTGTAAGAAAGAAGCAAAGTCAGTGAAACTTGGGGGAAAAAGAAGTAACTTGAGTGCAAGGAAAAAGAAGAAAACGGAGGCGTAATTAAAAACAACAACAAGAACCAAACAATTTAACAAAACACACACGCACACACACACACGAAATAACGCCTTGGGTCATCAAATCATAGAAGTGTTTAAAATTTCAAAGCTGTAGTTTTGATAACGTTCTGATTAAAGTGTAACTAAACAGACATTTTGAAGTGTCAGCTTTACTGAATTGCTTTATGTTTTGTCCAAGTATAGACCTGTAGAAGCGATACTGGACGATTTTTCCAACGTTTACTGTGTTTTCTGATTTACTACGATTTTTTAAAAGTGTTGAACCCATTTCAGATTTACCTGATTATCTGTTCTTGATTTGATACTTCCAAAGAACAAGTGGTACTTTGAGTTCCGGTTTTATGTTTTAACCAATCAGAATTTGGTTCCTAAATAAAATCGTCTGCTGCCTGTCCCAGCAGAGTCGGCAACAAGCACTGCTTGCCACATGTGTGATGTTACCAACAGAAATAGCTATAAATTGGGCAAGGTAGCAATGTAAATGAATTGGATCTAACTAATGTGCTTGTACTGCATCTCTGGCCTTTGAATTCACTCCAAATGTACTGGCTCAGCGTGAGAGGCAACATCCTGTCGAAGTCGTAAGCACGAGGCTGACTAGGAGATTATTATTCGAAGAGCATGCTGAAACGGATTGTAAGTACAATATTTTACATGTTCTCGACATTTCTGTTGATCTTTCCTTAACTTTAATTGTTTCCTTGATTTAAAACCCTAGGGCTTGTATTTTCAGTTGTGATACTAAGCACGTATCTTTACCACAGTATCCGATCACTTCACACTTGAATTTTGGAATGATGAAGTGGAATTATTTCTGGATCTAATTTATTCTTTGTCCCCCCTCCCCCCCCCCCCCCCGATTCCTTTTTTCGCCACATATATGTATTGTCGTGTGAGGGGGTAGATGCGTGTACTGGCTGATTTTTATTTTTTTTTACTTCGGTCAGATACAGATGATTGGAAAAAAAAACTTGTCAAGGATTTCAGAATTTAATAGATCTGTTCGAAGTTTTTACGGGATGAGTCCTGTTACAATACAGACTGAATGTGCCCAAGATGAACTTTTGATTAAACATACACACACAAATGAATCTCTTGAGTTTGTTATACGGCGAATGTCCAGTTTCCACCACCACGTCTGTTTTTATACTGTTTGATTGAATAGACTGACGTGCATTCTCTCGCAAATGTGCGCGCGTGTGTGTTTGTCTGTGCCTCAGATGATGTTGCACATTGCAGATCTATGCGACAGGAGCAAGTGGACAAGACAGCTACATTTGTCTGAGCGAAGATCCAACGGTAAGCTCTTTTAGCCGAAGACAGCGAGCCTGGGTGCATGCATGCAAGCTTCTATCATGTTCGTGTGAGTGGGCTATTAGACGACTTTTCATTATTCTTGATTTGGAGATCCATGCAGGGTATTAGAAAGTGCAGAATATACACGTTTGAACAAATACGATGTGTGTTTGCTCTGAAAAAAAAGAAAAGACGCAACAAACAAACATTGCATTTGTTTAAAGTATCACAAATATTTATTACCTGTATCTGCATGTTTTGATAATGATTTATCATAATGATGAAGGGTAAATTACTTTGACGTGTACTTTTTTTTTAACCACACTGATAACGAATGATAGAAACACAGACACACTTAATAACATATCCACAAAAATTGTAACAATAAATTAAGCTGAACAATGCCTGCAACACATTTCAGGCCTCAGAAGGAAGTAATTATGAGATTCAGACAGAGAGAGAAAGCCCAACACGAAACCAGTTGTGACATTTTTTATTTCATTATGTAATATTAAAAACACGACAACAACGTATTTCCTGTACTTAGTTTCGTGCAATTATGGATTGCAAAGTATGTCTAATTGAGTGGCATAAAGAGGCACAGTTGCATGAAAAACCAACTCGGATCTTGACTAGGATCAGGATTTTACATGGACACAACCTAGAATTTAACATCCTGGGGGAGGGGGGTACTGCGCCTTTCACATCAAGATGTAAAGATCTATTTTAAATAATACTTATTAGAAGGGAACAAAATCAAACAAACTACAACAATCGTTCTGAGGGGAGAGAATTACCTCTTCCGAAGAAATTACCTCCCTTGCTTTCCTTGTCGTGACTTATGTAGAGTAAAGTGAATAGAAAGTGATTCAGTCAGTAAGAACAAAAAAACACAACATTTCTTAAGATCAATGAGGAGTCTTGAAGTATTTGTCAATGTTAATCTTGTATGCATAACAAACAATATATTACGGATTGATAATTAAAGAAAATCGTCTCTTCTACAGGGTTGACCCCCCTAAAAAGGACACCCACAACCATGCAAATTACTTCTGCATCTGTTGAACCAATTATTTTATATATGGTATTCATTAACTTCAGTTTATGTTCTGCCTTTCCAGTAAGTGGCAATTTTGTAAATTGAATGGTCTGACTTTTGTGCAATTTTAATTTTTTTCTCCAAATTCGGGGGTCGACTAAACAGAACGAGTTTTGACATTGAGCGGTAGCCATTTTTACCTAATTTAAACCCTTCAGGCTTTTACCTTTTTGATTATTTTGAATGTCTGAGTATGTAAAAACATCCCCTTCAACCCCCAGGCTATCGTTGACCTGAAGAAAGCATGCAGTTACAGCTAGGTTCAGGGCAATCCTCAGACACGAAAGCGTTGGTGTCATTGGTGATGCAAAAGTTAGATAATTTAACCTACAAATTTGCCACTTTGTGAACTGCACATGCATAAAATCAAGTTTAAGTATGCTGAATATAAAGTTATCCAGTCAATTGGTGTAGAAGTTATAGCATTTCTGTCAGTTAACAGTATTTAAAATCTCTAAAGTAAAATCTGACATATTCGAAAGTTTTGCATAAACACCCAGACAATTTTTATGATACTCTCCTAAGCTTCTCCACTTCTCAGCCCTGTCTTGGAAATGAATTCGAATAAGGCAGTCAAAATAACTTAGTTTGGAGCACCCATCAATCAGAATAAGCATTAACTTTTGACACAGGAAATATCTTCTACCGAAAGCTCTCCTGGTTTTATTCTACATTTTTCCTGCATAATGGTAACAAATTTAATGATAAATCTAAACAACGAAGTGACTGTGGTAAGATGAACAAAGTTAAAAAAACAAAGGATTACTGTAAATGGTTTACGAATCGAAATCTAAACAAGTTTTAATGATAAGTAAAATGATAAAAAAATAAAATAAAAAAAAGCTAACGTCCTCGCATTTGTCCAGAATTATTCCATGTTTAACATGGGAACAGAGGGATAATTGGTCTAAAGAATTTTTAAAAAGGAGGGTTAGGGTAACCCTAACCCTCTTTGGACTATCTGTATGCAATGCCCGCTATAGGTGAAAGACTTTTGTGGAAGCCATGGAAGAATGCATCGCTGTTGTGCTGGTTCAGCTTGAGGTCCTGTCCTAGCGAATATCCTGCACACACAAAAACACGACTTTTTAAGCCACTTATGTTGCATTCCGTGACATAGCTTTGTTAAAACCGTGTCCCTGAAAATAATGACAGATTTTGTTGATATACATTTTTTTTAAGACACCTCATATAATATTGTTTGACAATCTCTTTCAACATAGTTTACGAATCACCAATGTGTATACAAACGCAAAAAATAACCCACAGGTCAATAAATTACTTTCCAGAGAGAGAGAGAGAGAGAGAGAGAGAGAGAGAGAGAGAGAGAGAGAGAGAGAGAGAGAGAGGGAGAGAGAAAGATTAAAACTAGAAAATGTGTGCTATATAAAACAAGGATAATCTCTGTCAAATCTTCGCTTGTACCTGCATGGTGTTTACTGCGCTATATACACAACCTGTTTTATTTCATTTATTTATTTTTGTTATTTTTTTTTTTTTTTGGGGGGGGGGGGATGTTTTGTGATGAGGGTTTTTTCAAAGCCTTTACTGCTTTAGCCATTGAATCCACCCGACTTCGATTTATTGTTCAGTGATGGGTAATTGTGTGACCAACTATGTAAGTTAGTGATTGTTCTGGCTTCATACAATGACATTGCATTAATTTTATAAGTGTATGTGTGTGTGTTTCAGGCAAAAGCTGATATTACAGTCCTAGTTGTATGCAGTACCTCTGCTTCTTCGTTCAGGAATCAAAGTATACAATCTAAACCGATTATTTTGTTCAATAATGTTCAGCTTACCATCCCGAAGAAGGCAGTAACGTGCCGAGATATTGATTATAGATATTAACGTACCTAACCTGATTACTGGTGTGTTTTCTTTTTATTTCAATAATGTAAATGTGTGACAACTTGCAGGGTACTTGATGTTCAGAGCAATTTTTCTGGCTCAAGACCTTTTTATGGATCAAAGAAAACTTTTGTCATGGTGCACAAGTCAATCAATTTGGTTGATAAATAATTTGTGCTGCATTTTCCCTGGTTACAAAACGTAGTATGTATCAAGCATAAAAACTGAAAAAAAAAAATACTGAAAACAAAATTCGAAGGCGCGTAGCGCCAAGTTTCGCAGGCGCGAAGCGCCAAGACTTCTAGGGGGGTCCGGGGGCATGCCCCCCCGGAAATTTTTTTTTCAAAGGTGCAATTTGGTGCAATCTGGGGCTATCTGAGCCTTAAAATTGGATTCAAACATGGCCCCAAAACTATTTTACTATAACTATGACTATGAAAAACAAAACAAAACAAAAATTAACAAATACGGAAAAAAAAAAAAAAATACGGTTTATTTTTTTCAAAAATACGGAAAATACGGAAAATACGGAGAATTTTCATGCCTGATGTATTACCACATGTCCTTACCTCAATACCTGTCATTGGCATCACATGATTCTCTGCAAGCAGTCTTTTGTGGAAATACGTCATTTAACACTTGCACTTATAGTAGGTGGCTGTGGAACGGTAGACATGCAACGACAACGAACAACAAAAGACAAAGTGTGGAGTTTCATTTTTCTTAACATACGCTAAGTTTCTTTGAGAATGCTCCAAGTGAAAATCAGGGGTTCCTAGGCCTGATATCACAATTAAACAGCTTCTTCTCAGAATCAGGAGGGAAAAAACTTATATGGCGAGATGTCGTGACAAGAACAGACAGCAGCAGCAGCAACAACAACATTGCTAAATCGTCGCTTTAACAAATTTCATGTTTAGCATCGCAGACAAAGCACGGCTACTGATCCGACCAAAGCCACACTTCATGCACGATGGGCACATTGTTATGGCCAGCTTGTTAACGTGCGCATTGTGTATGTTTTACATAGAATTGAATGTGTTTGTCGTTGTGTCTGTCATCTATCCTAGTCGTTTGATTTAGAATAAAGCAAACTTATTACAATGACGATTTTCTTCGGTTTTTGATGAAGGATTGGCATCAAGACTTTTCCTATTTTCCAACTCTGCCACCATACACTGGCCGTTCACAATGCTTACATGACCACCAAATGGAAAATCAGTTGGTATTTGTTATGTTTTTGTGTTAGCACAATCTTCATACAAGTAAACAGAAATAGTTTTGTTGCAAGCAGAGCCTTCACAAGAAAAAATGCTTCTAAGTCAAAATACATACCCCCTTTTTCGTATTGCGTAAAATATACCCATAAATTCTGGACATCATATTTTTATTTTTTTCTCACAACAATGAAACCAAACTTTGGCATATGTTTTAGCAATATATTCACAATAAAACCTATGAGTTTGAAGGCTGCATCTTGTTTTGTTTATTTTTGAGAATTTCTTTGCAAACCCATGCAAATGGCCAGTTTCTGGGGAGAGACTGGGAGGATAATGGCCAGTATAGAAAGAGTTAATAAGTAAACTAATGCCAGAAGTAGGTATTTACCTTGTTTGCCTTCGCGTTCTTGATAGCCCGCTGCAGCATTTGTATCACTTCCCTTGACATTCAAAACGCCAATGTATTTCTGAAAGGAAAATAAAGATATTGACCGAAACATCACACAAGTGGTATATCATGCTAGGTTTTGTTTACAGTGCCTGTTCTACGACCACATCTGATTGTAATTTAAATAAAGAAAAACTGTATCCATTTATTACTTCTCTATTTGTGTGTGTTTGTGTGTGTGCAGGGGCGGATCACATCATTTTTAAGGGGGAGTTTCCAAATTTCTTTTAGGGACAATTTGACGACGCGAAGCGTTTAGTTGAAGACGCGAAGCGTTCAACCTCCTTGGGGGAGGGGTCCGACAAATGTTGATAAAAACAAGGAAAATGGATCAATCTGAGCCAAGAAATATCCCCTAATACACCTTCCAAAAAAGTAAATATATTAAGAAGAAAAATTTGAATCACAACAAGGACAATTGATCGATCTGGCGCAACCTGAGCAAACTAATTAGCCAACTTCTTTCCAAAATCGTCACTTAGAATACAAAGGCCGGCTCCTAAGTGGTCCGGAAACCCCGGAACCCCCCTCCGGATCCGCCCAGTGTGTGTGTGTGTGTGTGTGTGTGTGTGTGTGTGTGTGTGTGTGTGTGTGACCGATGACCGTCTCTAAATTCTAATCGTTGCGTTTGCATGGTAATAAAGTTTTAATACTGGATATGCCCATGAAAAAATATCATTTCTTGTTCATGTCATTGTGTGTGTGTGGCCAGGACCGTGACTTCTGCTTGCCTCGACGTCTTCAGAAAAGACACAAAATGCCAGCAGGCGTATGTTCTGGGAGCACTCAGTATGCCGTCATCTGCAAACAAATAAATACAAATTATTCAATTGTGTAAATAAAGAACAATCATTTTAATATTACAACAAAAAATTCATATAACTGTAGTCTTCACCAGAGACATCCACTACACTATCTTTAAATAAAACTGCCGTAAAAAATTGAAATACTATAAAACTTACCCCCACTCAGATCTATTTGGGATTATTCAAGTTTCAACCATGAAACGATGCCGGTTTGGACAGATCTGCTAGTTTGCCGCTGAAACTGAAATCAAAGGCGATCTTCAGAACTATTTCTAATCTTGTGTTTGTGATTAATATAAAATACTGATCTTCCCAATAGAAGCTGATGTGTATATGTTACAGTCAAAACGGGAAATCAGTCATTACGGGTAATGACTAAAACTTTTAGTCATTTCCGGAAATGGCGGTTTTGATCAGTCATTACTGGAAATGCCTAAAATCTTTAGTCATTACCCGTAAATGACTAAAAATATGCTCTAGACATTACCAGTAATGACTGAACATGAACTAAATGTTCTAAGATGAATCCCATTATTACAAAAATTGTGAGTCTTCATAGTTTGCTCCCCCACAATCATCTAATTTTTATCCAATTATGCATGATATTGTGTTTCCATACAATATTTAACATAAGTCAATATTAAACTTAGTAATAATTCAAAAATCAAGCAAAAACACATTAAATTTATTTGGTTGTAAAGGCTATAAAACACACAGAGTGGTAGACACGAAGGTTGCACCCGTGTGTGCGAAAGCCAATTGCTATAAAACGCGCACTAAATGCGTGTACTTCTCAGATCGGCCAATAGAAATGCTATATAGAACGCACTCCCTTCGCCATAAAGCGCTCAAACCCCGAACCGCATAATCTCTCAATCTATTCGCAACTCTGATGTTAAACATTTGTCAATCTTTTATTTCAAATACACATTAGATAAAATGAACAGAAATTTGGAATAAAGAAAAGATAAAATGAACAGAAATTTAAAGAAAATGGAATTATCTCTCTCTCTGTCTTTGTCTGTGTCTCTCTCTGTCTGTGCCTCTCTCTCTCTCTCTTTGTCTCTCTCTCTCTGCCTGTCTGTCTGTCTCTCTCTCTGTCTCTCTCTCTGTCTCTGTCTCTCTCTCTCTCTCTCTCTCTCTCTCTTTCTCTCTCCCTCCCCCTGTCAATACCCCTTGCAACTAAACCGTCTTGAACACACACTTTGACGCTGTAATGACAAATACACATTCGATAAATTGAACAGAAATCTGGAGTAAAATAGAATAAATCAATGGAAAATTGAAGTAAATGACACACACACACACACACACACACACACACACACACACACACACACACACACACACACACACACACACACACACACACACACACACACAAACACACACACACACACACACACACATACTGGCTGTGTTGATCTACAAACTCTTTCTGTGCTTCAGCGAGTGTGATCGTGAATCATAATTGTGGAAAAAATTCTACAGTTAACAAGAGTTCACATAATGTGTATTGGTAATCGACAGAAAGCCGAGTGAGCTAGTATTCACATTCCGCATTTTCTTGACTAGCAGTCATTTCCGGAAATGACGGTTTTGATCAGTCATTACTGGAAATGCCTAAAATCTTTAGTCATTACCCGTAAATGACTAAAAATATGCTCTAGACATTACCAGTAATGACTGAACATGACTAGCAGTCAGGCAATAAGGGTAAAAAATATTCACAAAGTTTAGTCATTTACGGGTAATGCCTAAAGATTTTAGGCAATTCCGGTAATGACTGATCAAATCAGTCATTTCCGGAAATGACTAAAACTTTTAGTCATTACCCGTAATGACTGATTTCCCGTTTTGACTGTAACATATACACATGACCAGGACAAGGTATTTTGTTACAGGGCATTTACGCAGACGTCGCAGTTCAAAATATCGTTTTAGATCTGATTTTGTACAGCAGCCTCAGTGTGTGATTCAGAATCGTCTGCCCTTTTTCGGTTTAACATTTTATGGACGATTCCCATGAGACTGCTGAATCATAACTGATGACAAATTCAGAAACAGATGATGGTTTCAAGTAGGCTACAGTAATGATTCGTTAAAAATGTCAAGCCACTCGTCGATCATTCACACTCAGAGAACCCAAGCCAAATCTGCTCTGGTTCCGAGCAGCTTTTTCCAACTGAGACCCTAATTGTTACGCATCTGCCGCGAAAAGATAGACCACAAACAAGCGGCACTGTACCATGCTTTCGTTTATGTTGCTAAACAGATTAAATGTGCATTGTAAATGTGCTTACAGCAAAGAAATGCATCCTTACTTACCACAAAAATACTGTTACCACATTCATCGCACTTCTGTCTTCTTACCAAAACCTATCGATATGTTTGTTTACGATATATTGGTAATTACTAACCGTTAACTATTTTTCAAAAATCTGAAATGACTTTTAAGAATCAAAGAAAGATTCGCTAAAACGGTTGACTTCAGAAAATAAGCAATATTTTTCTGAACCATGAAATAAAAATCGAAAACTCCGTTTGATCTTTTATTTTGGTAGATTGATGACAACAGCCGGAACTGAAAGTACCAGAACCAAAAATTAAGGGCATTAATCAGGTAAACTAAGAAGATTGTCGTTCCTGGCGCGCACTTCACATGTCCGTCAAACAGTGTCCGAGTGAGAGAAAAAATTTTTTTTTTTCGCAGTTCGACAGTATATGAGGCCCTTCTTCATATCAAAGTGTAAAGGTTGCTGAACGATGTTTTTCCTTTTTGCTTGTTTAGTTACACTTTAAGAAATTGATTTAGAAAAAAAAGAATGACCCGAAAACGACCTCGCTGTGAACCCTACAATAGGACGAGGGTCAACACGCTTTGGGTCAGGTTTGGAGGTCATCAAACCTTAGAAGTAGACAGTCAAAGTTTCGAATCCCTAGCTTCAAAAACCTCAAAGTAATGTTTTTATGACCCCGCTATCACTTTGACGAGGGTCAACAGGACTTTGGTCATGTCGAAAGATCATCATGCCCTGGCAGTGTGCAAAGGTCTAGCTTCAAAAATAATTGGAGATAATATTAACGTTCATGCGGACAGACACTGCTCATTATCCCCGAGTACGCTAGTACAAGGGTCCAGCAGACTTTAATTGTGTGTGTGTGTGTCTCGACTTAACAGCTTATTGCTGGGAAACTACTGGGCGCAGTTCGTTCAAAAGTTGATACACTAACTTGATAATAGGTCCGATTGATCGTATTAAAACTTCATAATGTTACCTGGGACCTAAATGCGAAATAAACCACAAAAAAACGACTTGGCGGCGGGGGGAATTCGCGGAGCAACAGCCAGCCAGGCAGTCTCATAGAACAGCCGAACGCGTCACACATTGACGAGAAATATAGCGTCATAAAAAGATTACGTCACGGTCAAAAGTCTTTGACGTCTTTTTCTCTCGCGCGGTGTGTGTGTGTGTTCATTTTGTGCACATGTGTTAGTATTACTGTGTGTGTGTGTGTGTGTGCGCGTGCATGAGTCTGTACTCGTGTGTGTGTGTGTAAGAGAGAGAGATAGAGTAAGAGAGGAAGAGAGAGAGGGAGTGAGATAAGTGTGTGTGTGTGTGTGTGTGTGTGTGAATGTGTGTGTGTGCATTTTCACTGTGATCAAATTACAAATAAAAGAGAAAGGCCAGTCACCACGCACATCCTCGGCTCGCATGCAATGTATTTATATAGCAAAGGGAATGCCTGTAATTCACACAGATCAATCACTTGGTCTTAAACGTGCACAAGACAAAAACTTTCATACTGGGGGAGCGAGCCAATCTGAAGAGTACCCGGGTCCAGCGCCAGCGTTTTTGGCTCACGTAAGTGTAGCCTATGCGATGATAAACTGTGTCTGTCTGTGCGTGCGTATGTATGTATGTATGTATGTATGTATGTATGTATGTGTGTATGTCTGTGGTAGAAACTTTAACATTTCCGAGTCTATGGATTACGTCAGTCTCGGTCAAAAGTGTTCGACGTGTGTGATAGAAACTATTTGAAGACGTCACATTATGACGTAAGAGGGTTAGACGTCACGCAAAGGAATTACTGAAAGTCTCGGTCATTGTTATTGTGAGCGGGCCGAGACTTCTTGGCAGATCCAGGGTCTCGCTTTCTTGCATAGTTTCACCTATGCTTCACTGTGTGTGTGTGTGTGTGTGTGTGTGTGTGTGTGTGTGTGTGTGTCTGTGTCTGTGTCTGTGTCTGTGTGTGTGTATGTGTGACGGAGTGATTGAGTTTGTGTTACTGTTTGTCGATTTCTTACGTGAGCCTTGAAGGCTTCGCCTCTTGTTTTATTAGGTCTCACTGACACTGATTACTCATGTCATGAAAAAAACCACCAACAAAACAACAACGAAAACAGAAAACCTGAAAACACCCCCCCCCCCACCCCCCACCCCCACACCAAAACAACACGGTTGGCAAACAGCGATCGAAAGACTTTCTTCATATAATAAATTAACAGACAATGTTAGTCGTAATGTTTTATTTTCAGTCGTAATCACACAAACACATCGTTTGTTGTGAAAGATGTCCGTGATCATGATGTCCGTAATGTGAAGTTTGAAAGGAATTCATACCTTCCAGGGCCGACAGCCAAAGCACAGACAGCAGACATTGTTAGTCACAATGCAATTTAGTCAGCCGACTTGGGGATGCAATTGACAAATTCCGGAAATCACTCTGCCGGGTTTGAATGTGTTGTGAAAGAGTGACTATTCTTTGAACTTCCAGGCAAGTTTTCCCACGTGACATTATAATCAATCAATCAATCAATGAGTCTTATATCGCGCATATTCCGTGGGTACAGTTCTAGGCGCTCTGCAGTGATGCCGTGTGAGATGAAATTTTATACGGCCAGTAGATTGCAGCCATTTCGGCGCATATTTACCTTTCACGGCCTATTATTCCAAGTCACACGGGTATAGGTAGACAATTATTAACTGTGCCTAAGCAATTTTGCCAGGAAAGACCTTTTTGTCAATCGTTGGATCTTTAACGTGCACACCCAATGTAGTGTACACGGGGGGAGGTTCGGACACCGAAGAGAGTCTGCACACAAAGTTGACTCTGTGAAATAAATTTCCGCCGAACCTGGGATCGAACTCACGCTGACAGCGGCCAACTGAATACAAATCCAGCGCGCTACCAACTGAGCTATATCCCCGCCCCTTCGTATAAGCCAGTCACTAGCGAGGAGTGCGTCTCCATATTATGTGATCCTTGTCCACGCGTGGAAACTCCCCTTGTTAGTAACTGGCCTATGATGTCACGTGAGAAAGCGTGCCTCAATGTTTCCAAGAGTAATCTCTCTGTCACAACCCATACAGACGGGACAGAGCTTCTCAGTTCCGAACATCGTCTATTCAGAAACCAGTCAAAGTTAAGGTCATTATGGAACTTTGAACCCAGAACAGAGATTGTTGGCACGAAGTTCTCAACCTCAATAATAACTTGATAGAATGTCAATTTGAACCACTGAAAGAGCTTGTATGAATTTTTCAACCAACAAAATTAATTGTTGGAATGGAATCTTCAGCTCAAAGTGATTAGGCGAGAGGAATGCAGCATCGAAACCGACCCCTGCCTAGAGACCAACGGGTTATTACACGTGTTTTTCAATGTTTCAGCTCATTAGTCTACTGCGGTTTCAATTTCAGTTACTTCATCTATTTCCCCATCCTTCGGCTTGTTCTCGACTTTCGGATTTTTGGTTTGCTCCTGTTCGTTGTCCTCTCTGTGTTCTGGTGGTTCAGAAGACTTTTTTTTCTCACCGTTTGCCTTTATGTCTGCGTTTCGGTATGAACTTGATCGTTTCTTTCACATTACCATCCTTGTCCGCGGTGAGTTCCTCTAATATTTCAATGGTGTCTTCCTCATCATCTTCGGGCTTTTCTTTTGGTTTCTGGGTAGTGGTGTTCTTCTGAGTTATTCTCTTAAGTTTTGATGTATGGAGAGTTTTTGTTTCAGCTTTTTCTTTCCCTGTTTGTTTTTCGACCTTTTTCTCTTTTATACTACTACTAGTCTTATTTTTATCTGACGATTCGCTTCCTTTATTGTTATCACCGTTGTTGGAGTCGTCTACGCTTTTTTGTTTGTCATCAATGTTGCCCGCATCTGTATTGTTATTATCGGTGTTCTTTGCCTTTTTCTTCTTATCTGTGGGTTCAGGATTTTTGGTCTTCTTTATCGTGATTGTCTGGGATTTCTTTTGTTCTTCGTCGCTACTCGTGCTTGTGTCGTCTGCACTCTCGTCTTTGCGCTGATCGTTTTTGGGCTTTTTAGGTTTTTTGTTTGGTTCAGGATTTTTGGTCTTCTTTAAGGTGATTGTCTTGGATTTATTTTCTTCTTCGTCGCTACCCGTGCTTGTGTCGTCTGCACTCTCGTCTTTGCGCTGATCGTTTTTGGGCTTTTTAGGTTTTTTGTTTGGTTCAGGATTTTTGGTCTTCTTTATCGTGATTGTCTTGGATTTATTTTCTTCTTCGTCGCTACCCGTGCTTGTGTCGTCTGCACTCTCGTTTTTGCGCTGATCGTTTTTGGGCTTTTTAGGTTTTTTGTTTGGTTCAGGAATTTTTGTCTTCTTTATCGTGATTTTCTGGGATTCATTTTCTTGTTCGTCGCTACCCGTGCTTGTGTCGCCTGCACTCTCGTCTTTGCGCTGATCGTTTTTGGGCTTTTTATTTTTTTGGGGGGGTTCAGGATTTTTGGTCTTCTTTATCGTGATTGTCTTGGATTTATTTTCTTCTTCGTCGCTACCCGTGCTTGTGTCGTCTGCACTCTCATCTTTGCGCTGATCGTTTTTGGGCTTTTTAGGTTTTTTGTTTGGTTCAGGAGTTTTGGTTTTCTTTATTGTGATTGTCTTGGATTTATTTTCTTCTTCGTCGCTACCCGTGCTTGAGTCGTCTGCACTCTTGTCTTTGCGCCGATTGTTTTTGGGCTTTTGAGTTTTTTTGCTGCTTTTACCTTTTACAGATGGCTTGCTGTCGCTGGATTCATTTTCGTTTGTGTCATCATCTGTTTCTTCAGTCAACGCAATTGATATATGTTCTTCTTGCTCCCCCCCTTCTTGTGGGGATTTTGCGATATTTGCTATCGTTATGTTTTTGCCCCCAGAGTTGTCTTCGTTTTTATCATTCTCATCTATTCCTTTGGTATCGTTTTTGGGCTTTTTAGTTTTTTTGTTTGGTTCAGGATTTTTGGTCTTCTTTATCGTGATTGTCTTGGATTTATTTTCTTCTTCGTCGCTACCCGTGCTTGTGTCGTCTGCACTCTCGTCTTTGCGCTGTTTGTTTTTGCTTGGTTCAGGATTTTTGGTCTTCTTTATCGTGATTGTCTTGGATTTATTTTCTTCTTCGTCGCTACCCGTGCTTGTGTCGTCTGCACTCTCGTCTTTGCGCTGTTTGTTTTTGCTTGGTTCAGGATTTTTGGTCTTCTTTATCGTGATTGTCTGGGATTCATTTTCTTCTGCGTCGCTACCCGTGCTTGTGTCGTCTGCACTCTCATCTTTGCGCTGATCGTTTTTGGGCTTTTTAGTTTTTTTGTTTGGTTCAGGAGTTTTGGTTTTCTTTATTGTGATTGTCTTGGATTTATTTTCTTCTTCGTCGCTACCTGTGCTTGAGTCGTCTGCACTCTTGTCTTTGCGCCGATTGTTTTTGGGCTTTTGAGTTTTTTTGCTGCTTTTACCTTTTACAGATGGCTTGCTGTCGCTGGATTCATTTTCGTTTGTGTCATCATCTGTTTCTTCAGTCAACGCAATGGATATATGTTCTTCTTGCTCCCCCCCTTCTTTTGTGGATTTTACGATATTTGCTATCGTTATGTTTTTGCCCCCAGAGTTGTCTTCGTTTTTATCATTCTCATCTATTCCTTTGTTTGTCTCCTTGTTTTTTCCTTCGTTGTCACGGGTTTTGGATTCTTTTTTTTTAGAACCGTCGTTGGTTTTTCTCGATGTGTCCTTTATTGTCTCGTCATCGCCTTGCTCGTCTTTAAGGACGTCATCTATGTCTTCAAGTCCCCCCACAGAGTCCCTTTTTTTCTCCTTTTTTTGTCTACTTTTCGGGGTTTTACTCTTCTCTTCTTGTGTATTGGTGCTTACACTTATCTCAGCTGAATCACTTTCACTTTTGTCCTCGTCACCGGTTGTATCTTGTTCGCTTATTTTGGACCATTCTTGCTCTTTTTTCTGTCCCCCCTTAGGTTTAGGTGTCTGTTCTTTATCCTTGCCCTCCTCAGGTATAGGTGTCGTGGCTCCTTTGTCACTGTTGGATTTTGCGGACGGTTCTTTCACTTTTGTCATATTAACTTTTTCTTGTCTTTTAACCGCAACTTCGTTTCGGTCGTCGTCAATCAAATCTGTCAAATCGAGATCTAGGTCTTCAATTAAACTTGTCGTTTGCTTTTCTTTCTGCGTTGTTTCTTTGCTGTTGGATTTGTCTGCGTCAGTCTCTGTTACGCTTTCTTCGAGTTCCTCGATTATCTCTTGTTCGGCTTCGTTGTCAAGATCAGTAGATGCTTTTTCACTTTCATCGTTCTGATCACTGTCACTATCCTCTTCTGCTTTGCCATCGGATGTCTCGACCTTAATTTCTGTTTCTTGTTCCTCATCGTCGCCATTTTTGTCATCGTCGTCGTCGTCGTTGTCGTCGTCCTCGTCTGCAGTCGACATGTCTTTTTGCTTCTTGCTTTTCCTGTCTGTGCGTTTCCTTTCGTTTTCTTTTTTTCTCTCCAGTCTCTTCGTTGCTCTTTGCCGTTTTTTTTCCATCCGGCGCTCAAAGCGTTTTCTTTGTCTATCCTCTATTCTGTCCGCTTTCTGTTTCTGTTGCTTCTCCATCTTCTCCTTGTGTTGGCGTTCTTTTTTCTGCAGGTTTTCCTGGTGTCGTCTCTCCTTCGCCTCAAGTTTGTCGTGGCGTCTTCGCTCTCTTTCTTCGAGCTTTTCGTTTCGCCTTTTCTCCTTTTCCTCTAGCTTTTTCTGGCGTTTTCTTTCTCTTTCTTCCAGTTTTGTCTGGCGTAGTTTTTCCTTGTCATCATTCTTGTCCGCAGGTCTTGGTTTCCTTTCCTTTTTATTGTCGATGCCTTTGGTGTCCTTGCGTTTTCTCCGTAAGTTTTCATCACTTTTGATTTCTATAGTTTCCGTTTTTGATCTTACGTCTTTGTCGTCACCATCATCATCATCATCATCATCATCATCATCTTTCTTATCACTGTCACTATCCTCTTCTGCTTTGTCATCGGATGTCTCGACCTTAATTTCTTTTTCTTGTTCCTCCTCGTCGCCATTTTCGTCATCGTCTTCAGTCGACTTGTCTTTTTGCTTCTTGCTCCTGCTTTTCCTGTCTGTGCGTTTCCTTTCTTTTTCTTTTATTCTCTCCAGTCTCTTCGTTGCTTTTTGTCGTTCGTTTTCCATCCGGCGCTCAAAGCGTTTTCTTTGTCTTTCATCTATTCTGTCCGCTTGCTTTTTCTGTTGCTTCTCCATCTTCTCCTTGTGTTTGCGTTCTTTTTTCTGCAGATTTTCCTGGTGCCGCCTCTCCTTCGCCTCCAGTTTGTCTTCGCGTCTTCGCTCTCTTTCTTCCAGCTTTTCGTTTCGCCTTTCCTCCTTTTCCTCTAGCTTTTTCTGGCGTTTTCTTTCTCTCTCTGCCAGTTTTGTCTGGCGTCGTGTTTCCTTGTCATCATTCTTGCCCCCGAGGCTTGGTTTCTCTTCCTTTTCATTGTCGATGCCTTTGGTGTCCGTGCGATTTCTCCGTAATTTTTCACTACTTTTGATTTCTATAGTTTTCGTTTCTGATTTTACGTCTTTGTCGTCACCATCTTTCTTATCACTGTCGTTAACCTCTTCTGCTTTGCCACCGGGTGTCTCGACCTTAATTTCTGTTTCTTGTTCCTCCTCGTCGCCATTTTTGTCATCGTCGTCATCGTCGTCGTCGTCGTCGTCATCGTCGTCGTCGTCGTCATCGTCATCGTCATCGTCGTCGTCGTCGTCTGCAGTCGACTTATCATTTGGCTTCTTGCGCCTGTTTTTCCTGTCTGTTCGTTTCCTTTCTCTTTCTTTTTTTCTCTCCAGTCTCTTCGTTGCTCTTTGCCGTTCTTTTTCCATCCGGCGCTCAAAGCGTTTTCTTTGTCTTTCCTCTATTCTGTCCGCTTGCTTTTTCTGTTGCTTCTCCATCTTCTCCTTGTGTTTGCGTTCTTTTTTCTGCAGCTTTTGCTGGTGCAATCTCTCCTTCGCCTCAAGTTTGTCGTGGCGTCTTCGCTCTCTTTCTTCGAGCGTTTCGTTTAGCCTTTTCTCCTTTTCCTCTTGCTTTCCCTGGCGTTTACTGTCTCTTTCTTCCAGTTTTGTCTGGCGTAGTTTTTCCTTGTCATCTTTCTTGTCCGCGCGTCTTGGATTCCTTTCCTTTTTATTGTCGATGCCTTTGGTGTCCTTGCGTTTTCTCCGTAATGTTTCATCACTTTTGATTTCTATAGTTTCCGTTTCTGATCTTACGTCTTTGTCGTCACCATCATCATCGTCACTGTTGTCATCACTGATGGTTTCAGACTTCTTTCCCAACTTTCTTTTTTCAATTTCTTTTTCGTCATAGTCGTCTTCTTCAGGCTCGTTTTCGATATCTACAATAGTAATTGTATTTTCGTCCTCTTTCTTCTTTTTGTGCTTCTTTTTTTCTTTTTCTTTTTTGTGTGTCCCTTGTAGTGCTTCTTCTTCGCTTTTTGTTTTTTCGTTGGCGTTTCCTGTCTGTTGATGACAACGCGTGAATGGGATTCCGGATCTCCGGGCTGTTTCTTTTGAGGCTGGACCGCGTCATGGTTGTTGTTTCTCGTCTTGACAACAATGTTTTCCCTGCCGTGGGTGCTGGTCTTCTTGTCCTTTTCGGGCGACTGCATCTTGATGAGAGGTACGGACCTTTCCGAGCCGTCTTTTTTGTGCTTGGGCGTCTTGATCTTGATCTGCTCCTCGGCCAGCTTGGGGCCGCCTTTCTTCTGCAGGTTGGTGTCGATGTGGATCATGGGTCGCTTCTTCTCCCCGTCGTAAGGGTCTGAAGTGTCGATGTCTATCCCTGGTAGCGCTTCGTTTTTGATCTCCCGGTCCCAGGAGGAGCCGGGCTTGACGTCGATCGTTTCCTCTTGCATGTCGTCGCCGGCAGTCCCCGGAGAGAACTCAAGTTCGAACCTCGGCCCGCCGTCTGTCCCTGTCGTGATGCTGCTTGCCTTCTTGGTGTCTCGCTTTCGTCTTTTCTCGTCGTCCTCGTCTTCGTCCTCGTCCTCGTCTTCGTCCTCGTCCTCGTCTTCGTCCTCGTCCTCGTCTAGGTCCTCATTATTGTTCATAAGGATGTCCTCCACCACGCTGCCGATTTCGTCCTCTAGGTTTCCCTCTAGTTCCTGCTTGTCTCCCCCCTCCGCCTTCTCTTTCGTGCTGTTGCTGCTGCTGTTCGAAGACAGGGTTTTGTCGAGGACGGGCTTGGGTTTAGGACTGTCCTTCTTCGGGTCCTCGGGTTTGGGACAGTCCTTCTTCGGGTCCTTGGGGTTGGAACAGTTCTTTTTCAGGTCCTTGTCGTCGGGCACGTCATTTACGGGGTCCTTCTCATCGTCGATGATGGTGATGCCTTCATTCCTGCTGTCGAGCATGATATTGTCCAGGGCGTTGGCCAGGATCTTCGTTTCCGCCCGGTCCTTTTGGGCTATTTTGTCCGGGAAGCTCACGTAGTCCTCGCCAGTATCCGCCGGGTCGGGAGCTCGCTGCTTTTCGTCTTGTTTTTCTGTCAAAATCAAGAGGGAAAAATATTTATCAGTGTCAGGATTCGTCCACTCTGTCTGTAGTTGTAACCTGTGGACTCACTACATGTCATAACATAACTTCCTTGTCTTTGATGGACAAAGCATATGTGATTTCACTTTACATGTGTGGAGAAAAGCGACTACATGAATATTTTTTTTGTCTTTTCTCCATATGCAATTTTCTTCTTAAAGTTTATAGAGTGAAGAAGAAGAGAAAGCGTAGAGAGCAGAATATATTATCTAGGTTAGTATTGAAACTGTGTGGAATTAAGATTCACACTCTAAAATCATATTTGTTCTTTTGCTTAGTAAATGTTTGGAAATAGGTATGATACGGTCCCGTTTCCATTGTTCTCTCGCGGTTGACACGATAGCGCCGTAACATGTAACCTTTCTGTATTGACTTTTTAACCCCTAGGTCGTTTCTCCTGTCACGAATGTTTATACACGTGGGCCGTGGGCGAGGGCATTGCCTTTTCTACCTCCACCTTCCTCCCCAACCCGCCTTTCCTGTGTGACCTGATTCTTTACTTCTATATTAATAATATGCTGGATACACACAGACGAACACACATACATACACACACACACACACACACTCTCTCTCTCTCTCTCGCTCTCTCTCTCTCTCTATTTCTCTCTCTCTCTCTTTTCTTTTATGTAGCTTTTATATCATTCTTTCTTTTACCCATGTATTCAATATAAACATGTATTCTGTATTCATTTGTTTGGTAGAATAGAGATTTTATGTTTATCATCTACATATGAGAAGCCTGTTGAATATACCCTGTGTTTGATTGTGGTTAACTTGTAACTGCATACGTTTTTGGTGTGACATGACTATTTTGCGAGATAATAGTCAGAGGTTTTGAAATTTGTTCACAGTGTTGATAACCAATGAGTGTTTGGTATCAAATGATGCGTCGTAGAATCTCCATTTTATTGATGTATACCTTTATAGCGTTTTTGATGTAGTTTTCTTAGTACAGGAGTTTTTGTGTATGTTTGAGGGGTTCTAACTGTAGCTTCTATGGAGGCTGATAGCAGCCTCGAAACTCTCCCCCCTCCCTCCCCATTTTGTTATGTGATCCCAAAGCGACGTTTTCATTGCATGGTTCCTTAGCTGTGACGTCAGGGACAGTCATGGAAGGTATATAAGCTGTTAGTTTTCAAGGTTCGGGGGAGTCTTGGCAACCAACCTGGCTTAAGTGTCTAAATGGTATACCGGACTTCCCACTTAGAGTTACAGCATTGCTTCTGTGCCTGTGGAAAAGGTTGTGGGAGGCAACCTTAGTACCGAACGGTTGTGGGAGGTTCCCAACCTAGTACAAAGTATTTGTTGTTATCTCTAAAACTGTCCTCCGGAGTCTGAGCAACCAACCTGGCTTAAGTGTCTAAATGGTATACCGGACTCCGCCCTGTGGACTGAACTGACAGGGTTAAAAACAAACGTTCCGCAGTCCCAGGTTACCACACGGCGAGTAAAGTGGCGTCGCTTTGCTCTTTTACTTTATTTTCACTCAGGCCCCGAACCCCTGCCCAAATTTTCAGCCATTTTAGGACATAGGATATTTTTTTTAGTAGCATATTTTGCTAAGGGTACCTACGGGTCATGCCCAATTTTTTAGCCATTTTAGGACTTAGAATATTTTTCGAGTAGTAGGAAAATTACAGGAATAGAGTGAACCAATGTACAGATATACTTTCTGAAAAGAACCTACGTTTTGTATTGAGTTGTTATCATAATTTGTTTTGATTCAATACAATTTTGAACTTCACCCGCCTCTTCTTGAGTTTATATTCTGTGTGTCTGTTTGTCCTGTCGTGTGATTGCCATCCTGACAAATCAGTGACCTTCACACACGTATAACATCTAAGACACAGACACAGACAGGTAGAGTTAATGTGAAGCTAAGACCGCTCGGCTTTACACATGGATTTACTGTGACTTTTGATTGTTGCAGACTCACTACATATTATTGTATATATATATAGCTTCCTTCTCTTTGATGGACATAGACAATTCGTGATTCCACTTTACATTGATTTACTGTGACTTTTAATTGTTATCAGGTGAATTTCGATAAAGTGTGGATAAAAACATGCACGCCGGCACGCAAACATACACACACACCCACATCCACTGATGCAAAAAAAAAGGAGGGCAAGAGTTGTGCAAGGAGACACGCTCTACACCTTGAAAACCAACTGTTGCGGCTATCTCAGATTTGAAAACTATGTATGTCATCTGGAGTAACTCTTGGGGAGAGGAACAGAGGATCGAACTAAACCTCACTTAAAACAAGTCGCGTAAGGCGAAAATACAATATTTAGTCAAGTAGCTGTCGAACTCACAGAATGAAACTGAACGCAATGCCATTTTTCAGCAAGACCGTATACTCTTAGCATCGTCAGTCCACCGCTCATGGCAAAGGCAGTGAAATTGACAAGAAGAGCGGGGTAGTAGTTGCGCTAAGAAGGATAGCACGCTTTTCTGTACCTCTCTTTGTTTTAACTTTCTGAGCGTGTTTTTAATCCAAACATATCATATCTATATGTTTTTGGAATCAGGAACCGACAAGGAATAAGATGAAAGTGTTTTTAAATTGATTTCGACAATTTAATTTTGATAATAATTTTTATATATTTAATTTTCAGAGCTTGTTTTTAATCCGAATATAACATATTTATATGTTTTTGGAATCAGCAAATGATGGAGAATAAGATAAACGTAAATTTGGATCGTTTTATTAATTTTTTTTTTTTTTTACAATTTTCAGATTTTTAATGACCAAAGTCATTAATTAATTTTTAAGCCACCAAGCTGAAATGCAATACCGAAGTCCGGGCTTCGTCGAAGATTACTTGACCAAAATTTCAACCAATTTGGTTGAAAAATGAGGGCGTGACAGTGCCGCCTCAACTTTCACGAAAAGCCGGATATGACGTCATCAAAGACATTTATCAAAAAAATGAAAAAAACGTTCGGGGATTTCATACCCAGGAACTCTCATGTCAAATTTCATAAAGATCGGTCCAGTAGTTTAGTCTGAATCGCTCTACACACACACACACACACAGACACACACACACACACACACACACACGCACATACACCACGACCCTCGTTTCGATTCCCCCTCGATGTTAAAATATTTAGTCAAAACTTGACTAAATATAAAAAAAGACCAAGAAAGAGACCGTCTAAACATCTTGAACGTTCTCCAGTAGCCATGCTGCACACTGTTCTTCCCTACCTGAACTTTCGTCTGCTTGCTTCTTGGGCCCGTCGTCGTCTTTTTCCTCTTCTGTATCGTCTCCATCTTCGTCGTTATCGTCTTGGTCGGTTTCCTCGGTCTTCCTCTTCTTCCTTAATTGCAGAGTTAGGCTTTGTGTGCGTGAAGCAACGTCTTTGTAGGGAGCAAATCGCTCTCTGTGCCTCTTTATATTAGGTACTTCACTGCGTTTCACTCGTCTCGGAGCGTGAATAACTACCTCTCGCTTTCGTCGTTTATTGGAGGCTTCTTCGTCCCCTTCGCCCTCTTCTTCGTCGGCGTCGTCACCGGGGTCGTCGTCTTCGATATCATCGTCGTCTGGCTCGCTGTCCAAATCGTCAGCATCGTCTTCACCATTTTGATCCTCGTCTGGCCCACTGGCAGGATTTTCGGCATCCTTCTTCCGCCTTTTCTTTAGATTATCTTCCTCGCCTTTCCCGTCCCCCTCTGTTCCACCGTCTTCGCCTTCTGAATCGTCACTGTCGTCATCGTCAGTTTCATCGTCGCCTTGACCTCCGCTAGACTCTTCCTCTGCGTCCTTTTTCCGCCTTTTCTTCAGATTTTCTTCATCTCCGCCTTCGTCTCCGCTGTCGTCGTCGTCGTCGTCTGAGTTGTCGTCGTCATCATCATCATCATTCTTTTCGTCGCCTTGTCCTCCGCTAGACTCTTCCTCGGCGTCCTTTTTCCGCCTTTTCTTAAGATTTTCTTCATCTCCGCCTTCGTCTTCGCTGTCGTCGTCGTCGTCTGAGTCGTCGTCGTCGTCATCATCATCCTGATCGTCTTTTTGCCCGTCTTCAGATGACTCCCTCGGATATCGGGCCTCCTTCTTCCGTCTTGGATTCGCAGGTTTATCCCCTCCATCTCCTTGACCACCACCTGCCTGCCTCTTCTTTTTCTTTTTTGTCGTATTCAGGTCTGTTTTTGCTGATTTTGTCGTTTTCGATTTCGATTCTTTTCCCCCGATACCCTTTAAGACGTCATTCAAGGTCTTGGAATCCTCGTCGTCGTCACAGTCGGGTTGGTAGTCATCCTCGACTTCGTACCCTTCTAGCTCGTTCGACAGCGTGTCTGGGGAAAACACATGGTGCATTAGGTCAATGAGAGAGAGAGAGAGAGAGAGAGAGAGAGAGAGAGAGAGAGAGAGAGAGAGAGAGAGAGAGAGAGAGAGAGAGAGAGAGAAAGATGGGGGTGGGGGGTGGGGGTTACAGGGTGTGGAGGTGCTATTTTAACGGTGTCGTACTGGTGGTGTATGCATCGACTCGGATTCATGTCCGTCCCGTCAGACCCAACCTCTCACCAAGCACATTCTCGTTCCATGATCCCTGTCTCTATTTGCAGTTTTTAACAAAACCTCCTTCCTGTTAGGGACTAAGCGAGTTCAGTTTTGTGATTTTTGACATAGTTTGGAGCCACTTCCTGCAAGGAAATGAAAAAAAAGGTCTACTCATGTTTATAAGTGTCCTCCATATTTTTTTTCTAAGTCCGGCATTTTGAAAATAAGCAATTTCAGTTCGCCGGAAGGAAACTTTCATCCTTGTAATGCTTCGTGTACTGTTTCTATTTGAATCCGTTTGAAACAACCACTCTTCACCCCTTTTAACACAAGCCGTAAATGTACTCTTCAATAAGAATCAAGCTTACTCCCCCCCCTCCCCTCAACCCACCCCCCCCGCCCCGCCTGAAGCTCACCTAACGTGGGCTCGGTTTCCTTATCACTCTCCTTCATCTCATCGACAATGCTCGGCCTATTCTCATCCAGGTCCAGGTCGTCTTCTTCTATGAGTTGCGCGCGTTTGTGTCTGGATCTTCCCCGGTGCCATCCAGGTCCCCGTCCGTTCTCGCCCCTGTCATCGCTGTCAGCGACCAGCTCGGACCTCTTCGGCCTTGATTCAATCACCAACCAGCCTGCTCTGGGGATCTCCTTTGAGGAGAGTCCGACAGGCCTGTTGGGACCATTAAGACCGTACGGCGCGTGTCTGAAGACAGAATATTTTACATTTCAATGGTAATTGTTGGGTCTATCCTCGTGTCTGGAAACCAACTGCATTCACGGGGATGGAAGTGAGATTCTAGTTGGAGTCTTCATGTCACAGGAAGATCTAGTTAGTAAACTGCGCGACTTTAACCAAGATCTTTACTTTAAATTCTTCATGGTTTCTGGGGCATGACCATTGATCATGGATTCCACTAATTCCTGATCTTGATCAGTCTGTCTAGTTTAGGGATGAATCGAAGCTTTGGTGACAATCACACACCGCAAGGCAGTGCAGTGTTTATAGAAAGAGAATTAACAGAATCTCAAAAGTCAAAATGATCGCTTTTTATTACGATTTGATTGGGTTTCAAGGAAGTGCCATGCGCCAGGATTCTCTGCCTTGCAATGCATGTGGAAAACTGTTCTTGAACATAACCATCATTCAATCGAGCAAGTAATCAAAAACTCACCTGGCTTCTAGTTGCCGTGTCAGGGATACGACTGCATACACAAAAAGAAGACGATGCATGTATTGCATCGTTTCATTTTTGACCGCAGGAAGTAAGCTTTTTTTTTGTGGCCAAGTATGACGTCAATGTAAGGTACGTCACAAATCAATAAAGAACACGACGCCCTGCTGGTACTGAGTTTTGGAAAGGCATGTCTCGGTGTACGAAACACTCTAGACAAGCATGAGAAGTAGAGAAAATAATGGGTCGAAGTTGACAGTTGCACCCCGGAACCTCGGCTGTACCCGCGGATAACCGCAGGCTCTGCAGGCTGTTCACCGCAGACAGAAATTGTCAACACGAGTGGTGAGTGTCTGCACAAAATCGTCTCTGCTTTCTCTAAAATGACATATCATTACAAAACTATTGTTTGTACTTCAACCTAAGGTATTATAGCACCCTATCATCTATTTAATTTTTTCCTTTCGTTCGTATGTGAAGGCTGAGCTTCGAGTATGTGTGCATTTCCTTTAAAAAGTGCCAAAATTCTGACTTTACACATTTATTACGGAAATCCAAGCTTATTAAACAAGTTGCAGTGAATTGGAATGTTGTTACTAATCATTTGTTGACATGTGGCGCAAGTGGTGTTATCTAAAGCCACGCGGTTGAGTCGTATTTCTTGAATCTCTGCCGCCACTGGACGATTTTGCGGCTGTGGCCCGCGGGCAGTGCCGGCTGTGGCCCGCGGGCAGTGCCGGCTGTGGCCCGCGGGCAGTGCTTTAAAGTAAAAAGTGGTATTTTCACCACTCTTTGAGCCTTTCAGGGACGATTCAGTGACTCATTTTGAAATTGAGGTCGTGCGGACCATGACCGATTCAAGAGAAATGTAATCGGACATTTTTCAAACCAATCGGACCGTCGATGCAAACTGCACGCACTCGCAACAAATGGGAACTCCTTTGCGTTGGGACCCTCTGTCATGATCCTGAAGAAATACTAACCATCAATTTGCAAATAATATCAAGTTCCTCTCACCTTCAACTGGTTTGGGCAAGAAACTCAGCTTTCCTTGCCCGTGAACTAACTTTACTTTTTTTGACGATCCCGATCGCAGCATGTTGATTTCGAAAGTGACAGTCTGACGCATCAATATGCGCGTAGTTGTTTCCCTTGATTTCAAGGGACGTTACTACCGAGTGCTTAGATACAGTACACAGAACTGTGACTTGTGAGTGCTTAAAACGGAAAGGTTCTTTCCTTCTGATCCCCACCGGCTTCCACCACCACTTCATGACTGATTTCATGAATGCTATCGAGAGTCTCAAATGAAAGACTGTCCATCTGTAACAAGCACAACCTCACATACCGTAAACACTTTGTAACATAGTTCTCTTGACTACCATAGTATGGGACCCCAAACATATTTTCGGCTACAAGGAAGCCTCTACAACAATATTTTCAATGTTGCAGTCTTAAAAACTAGAATTGGGAGGGCATTCTCTATGATCTGAAAAAGCACTTTGACCTTAGCATTTCTGCAATGTACAGACATGTGCACTTTGATCTTAGCAAAAACTGGGACCCCACATACGTTTTTGTTTTCAGTCGATCAAGAACCTCCACATTTTTGTCTTTGTTCACAATACGAAAAAGGGTAGCTTGTAACATCTCGAAATGTTTCAGAGTGTACAATGGATCGAGGGAATGCACAAAAAGCTGCCTGAAAGAATTGCACTTTGACCTTAGCATATGGGTGCACTTTGACCTTAGCATGCGATTCGAATTTTTCATTGACGTTTCTTGCTAAACCAAAGAACTGAGCATAGCAGGAATGACCGAGGGATAAGCTAGCATCGTAAGAAACATAATATAATTAATAGTAGTTATGAATGACTGGTATATATTGAATACTAAGTGAAAATCCTACCTTCCAGCCCGCCAACACTTCAACTCGAGGGGCCGGCCGTATCGTACCACGTGACCGCACGTATACCGAACTTGCCTTCCACGGTGTGAACATGTCCCGAGCTCAACTGTCCCGCTCGAACCGTGTAGATCTATTGTTGCGGGCACCCCCCGAAGAAATGCAGCCGGCGCACGAAGGAAAGGACATAAACGCGCAAAACACTGGAGACCTTCTAAAAATAGTAAGGTGCAGTGACCTTCTAAAAATAGTAACGTAGTAACGGGAATATGGATTGACGCCACACGAAGGAAGGGAGATAATTGCGGCTGAAAACACTGGAGAAGATAAGGAAGAGTTACTTTTTGTAGATCCCGACAACAAAAAACAAAAACAAAAAAATTCGATTCAGCGCGCACAGCGCTGCGCGCTGAGAGCACGTGTTGAAATATCTCATCGATGAGGTTGTGTCCGGGGTGTAGCTGAATACGGTGTCCAAATTTGAAAAAGATCCACCGAGAACTTTGGCCGTGCATCGCGAACAGACAGACAGACAGACAGACAGACAGACAAACAGACACTAGTCGTATATATATAGATAGATATAAGCAGATTCGCGATCGTCGATAATGATTTTTCATGGTGTTGTGTAATTTTTGAGTCACTTGAGAAAAAGTGACTCTATGTAATCGGTCAGTGTTAGTCTGTCCGGCCGGCCGTCCGTAGACACCACCTTAACGTTGGACTTTTCTCGGAAACTATCAAAGCGATCGGGCTCATATTTTGTTTAGTCGTGACCTCCAATGACCTCTACACTTTAACGATGGTTTCGTTGACCTTTGACCTTTTTCAAGGTCACAGGTCAGCGTCAAAGGAAAAATTAGACATTTTATATCTTTGACAAAGTTCATCGGATGTGATTGAAACTTTGTAGGATTATTCTTTACATCAAAGTATTTACATCTGTAGCCTTTTACGAACGTTATCAGAAAAACAAGGGAGATAACTAGCCTTTTCTGTTCGGCAACACACAACTTAACGTTGGGCTTTTCTCGGAAACTATAAAAGTGACCGGGCTCAAATTTTATGTGAACGTGACTCATTGTGTTGTGAATAGCAATTTCTTCCTGTCCATCTGATGCCTCATATAATATTCAGAACTGCGAAAGTGACTCGATCGAGCGTTTGCTCTTCTTGTTAAATTACAAAGGAATTGATTTGTAAGACAGTTTCAAGGGAGCTATTTTTTCGCGGCTGTATTTACTGTGCAAACAACTCTAAATATGACTGGCACGGTTGGCCTAGTAAGGCGTCCGCCCCGTGATCGGGAGGTCGTGGGTTTGAACCCCGGCCGGGTCATACCTAAGACTTTAAAATTGGCAATCTAGTGGCTGCTCCGCCTGGCGTCTGGCATTATGGGGTTAGTGCTAGGACTGGTTGGTCCGGTGTCAGAATAATGTGACTGGGTGAGACATGAAGCCTGTGCTGCGACTTCTGTCTTGTGTGTGGCGCACGTTATATGTCAAAGCAGCACCGCCCTGATATGGCCCTTCGTGGTCGGCTGGGCGTTAAGCAAAAAACAACAACAAAAACACACACACAAAAAAATCTAAATATGGCAAAAGTGTCACGTGATAATCAACCGTTTGGTTTTGGCGTTCGCTGAAGCAGACGATTTTTTCAGTAGTGATGAAACCATATGTTACGGTCTCCTTCCGGACAGCATTCCCAAAATTTCGACTTGTTTTGACCCTAGAACGATGTCTTTATCATAACTGTGAAGAACAGAACGGAGATCACTGTCGAAGTCGGCCAATCTGCAATCATTTTCGTCTCGCGAACACTGATCTCAAATTTAGATGAGTGCTCGCGAAAAACATATGGAATTGAGAGTAAAATGGAACATGTAGGAGCTTTTCTTACTAAGCTTCCTCGCCCATTTTTGCTCTCGTCTTATTTCTGTGTGCTCTGACCTGCGTGTTGCATTATAAAAAAAAACTCCTGTCTCTAACCTATTGTGTCATGTTGAATGTATAGGCTTTGTAGCGAGAGAGGGTGAGACACTCATCAGGCATGAAAATTCTCCGTATTTTCCGTATTTTTGAAATAAATAAACCGTAGTTTTTTTTTCCGTATTTTTCATTTTTCCTTTTTTTTTTTTTTTTTTTTCCTAGTCATAGTTATAGTAAAATAGTTTTGGGGCCATGTTTGAAAATAATTTTAAGGCTCAGATAGCCCCAGATTGCACCAAATTGCACCCTCAGTTGAAAAAAAAAATTACGGGGGTGCATGCCCCCGGACCCCCCTAGAAGTCTTGGCGCTTCGCGCCTGCAAAACTTGGCGCTACGCGCCTTCGAATTTTGTTTTCAGTATTTTTTTTTCTTCAGTTTTCATGCCTGCTCATTGTCGCTATTGTGTAGGACAACGACCCATTCACAAACATATGGTGGAAAATAGATGTAAATAAAGAGGCAGGCTTTCATCGATTTCATGGGCTATTACTGCAGAAATCAATGCTGTTGTTGTTTTTGTGTTTGTTGTTGCTGGTGGTGGTGATGTTGCTATCTATGTTTGGTCTTCGTGGTCCATCACGTATTCGTGCAACGAGGATTGATGTTCGATTGAGCTTTTTTTGTCTTTGCGTTATTAGAAATGCGATGTGGTGTCAAAAGAAAAATGTCCATGTTTGTGTAAAATGAAAATGGGAATAAAAGTTTTCTTATCTTATCTATCTTATCTTATTGTGAAGCCTTCAACAATCAAATGACGGGAAGGGTGTGCTCCGTCTTGTGATGGGGCGGGGATATAGCTCAGTTGGTAGCGCGCTGGATTTGTATTCAGTTGGCCGCTATCAGCGTGAGTTCGATCCCAGGTTCGGCGGAAATTTATTTCACAGAGTCAACTTTGTGTGCAGACTCTCTTCGGTGTCCGAACCTCCCCCCGTGTACACTACATTGGGTGTGCACGTTAAAGATCCCACGATTGACAAAAGGGTCTTTCCTGGCAAAATTGCTTAGGCACAGTTAATAATTGTCTACCTATACCCGTGTGACTTGGAATAATAGGCCGTGAAAGGTAAATATGCGCCGAAATGGCTGCAATCTACTGGCCGTATAAAATTTCATCTCACACGGCATCACGGCAGAGCGCCTAGAACTGTACCCACGGAATATGCGCGATATAAGACTCATTGATTGATTGATTGATTGATTGATGAAGAGTCATATGACTGATGTCCAGCCTTCCTCCCGCCGGGTGAATAGCTACAGCGTGATTTGCAGTCATAACACAAAAGCTACGGTCCTCATAACATGAAGAAGGATAGGGTGTCTGCATGGTAGCTCAGTAGAGCAATGGACTTATGATCCTAGGGTCGCAGGTTCGAGTCCGGTCCGGGGACGGACACGGGTCAACTTTCTGTGCCGACTCCAGGCCTGACAGTGGCGAGTATTTTACTCGCCATGGCGAGTAGAAACATGTAACTGGCGAGTAGAGATGTTCATCTACTCGCCAAATGCGAGTAAAGTTGCTGAAACAAATTGTTGGTTTGGCTAGTAAAGTTAGCTCACTGGCTAGTACATTTTCAGAATCACTAGCCAAAGGCGAGAACACAACTTGTTGGACTTTCAGGGGTGAGACTCAGAGACGGTACCCATGTTCCACCCCCGTGTCAGCACTGTGGCAGGTAAAATACCTCGGTCATTCTGCCGTAAGTGCAGGTGGCTGATTACACTTTAACACGCATACACCAGGGTATAGCGCGACTCTGTTGCTCCTAGCTTTCCACTGGGAGGAAGCGACCCGAATTTCCCAGCGATGGGACAATAAAGTGATTGAAATGAAGAGAAAAAGAAATTGTAGGTCTAGAAATATACTAAAACAGCTTCCCAAAATGCATGATGTAACTAAAATTGGTGTCTAACATGTAGGCTACCTCATATATTCCTCTTTTTGCTGCTTTAAAGAGATCATCGATATATATAGCTCACAGCGCCCGTATTCAAAGACGTCTTGAAAAATGTTGCCGTCAGAAAAACAAAACCTGAATATGAGGTACATGTTAGACACCAACTTCAGTTACATCATGCATGAAATGCATTTTGGGAAGCTGTTTAAGTGATATTTCTAGACCTATACTAGCCTTCTTCATGTTATGAGAACCGTAGCTTTTGTGTTTTGACTGCAAAACATGCTGTTGCTCTATATCCGGCGTGTTCCTGTGTTGCTTGTTGCATGAATGCTACAGTGCATGGGTAGTACCTGCGATGGGAGGACGCCTGCCCTAAAAGGACACTTTCTGTTGGCCTATTATCTTTACCAAAATATATCTGTCGTGACAGACCACATTGCAATGTAGTGACATTTTGACTGGTCCCACGGGTGTCCTTTCATCGCAGGTATCACTTTAAGATTTTTGTAAGACAACTTCCCACCACGATAGAAGCATTGTATAACATTTCTTTGAACGCAGCCCTTGCAACAATGAACACATGAAAGAATCTTGTTTGTTTCGCAGTGTTGGATTATTATTCCACAGTTTATATACTTTTTGTCATTCGAAAAGTAATTCCGACCTTGCAAAAATGTGTAAATATTTTACAAATGTATGCAGCTTCCTTTTCCACCTGAGATGTGACTAAGCATGCTGAAAAAAAAGAAGAAGAAGAAGAAAAGGCCGACTGTCACTGCCCAATTAAAAAGGTTTTGTAAAATAGTATGAATGTTCACGATTGTCGAGAAAGTCCTGTCAAAATTAAAGGTGACGCTTTTGAGACTTAAAGAAACACTCCTTGTGAAAAAAGTTCGGCTCCCAATCTCAGATATGGCCAAGGTTTTGAATGAGGGATAAGACCACCCCTCCACTTGGTCATAACCCAGAAATCAACACTCTGACTGCTTGCTGTGGTGAGTTGAAGTTTTGATTATGAACAACTCTCTGAAAAAGCCTTTGTACAAAATTCCTTCTTTGTACAGAGTCAGCTCAGGTTGTTCATTTTTGGTATGTGACCAAGTGGAGGGATGGTCTTATTCCATGTAAAAGCCTTGCCAGATCTGAAACGGTGACCCACACTGTTTGCACGAGAAGGAGTGTGCCTTTTGGAAGCCAAGTAGGAAACGGAATGTTCGGAAGAGGCAATAGCTGTGCCCGTGAGGGAGATCCTTCTGACGAAAAATTGACATCGGAAGGTGTCGCCCTGCAACATAGAAAAGCAAGTGGGATTTACTTTCGGTAAAAGACAACGGAACAGGGGGGGAGGGGGGAGGGAGGGAGAGAGAGAGAGAGAGAGAGAGAGAGAGAGAGAGAGAGAGAGAGAGAGAGAGAGAGAGAGAGAGAGAGAGAGAGAGAGAGAGAGAGAGAGAGAGAGACTAAACTTTACTTATCAGGGAAAAAAGAATTAAAGCTGGGCTTTTTCTTAAAAACTCTGTCCTCGCTACGAACAAACACACATAACACACCATGAAATGATGCCGAAATAAAGATGCGAAAGAAGGCAATGTTGAAATACAGTCACCAGTAAACATCCGCTTCTGTTGACGATACATAGATTTTCAGATGAGGACGTTTTACCGCGTCACTGGCGCTGATGGGGTCTATGTCGACCAAAAGAGTGGGATTCCCTGTAATTGGAGTTCCTGCAGAGGGATTCCCTGTATACAGGGAATCCCACAGGGTGGAGTTTTTCAATAAAACTTGCAAACCATACTCGAATTTCTAAGAAATATAAAAAAATATCGAAAAACATCAAATTCTACCGATGTCGCTATAAGCATCACGTGACTTTCAGCGATATCAGCAAAACGCTACAGGAACTACACCCTGGGGTATACCCTGTATACAGGGTATCCACCTACAGGAACTCCACCTACAGGGAATCCCACTCTTTTGGTCGACATGGACCCCATCAGCGTCACTGGCTCTTTAGATGGTGAATAAAAACGAGCGACTTTCAGTACCGACGAAATTAAGCAAATTTAGAAAGTTCCAAAGTAATAATAAGTTATGTAAATCAATTGATTTTGATAGCCAAAATGTGTATTGGTATATATCCCATGACCTCCCTTCTTTGTCTCTGTTACTTCAGTATGGGTATATATGTTGTATTTTTATAGCTCAATAAATACATCATGGACTCAAAAAAATATATGATAGTGCAGATTCCGATTTGGGCGAAGAACTACTTTGCTCCCGACCTTTGACCTCGCGCCGAACAATGTGACACATTTGTATGAAGTTCCAAAATCGTATTGCACGGCTCAGAAAACCATATCAGTTGCACGCAAAAATGAATCTCAGAACTGATCTGATGTATGAGATGCAATAAGCAAACGTTTCTTTCATTATGAAAGCAATGCAGGTGGGAAAAAACGAACATTCAACTTACAAGATAACCAGATGCTAGCGAACCAAAACAAAAACACGAGTACCCTCCCCTTGCTTCGTTAGCAGACGACTTTTGAGAATCTGTCAGACCGTCCTTACCTGGCACGGTTGGGCTTCGCTATCATCAGCTGTTTCACGTGTTTTGCGAGCAAGTCTACTCTTTTGCCTGGCTCTGCAGTAAGTCCACATTGGCGATGAAGGTATCTAAGAACTTAACATGTGTGTATTTTTCCGTAATCCAGTCATATTCTTTCAAAATGCAATCAAGCGGCGGTGACAGACTTGGGTCCTGTTTTCATCGCATCAATACCAGTTTAGGTTCATGCAAACACACTCGCAAAACAGTTTATCATGTAGATACATTTCAAATAGGGAGCAAATGGTTAAATCTACATATGTGTTCCCTAAAATTTGCTTCTCTGTCAATAAGACTAATTGTATAATAATGCGTTCGAAAAAAACAACGTGGAATCGATTCTGAATCGAGTCGAGTAAGCCAAATGGGGGCCAAACCGGTTTCCCCGTTCCGCCGACCTGAAACGCAAAAGAATTGTGCGCTTCAACTAAATGGATTTCTATACGACTTCATTACTTTCTTGCAACTTATGAACCTTTACTTAACGCTTTTAAACGGTCTGAAAGTAGTGTTACCGCGTACTTATAGATGCACTCATTCGTTTTATTTTTTCAGCGACGGTCACTTAGTTTAAGGTTGCAAAAAGGCCATGTCTCGCTGAAAACACTGTTTCACACTCCACAGATCGCAAAAGTGCCGCTAGCAGTCTACACTTTGTGTTTGATGGTAGAATGGGATATACAGATTACAACACTCGTGGTTTTTTATATGGCTTGTATTTCAGTCAAGACCCAGCGGGAATATCAATCGAGAGCCACTCGCCAAAGGCTCGTGTCTCCCGATGATATTCATCCGCTGGGTCTTGACTGAAATACAAGCCATATAAAAAACCACTCGTGTTGTAACCTATACGTATAGGTATGGTTCCCCTCTTGATATTTTATGCATTTTTGAGAGGGAATTGTTATATATATAGTTGTTGAAAGAAGAAACATTAGTACAACATTTGGTTAAACAAAACAGAAAAGAAAAATACACCAATGAAGAAGGTTGCTCCCTGCAAAAAAAAAAAAAAAAAAAAAAAAAGTTTGAGTCATGAAAGTAAGGGTTGAAGTTGCCTGCATGCTACTGAGGTAAAAAAATAAAATAAATAAATAACTAAATAAAAAAAATCCAACAACAACCGAAACAAAAGTAGTAACTCACAATGCTCCACAGGCACCAAATACTGGCCGCACACCACTATCCCATCATCATGGGTGGTCTTCCCATACCCGGGGGCCCTCCAAAACCCGGGGGGCCTCCCATGGGCATACCTCCGGGGCCAAGGGGGCCTCCCGGGGGCGGCGTACTTTCTTTTATATCTTCCTTCCTCTCGACTTCGATAATCTGGATGGTGGGCCTGGGTTTCTCCTTGGCCTTCTTAACCTCGTGCATGGCCTCTAGGACGTCTGGGGGCAGCTGCAGGGTCTGCTGGCGATGGTGCTTCTTCCTCGGCCTCTTCCTGCGCTTCGGCATGGGCAGGAACACCTTGGACTTCTTCTTTTTTCTGGGCCTGGCCGAGTCTGTGTACTCCACGATCTCCATCTCTTCTTCTTCGTCTTCATCGTCGTCGTCGTCATCGTCGTCATCTTCCTGGACGATTTTCACCCCCTTTCGTTTCCTTCTGGCGCTGCGGCGATCAAGCGGCGGCTCGCTTTCGCCCCTACCTTTGGAAGATTCGCGGGTACCCCTTTTTCTGACTGAGAGAGCAACCTTCAACCCACTGTTTTTGTCGTCCTCGTCGGGTTCAGCAGGCTCATGTATTTCAGTTATGATTCGACGGATCTTGTGCTTCTTCGTCTCAAGCTTATCCCCCTGGTTTTTGTCCGAATACTGTTTGAGAATGTCGGTCAGCTTTCCAATCTCGGTGTCTGTGTTGGCATGTCCGCCCTGCAATTCCATGTCGCCTTTCTCCACGGCGTCCATAGCATCCTCCAGTTGCTCTGTGGAAGAAATACCAGCTTGTTATCGCAGCGTGGAAAGCTGGCTTTCTTCTATTCTATTCTATTCTGAAAACTCCGTCCGGCCAGCTTCGCGAAGTATACTTCGCGTAGTTGACTTCGCCAAGTTAAAGACAGGTTTAAAGCGGTCCTTAATTATTAAGCCCGAAGTCGACCTCGCGAAGTCTCTTTACCCAAAACTCGTGCTAAAGCTTCGTGCCAGGAACTACGCGAAGCATACTTTGCGTAATCGACTTCGCCCAGTTAAGGACAGGCTTTAAAATAAGTGCATTGACATGTGTAAGATGTATTGAATCTCAACCGTTATGCTTAATGAGACGAATCTCGGTCGCTTAGCTCATTGGTCTAGGTCGCTTCGCTCCCTTTACAACAGAGAAATCCTCAATGTTTAGTTTTTCGGAACCGAACATGACCCCACTGTGACGAGGGTCAACCAAACTGGGGTCATGTCGGGAAATCATCTAACCCCAGAAGGGTGGAAAGTGTCAAAGCTCTAGCTTCAAAAACATCCGAGATAATCTCAACGTGAAGTTTTTTTGTCTACGGACGGTCGGCCTAACACTGCTCATTCCTAAGACTCTTCTGATTACTCAAGGGGAGTCAATTATGTAAGCTAGACACGCGTTTATGATGCACGAATGTGCTTACTTAATGCACACCCCCCCCCCCCCCCGAAAAAAGAGACCTTGTTTTGCTTGACTCCCTACCTTCCCTGCTTCCTCTTAGCATCATTTTAGCCCATACGAAAACGAAAAGTTCAAAGCGTTTCCATACCCAATTGTCTGATGGTCTGTAGAGCTTCGAGTTCGACCTTTTTTTGACTCGGACTGGGTTCGGAAACGGTCATTTTCTCCACGCCAGAGTCAGAGTCAGAGTCAGAGTCACGACGCAGTCTTCTGCCCCCCGAGAAGGCAATCATGTGGATAAACTCCTCTTCGGCATTCCTGTTATCGTGAAGTCGATGCTGGATGCGTCTGCGAACATGAGAATAAAAGGCTTCATTTTGTATTTTATCGTTTTGTTTAATTTTTTTGTTTTTGTTTTTTTGTTTTGTTTTATGTTTTTACGGTAGTGAAATGAGTAGCTAAAACAAAAGCTTTAATTTAAAAGAAACTCACAGAAATAAACTCAGCTAAAAAAAAAAGCTTTTCGACATGTTTCATACCCCAACAAATAACTTAATTCCGTTTTTCTATGCCGTTTAAGGCATTCAACTTGTCTCTGTTGCACACTTTTTGGATCAAAGGGGTCACGGTACCCCAAAAATCGAAATGAAAAGAACGGAAGGTACCAATGAAAAATTGGACGAAAACTCTGAATAGTCTGAACTTGACAACTACTACATACGGGGAAAAAATCCAATCTATTATTTATCCGGAACGGACTGTTTCATATGGCTATCTCGTGTAAAACTTCTATGTGGTACGGCATCCCAACTGCTGCATGTGTCAGCCCCATGAATGGTTAAAAAAAGAGGAAGGTGTGCCACCACAAGAAGAACTGTATATTAGCCAAGCCCAGGTGGTTTGCTTTGAAACATTCAGGATCGTATGCGTAAATGCAAAAGGTACTTCAATTTCAGAACATTGAAAGCAGTTATTCACATCTTTAATAATATGCTTACCCCCAGAAAGATTTTCACAGGTTTTTGGACTTGCATCCCCTCAAAAAAAGTATGCACACACACAGACAAATAATTGTCACTAAGTTCGTGCTTTACATTTTGGAGTCACTAGTTTACAACAAATTATTTTGTATTTTTGTGAAGGGTAGAGCGAATAGAACAAGCCTATGGTACTTACTGAGTAGACAGCATTTTAGTAGAGCCTTTTGTTTACTGTTGAATCTTCATATTTGCAGTGTGTAGCTCGGTTATAGCAAATTAGCATGCTCAAAACTCTCTAAAGATTGAATATAAAAGTATGCAACATACCTAGCTTCCCGTTGCTCGACAAAGAAAGAACACATTATCGACGCAAGGATAAGCCGAGAAATAAGCATCTTCACATCGCTACAGATTTCAGGAAGCGCCTACATCTTCGCTTGGCGTCATTTTCGTTGCGTCAACTTCCCTATGACGTCATCCATTGCATGTCGTCATAGCGAGAAGGAACTTGCGGAACATGTATTGGTCTTGGTTGGAGATGACCGAGAAATCGCAGAAATCAAACAAACTTGAGCGCGCGTACACACACACACACGTGCGCACACAGACAGACAGGCAGAAGCAAAAAAAAAAAACACACACACACACACACACACACACACACATAATAATACGACACGGATTGTTGATTGCATGCTCTCAAGCACATGCTGAAGACAAGGTGAACATCCGCCCTCATAACATTTTCAACATCTTGAAATTGCATCCCGCATAAGTTTTTATTGCACATTTTAAAGTTGTCTAGTATAACCACAGGTTCCTTCTTCAGATACAAAATCATGCTGCCATGTTTCACACAAAAAAATTGTGCTTTGTGCACTTTATCTCATTTCCTGGTGGAGGAAGTACACCTCCCGGTGGCGGCGACGGCGGAGCACCTCCGGCGGGCAGGGGTGGGGCGGCCGGAGGTGCGGCAGCTACACCACCACCACCACCATCGCTTTCTCCGCCGCCGCCTTCGACTTTTAGCGTTTTCTTTTCAACCTCGATGATCTGGATGGCTGGCTTCCGATTTCTCATCTCCTTCATCTGCACGTCGTGCATTGCATTGATGACCTTTGGAGGAAGCTCCAGAATTTGCTTGTTATGGTGATGCTTCTTCTTCTTCCTTTCTTTCTTCTTCTTCGAGGCAGGCGCGGGCTTTTTCTTAGTTGTCGTCTTCTTAATCTTCGCTTCTGGTCTGTAGTTTTCTATGTACTCCACGACGTTCACCTCCCCCTCGCTGCGGTTGTTCGCGTCATCCTCATCCTCGTCGTCGGTATCGCCTTCGTCATCGTAGTTGTCAGTTCCGACGATTCTCAAGCTTTCCCATTTCTTCCTGCTTTGACGCCGAAACGATCGTTGTGCGAAGTTGCGTGCACCGCGGCTGCTTCGTTTTGAAGCCGCTACTCTCAATTCCATGTTCGTGCTACCATGCTTCCTCCGCCCTTTGCGGGGCATCGACATGAGTGATGATCCGTCGGATCTTGTGTTTTTTCGTCTCAATCCTCGACTTGTCGGTCTCATCTTCCGAGTACTGCTTGAGAATGTCGGCCAGCTGTCCAAGCTCACTGTCCCTGTTGACTTGCCCGTCGGGGTGCTCCTTGTCTTTTTTTGCCACGATATCCACTGCGCCTTGGAGCGCCTCTGTTGACGGGAATGATGGCTTTTAACAACACCGACGGGCTAAATATCGTAAGGGATCTTAAGTAATAAGGTTTGTGTGTGTGTTTGTGTGTTTGTGTGTGTGTGTGTGTGTGTGTGTGTGTGTGTGTGTGTGTGTGTGTGTGTGTGTGTTAAATCCAGATTCACTTTTAAGCAACTTTTAACATTTATTAATTCCATGCGCCTACGAACCCGCGCTTCTGCTTGTGACGTAATGCGTGTATTAATGGAGCGAGAGAGGAGGGGGGGGGGGGGGGGGGGGGGGGGGAGAGAGAGAGAGAGAGCGCCGAGAGAGAGAGAGAGAGAGAGAGAGAGAGAGAGCCGAGAGAGAGAGAGAGCCGAGAGAGAGAGAGAGAGAGAGAGAGAGAGAGCGCGCCGAGAGAGAGAGAGAGAGAGAGAGAGCCGAGAGAGAGAGAGCCGAGAGAGAGAGAGGGAGAGAGAGAGAGAGAGAGCCGAGAGAGAGAGAGAGAGATGGAGAGAGAGAGAGAGACTTGTTTTGACATTATTATATCCTATTCTTAATTATTATGAGTTGACTATTTGCGCCTCCATACGGTTTAAATAATGCTGTGCATGAAAGGGATATTACTGTTTTATGTTCTTATGTGATATGTTGTATGTTGTGGTACATCACACCCGAGTTTCTCGTCTTGAGACAATAACGTTTTCTATGTCTATGTGTGTGTGTGTGTGTGTGTGTGTGTGTGTGTGTGTGTGTGTCCCCTGCTTTTTGACATCATTTGCTTCATTTATACAAGGAGTGACTTCCCTGACTTTTTTTCTCCAATGACAAGAAATATGCTGAACTATTTGCCCTAAACGTGCCAGGAACAAATGATTTCTTCAAAACAATATAAAGTGGAACCTCCCATAACGACCCCTCCTAAAAACGACCACCTCCTTTTGCCGACCGATTTTCTGGGCACGGATTCCTGTTACATTGTAACTAACCTCCGAATGGCGATACCCTCCTTTTCCAGACGACCGACCTACCAACTAAGGGTCAATAACGACTTTTACCTTATTACCAGTGCGTGTCAAAGTTGACAATTACACAGCACACCCCCCCCCCCCACCCCGTCATTAGTCACGCTGACCGTCATGAGCCAGGTGTGGTAGTCAGCAGTGAGTAGTGCGTACAAATTTAGTGGCCTTCCGCTGTTCCCATCTCACCTCTTGCTTTCACCATTGAAGCCGTTGTTGTAACTTTGATATATAAAAGTGTCAATACAGGTGCTGCGGCAGGGCTCCCCACGGTCGCCCGTCCTAGAGTGTCCGAGGACCCCCACTTTAAAGGAAGGAACCTATGCACAGAATTTGAACTGAATTTGACCCGGGAATTAAATACACTAGTGTGTTCCTAATTGAAATCGTGTGTGTTATGTTTCAAGGCAATAGTTCATTCCCACCGGGCATGCTTTTTCACCTTTTTGTAACTTCTATCCCCTTCGCTAAAGCTCATCCTTAATTGAGCCCGAAGTCGACTTCGTGAAGACTACGCGAAGTCTGTTTAACGAAAACTCAGTGCTAAAGCTCCGTGCGGCCAGCTTCAATCAATCAATATCAATCAATATGAGGCTTATATCGCGCGTATTCCGTGGGTACAGTTCTAAGCGCAGGGATTTTTTTATTTTGTAATTTTTTTTATGCAATTTATATCGCGCACATATTCAAGGCGCAGGGATTTATTTATGCCGTGTGAGATGGAATTTTTTACACATCACGCATTCATGCACATCGGCCAGCAGATCGCAGCCATTTCGGCGCATATCCTACTTTTCACGGCCTATTATTCCAAGTCACACGGGTATTTTGGTGGACATTTTTATCTATGCCTATACAATTTTACCAGGAAAGACCCTTTTGTCAATCGTGGGATCTTTAACGTGCACACCCCAATGTAGTGTACACGAAGGGACCTCGGTTTTTCGTCTCATCCGAAAGACTAGCACTTGAACCCACCACCTAGGTTAGGAACGGGGGGAGAAAATTGCTAACGCCCTGACCCAGGGTCGAACTCGCAACCTCTCGCTTCCGAGCGCAAGTGCGTTACCACTCGGCCACCCAGTCCACAGTATACTTCCCGCAGTCGACTTCGCCCAATTAAGGACAGGATTAAGAGAGTCCAGCCGTGGTGCATACATACCCATTTGTCTGATGGTGTCCAGAGCTTCGAGCTCGATACTCTTCTCAGTTTCATCGGAATCATCGATTTTGATTCTCTGAACCTCCACTTCCCCGGGATTTTCTTTGCCCGGTTGGGTTGTCGTTGTCTGGACGTTCTTCTCTCGGCCATTACTGTAACCTCGATTCCTGTTCTCGATGCTGCTGCAAGTGAAAACATCCATGTGTTGTTTTGATGATAACAAGAAAGCTAGCAACCAAACTACTACTACTACTACTGCTACTACACACATACAAACAAGCGACTAACCGACAGTCTTATCAACACATCAAGTAATTGAAGAAGGAAACCAAAATAAAGAGAGAAGCATGGGGGGCTGTTGATTTAATTACTTGGGGTACGTCTTGCTGCTTTAACACAGACCGGTGATGAAGCTCGTGAGTGCAATTAAAACAGTGGCTGAGTTCTATGATCGCCGCGTGTGCGGTTTGTATGATTGCGTCCGTGTAATCAACACATACATGCGCCAACGCAAACACGCTCATATGCAGGCGTGCACACACGTGCACACACGCCACACACACAGACGCACGCACGCACGCACGCACACACACACACACACAAAACATACACACACACACACACGCTGACACACACACACACACACGCTGACACACACACACACACACACACACACACACACACACACACACACACACACACACACACACACACACACACACACACACACACACACACACACACACACACATGTATGCGTGTCGAAACTAGAAGATTCGGCTTCACTTTCGGAGATGGAAACTCAGACTTTGAATCAAAACTGGTTCTCGCTAACTTGCCAACTAAGTGCCAGATCAAAAGCTGGAACACATTTAAAGGAGGCAAAATTGTGGTTGGTTACGTACCTAGCTTCTTGTTGCTCGATAACGAGAAAACACATTATCAATGCAAGAAAAAAACAAGAAAAAAGCATCTTCACATTTCATCTAGCTACAGAGTTCAGGAAGCGCCCGTCATTTTGAAATATGATGTAAAAATGTTCATGACGTCAACAAAAGTCCACACGAGCAGATGGGACTTCGTGGTCTTGGTTTTGTTTCGACGGTGAGGAGATGTGTGTCAGATGTGAGATGACTGAGCCGTCGTCAGTACATTTTGTCGTTGTTGTAGTTGTTGTTTTGTATGTTTGTTCTCTTCGTCACATATACATTTGTAACAACAGCAACAAGTAACATCCTTTCCGTCAACAGTAAGCCACACAGTTATGTCCCTTGAACATAAAACAAGTCGCGTAAGGCGAAAATACAACATTTAGTCAAGTAGCTGTCGAACTCACAGAATGAAACTGAACGCAATGCAACGCAGCAAGACCGTATACTCGTAGCATCGTCAGTCCACCGCTCACGGCATAGGCAGTGAAATTGACAAGAAGAGCGGGGTAGTAGTTGCGCTGGGAAGGGCAGCACGCTTTTCTGTACCTCTCTTCGGTTTAACTTTCTGAGCGTGTTTTTAATCCAAACATATCATATCTATATGTTTTTGGAATCAGGAACCGACAAGGAATAAGATGAAAGTGTTTTTAAATTGATTTCGACAATGTAATTTTGATAATAATTTTTATATATTTAATTTTCAGAGCTTGTTTTTAATCCAAATATAACATATTTATATGTTTTTGGAATCAGAAAATGATGGAAAATAAGATGAACGTAAATTTTGATCGTTTTATAAAAACAAATTTTTTTTTACAATTTTCAGATTTTTAATGACCAAAGTCATTAATTAAATTTTAAGCCACCAAGCTGAAATGCAATACCGAAGTCCGGGCTTCGTCGAACATTACTTGACCAAAATTTCAACCAATTTGGTTGAAAAATGAGGGCGTGACAGTGCCGCCTCAACTTTCACGAAAAGCCGGATATGACGTCATCAAAGACATTTATCAAAAAAACAGAAAAAAACTTCCGGGGATATCATACCCAGGAACTCTCATGTCAAATTTCATAAAGATCGGTCCAGTAGTTTGGTCTGAATCGCTCTACACGCACGCACGCACACACACACACACATACACACACACACACACACACATACACCACGACCCTCGTCTCGATTCCCCCTCTATGTTAAAACATTTAGTCATAACTTGACTAAATGTAAAAAGAGAGATTAGGATCGAATTTTAAAGTCAATATTATCGCTTTTCACCAGGATTTTGCGTCGGTTTAGACTCGACTATGAATTACCTTGCAACAGCTTTCTTCAATTTGTGACACTGGTATTACATTTTACCAGAAACACCGTCAACACAACCACGCTAAAGACGAGACAAAGACACTACAGCGTTCTACTACTACTACTGCTACTACACACATACACACACACAAACACACACACACACACACACACACACACACACACACACACACACACACACACACACACACACACACACATTTGTAATCAAACCCACATTTAGCCTACACAAACACGAATCAAGACTCCCCGACGGAAGTTTTTATGTATTTGTTTTTAATTCGATCAGCTCGATTTAGAGTCACTCTGAAGCTGTTCATCCTTCCCAACAGGCGCAAGGACGACTAGCCGGTGTGTGGATTAAAATAAACAGTTGAGACAGAAACGATCACTGAGGCGAGAGAAAAAAACCTTTTCACCAGTCTGTCAGATGAGACGTACAAGCACTAACGTTATAGGCTAAAAGAAACCCTTTGTTTATACAAAGACTGCTAACCTCGAAGGAAAGTAAGGGGGTCAATCTATTATGCGTAATCTCACTAACCTCAATCTCATTCCAAGTCACATTATTTTGCTTACATGAATTGTTCTGCGAGAATAATTAGCAGAGCACTAGCAACAATAGGCGTACAAAATACAGGGAACTATTCATCCTCATACAAAACGTACGTCTATATGTTAAAGATCAGATAGAACTGACACTTCGTGACGCAACCCTCTCGGCTCGCGAATGAAAATCAAGGGAAAAACAACTAGTGACGTAACAGCTAGAACAAATAACACCTTTGTGACGCATGACCTAGTTTACGAACATGTGTGACAGTGCATAAGAAAAAGTGACATAGTGGCATTGTTTTCTTGTTTTTGTTTTTTGTTTTAGTTTTGTTTATTTACAAAATGAGTTCTTAATGTCATGAGCTAAAACAAAGGATGCAAAGACACAGGCAAAACATAGATTCATTAATACTTTCTCACTTTAGAAAGTTCAAGTTTTCGGCGTGCAACTCGGAAATGTGTCCAGCGACTTATGTCACCTTTTCCCTAACGCTGGCGGGTCATACGTCACGATAGGACACACGCCCCCCTGCCAACACTTTGTGGAGTGTCAAAACTGCAGAGGCGTAAGACAGAACAACCACTGTGTCGAATCGTAAGTGAGGAGGGATTGACACTTAACCTACGTCGTCTTGATGATTCATGATTATATAATTATATGATTGACGCCCACGCTTCTGAAATCAATGATTCATGACAAACCAACGTAAATGGATCGTCTTAAACCGGACACACAGCGTACAGTCTTCGACGATTTATCCATTCATGAATCTTGAAGTAAGACGTTGAAGAGGTTGGGATTTGTTTATCTTCTGTCGTGTCTTTTTTTTATATTTAGTCAAGTTTTTGACTAAATATTTTAACATCGAGGGGGAATCGAAACGAGGGTCGTGGTGTATGTGCGTGCGTGCGTGTGTGTGTGTGTGTAGAGCGATTCAGACTAAACTACTGGACCGATCTGATTTGAAATACTCTGCTGGATAATTTGTGTGTGTGTTTGTGTGTGTGTGTGTGTGTGTGTGTGTGTGTGTCCATCTGTGTGTGTGTGTGTGTGTGTGTGTGTGTGTGTGTGTGTCCATCTGTGTGTCCATCTGTGTGTGTGTGTGTGTGTGTGTGTGTGTGTGTGTGTGTGTGTGTGTGTGTGTTTGAAATTATTTTGATACTCAAAATTCATGTATATATTGATAATTTCACGTCATACTGTGTCAGCTAGACAAAATAATTATTTTCATGGAATACAACGAGCAACGAAAACAAGCAGTGTTTTACTCTATTTTTCCCTTCCTTTAGCTTTCTGTCTATGTCTTTATGTATCTGCTTAGAATTCAATCAATCAATCAATCAATGACGCTTATATCGCGCATATTCCGTGGTACAGTTCTAGGCGCTCTGCAGTGATGCCGTGTGAGATGAAATTTTATACGGCCAGTAGATTGCAGCCATTTCGGCGCATATTTACCTTTCACGGCCTATTATTCCAAGTCACACGGGTATAGGTAGACAATTATTAACTGTGCCTAAGCAATTTTGCCAGGAAAGACCCTTTTGTCAATCGTGGGGATCTTTAACGTGCACACCCAATGTAGTGTACACGGGGGGAGGGTTCGGACACCGAAGAGAGTCTGCACACAAAGTTGACTCTGAAATAATTTCCGCCGAACCTGGGATCGAACTCACGCTGACAGCGGCCAACTGAATACAAATCCAGCGCGCTACCAACTGAGCTATATCCCCGCCCCGTGTTCCTCTTTGTGTTCAGGTGTTTTCGTAGGCCAACCTTGCACTTAACAGGAAGCTATCTATTTCCTTGTTCACATTTTCTCTTCTCTTTTAACACGTATCATGTGCGTTGGGGTGTCACACTTTCTATGGGACAGTAAACGACATATATACAGGCGTCTCAGGTCACCGTCGTTTGGCTTTCAATGGCCGTTTCTTTCATTTCTGTACCACAACACTTTTCCCTCTTTGGTTCGCGTTTAAGGACATCTGTACCGACATGTACCTAGATTACCTGGAGCGCGTTGCAACCGGATGAAAAGCCTGTCAGGATTGGAGTACACAACTTGTTTTGACATGATCACGGAAAGGCGAATTAAAGCGCGTGAGAAGCATGAGACAATGTGTTTTGTGTGCATCTAACACCGTTTGTTAGCCATGTTAGGCCTATCTCTCGTCAGTGTTGCACATTTGTGTTGTTTTTTGTTTGTTGGGAATCGGTTCAAAAGGTACCCGATTAAGTTAAAAGTTGCAAGAAGATTTTCCATACCTGTAACAAGGAATGTTTATTACTTTTTTTTCCCCACCTGACCAGCAGCATTACGATGTAGTGCTTGTTGAATGACAGAATCACAGACAGGCAAAGGAAATCTTATTAGAAGCATGAGATATTGCGTTTTGGACATCCAACACCAATTGTTATCTCTTGTTTGTTTAACGAATTATTGCTGATAATCGTTTACTGAGTCGTGAATAAGGTGTTCTGTTTGTCGGGTGATAAAACCACACAGAGACGGAAGACAGCTTATGAAAAGCATGAGACATGTTTGTCTGTGATTTTATGTTGTATTATTTCTTATTATTTCTTATTATTATTTCTTATCCCAAAAGGTCTCTGCAACAAATCACTTGTTGACACTCCAGTGCTCTATCAGGATTCAGTGGTAGGGAAAGGGCTCCTAATATGGACCGGCTCCTAATATGTCTGACAAACTAACGGCGCTAGAGCGCTCAAAAAAGTTTTATTCGCTGTATTCACCCTCTCTGGTTAACTTGCACATGCCAAAACAGTTGCAGAAACAGAAATCTCAAAACCGTTAGGCTTTTTCTTTTTTTTTCTCACTTTTGGCAGCGTTCACTCTAAATTTGCCGCCTAAAACGGACTCGTTTCTGTCCACAGCCAAAGCTTTTATCACACAAAAATTGCTATATATGACAGCTAAAACCGTATTTGTTACATTTTAGCAGTGTTGACCCCGAGTTTCTAAAGCTAAAGGCTATTTTCATTAATTCATCAAGAAGCTTGCTGGAAATAATCTATAACTAGCCCTCGAGATTTAAAAAAAATGCAACAAAAAGTCTTCTTTTCGTGGAAGTTGATAATTTCACTTATTTCACTCTGTTTTTGATAAGCTTCTTTAGTTTCCTGGTGTGCTTCAAATAATGCTCTCATCAACCCGAAACAGATAAATCTAGAGCATATTTTAATTAGGCTGACTTGTACACTAAGTTGTATCATGTTATTTTAAAATATAGGGGGCTTTTTACAGTGATTCGTGAAGGCCGCTTCACTGGTCCATATTAGGCGCCCAGGCTCCTAATATGGACCCTTTGTGATTTTTTTCTGTATTTATTTTTTGCTGAATGTCTATCAAAGCTATTTCACTCTAATTAGGCCTAACGGTTAACCTAAGAGAGAAGGACTACCAAACACAAAATGAAACTTCTTCGCAAGAAAACAAGCTAGTTATCAGCATGAAACAAAAAGTGGTCCATATTAGGAGCCCTTCCCCTACTATGTGTCTAATACGAGGATCAAAGATGGGAAGGGGAAAAGCGGTTTATGATGCACATCATGGACGTTGTTGGTTGTGTTTGTAACACCTTTTGATTTCTCTTGTTCCTGCAACAACAACAACAACAAGACAAAAATAACAAAAACAAATGAAGTTGCTTATCTTGTACGTTGTATCGAAATTAAGGTTTATATTTAGTGCGTGTCGAACAATATGATCTCATTTACCTCAAAGTGGAGAATGTGTGATTTGTGCCTGTAACATCTCGACTGTAGTTATCTCTTATAGCCTCAAATCTTAATCCTTGTAAAATAAAGTTCAATTCAATTCAATTCAATTGTTTGTATAGCAAGTTATATGTTAATGTTCTGATGACTGGATCGGAATTTCACGCCCGTGAGACGCCGTAGAAAAACTTGTCATACCCACAGTGACACATTGTATACGGATGTTTTCTTCAGGTAATACATTACAGATGCTATTTACGTAAGTTCGATTGGATATATTGGATAAGTTTTCACGCCCCCCCCCCCCCCCCCCCCCCCCCCCGCGGGTTAGGGGAAAGAATTTACCCGATGCTCCCAGCATGTCGTAAGAGGCGACTAAACGGATTCTGTTTCTCCTTTTACCCTTGTTAAATGTTTCTTGTATAGAATATAGTCAATGTTTGTAAAGATTTTAGTCAAGCAGTATGTAAGAAATGTTAAGTCTTTTGTACTGGAAACTTGCATTCTCCCAGTAAGGTCATATATTGTACTACGTTGCAAGCCCCTGGAGCAATATTTTGATTAATGCTTTTGTTAACAAGAACCAATTAACGAGTGGCTCTATCCCATCTCCCCCCCCCCCCCTTTCCCCGTTGCGATATAACCTTCGTGGTTGAAAACGACGTTAAACACCAAATAAAGAAAAAGAAGTTTTCACGCATGTAAGACACTGTGAGAAACAACAATCTAAAAGACACAAAACCTTGCCATTAGTGTCTGCTGAAATGATACCTATACCTCGGTAAGCTTACACGAGAAAGTTATTTTTCCAGGGTTATCTTGAGTCTACTATGGCTCCCACTATTTTTGCACGGCAACTCTCCATTGGTGTCAGTCTGCCTTTATTAGAATCGAGAAAGGTTTTTTGTGATGTTTTCTTATTCACCGATAATAACTTATTGCTTTATTCAGTATGCCATTACACGAAGTGGACCTTGGACCTAGCCCTGCAGGTCATTCACACATTTTGCCCAACAGTAAGACAGCTAAGAACGACATAATTAAGTGCCAGGCTGGTATCGGGAATTCCCGAAGTTAGTAATGACAACGGTCACTGTTGGCTAAGCTGGGTCACGGGGTGCGATAGTCAGTTGACGGTGGTATAGGGATTTCCCGATGTTCTTTAAAACTCGGGTCACCAATATTAGGCAAGACCCGGTGACTTGGGGCACACATATTTCTAACAAGAAGGAAACTTCCGTGTTTTGGTATATCTCTTCTGTTCCTTCCTGGGTCATTGTTTGTACTTTCAACGACCTTTCGACTAAGTCAAACACTGACACAGACACACAAACGGACTGGATGCTTGAAAATACAGGGCATGTTGTAATAGGGGAAGGGCTCCTAATATGGACCACTTTTTGTTTCATGCTGATAACTGGTTTGTTTTCTTGCAAAGAAGTTTCATTTTGTGTTTGGTAGTCCTTCTCTCTTTGGTTAACCGTTGGGCCCAATAAGAGTAAAATAGCTTTGATAGACATTCAGCAAAAATTAAATACAGAAAATAAATCACAAATGGTCCATATTTGGCGCCCAGGCTCCTAATATGGACCAGTAAAGCGGCCTTCACGAATCACTGTAAAAAGCCCCCTATACTTCAAAATAACATGATACAACTTAGTGTGCAAGTCAGACTAATTAAAAGATGCTTTAGATTTATCTGTTTCGGGTTGATGAGAGCATTATTTGGAGCACACCAGGAAACTAAAGAAGCTTTTCAAAAACAGAGTGAAAATAAGTGAAATTATCAACTTCCACGAAAAGAAAACTATTCGTTATATTTTTTTGAAATCTCGAGGGCTAGTTATAGGTTATTTCCAGCAAGCTTCTAAATGAATTAGGCCACACAAAAAAATAGGTGTGGTTACGGTAACATAGCCACAAAAAAAATAGGGTAGGAAGGTAGACAATCACTTTTTTTTTAAACTTTTTTTTCTAATGTGTACAAATTAAATCTACTTGACAGCGAAATAAGTGTGCGACTCGGGCGCTTTCGCTTTCATTGCGTTTTCTGCACTCGTTTTCTTGGTTTTTGTGGGTTTTTTTTAACAATTGTAATAAAAAGTTATAGGGTCGGCCCCTAAAAATAGGGTAGGTCGGGTTACCGTAACCACACCTATTTTTTTTTTTAGGCCTTAATTAAAATTGCCTTTAGCTTTTATTTTCTTCGATTTGTTGAAGGTGGTCCATATTAGGGGACTCACACATACTTTGAGGTTTTGCTATTATTGGCTCACGTAAGTGTAGCCTATGCGATCGTAACTTTGTCTGTCTGTGCGTGCGTGCGTATGTGCGTGCGTGCGTGCGTGCGTGTGTATGTCTGTGGTAGAAACTCTAACATTTGAAGACGTCACATTACATTGACGTCACATTATGACGTAAGAGGGTTAGACGTCACGCGAAGGAAGTACTGAAAGTCTCGGTCATTATTATTTTGAGCGGGCCGAGACTAGTTGGCAGTCGTGTCCCTGTAAGTAGGCTACATGCAGACAGACAGATCTAGATCTAGTGTCTCGCTTTCTTGCACAGTTTCACCTATGCTCTTTCTGTGTGTGTCTGTGTGTGTGTGTGTGTGTGTGTGTGTGTGTGTGTGTGTGTGTGTGTGTGTGTGTGTGTGTGTTTGTGTGTGTTTGTGTGTGTGTTACTGTTTGTCGATTTCTTACGTGAGCCTTGAAGGCTTCGCCTCTTGTTTTTGTTTGCAGTAGAAACTCGGGGTCAAAACTGCTAAAATGTAACAAATATGGTCTTATTTGTCATATATAGCAAATTTTGTGTGGTAAAAGCTTTGGCTGTGGACAGAAACGAGTCTGTTTTAGGCGGCAAATTTGGAGTGAACACTGCCAAAAGTGAAAAAAAAGAGAAACAGCCTAACGGTTTTGAGGTTTGTGTTTCTGGAACTGTTTTGACATGTGCAAGTTATCCAGTGAGGGTGAATACAGCGAATGAAATTGTTTTTAGCGCTCTAGCGCCTTTAGTTTGTCAGAACAGGAGGTGGTCCATATTAGGAGTCGGTCCATATTAGGAGCCCTTCCCCTATTGAAGCATCTCATGGGCCCAAAGTACTTTTTACGCAGATGTTCATCCCATTCTTTTCCTCAGGTAATCTAGTGATTTCCTCAGGTAATATATATAGTGTTTTTAGTAGGCCGAGCAGGGTCCATCAGTGTCAAGGGATGTTTGTTTTGTGCGAGGACAAACGTATAATGTTGTCATACGACAGAGAACCTCATACATTCAGAATCACTGTTGTTTGATAGAATAATACTTTTTTCCTTGCTCTGAATGATTAAGATCACTGTTGTAGGATATCATTATACTTTTATCCTTGCTCTGAATGATTAAGATCACTGTTGTAGGATATCATTATACTTTTATCCTTGCTCTGAATGATTAAGATCACTGTTGTAGGATATCATTATACTTTTTTCCTTGCCCTGAATGTATAAAGTTCACTCTCGTATGATTACATTGTTCTTTTACCTTGTTCTAAATATATCAAGTTGACTGTTGTATTATAAATTATACTTTTTTCCGTGCAAGTAGTTGCCAGCATTTGGTTTGTTTCTTAAGACCACGTGTAATTACAAGTTTAACCAACCCTTAACTTTCTGAGAGAGAGAGAGAGAGAGAGAGAGAGAGAGAGAGAGAGAGAGAGAGAGAGAGAGAGAGAGAGAGAGAGAGAGAGAGAGAGAGAGAGAGAGAGAGAGAGAAAAACAACCCGTTGAGGCTACTTTTTGTGGGACTATTAGTAAGCACACTCATTTAGGTCTAAAAGCCAAAGTTTTGAATGATCAGGTTCTAGTTCATGCCAGTCTGAGCTCTCCGATCATTAAACGATGATTACATTGTTTATAATTCACATTTGAAAATCATAATCGTTTCAAGAGGAAGAAAAGAAGCTTATATTATGAAAACGCGCCGGTGATGGCACGCATTTGTACGGAAGCGTTTGTTTCCAAGGGAAAGACTCGTACACTTTTTGCCACAGTTAACATCATGGCGATGATCCTACTTTTGCAAGATATGTTGGAGCAAACACAAACAGACAGACAGACAGACAGACAGCCAGCCATACAGACAGACATGCAGGTAGACAGGCAGACAGTCAGGCAGACAGACAGACATACAAGCAGACAGACAGACAGATAGACAGACAGACATGCAGACATGTAGGTAGACAGGACAGACAGACAGACAGACAGACAGGAAGGCAGACAGGACAGACAGACAGCCAGCCAGCCATACAGACAGATATGCAGACAGACAGGCAGACAGACAGACAGGACAGACAGACAGACAGACAGACAGGCAGGTAGGCAGGTAGGCAGACAGGCAGTAAGACAGGCACCAGTCAGACGTATCTGTTTGTGGCAAAACAACCCAGGGCCGGACTACCGGGGGGTTATGGGGGTTGCGCAACCCCCCCCTAGCCTAAACATGTACCTTACTTATTTAATTTTTTTTTTATTATTGCTTATTTTATGCCGTTTCATGCAAGGAGCGACCATTTTCCTATCTCAGAATATGACCTACCCATCAGCTTCAGGGGGCTTCGCCCCCTGACCCCCACAACCAGGAGGGGGTGGGTTCTAGGGTTTCCGGACCACCCCCCCCCCCCAGCCAAAAAATAAAAATATTGAATGAGGTATGCATTTCTTTATTTTACATTGAGTTTCAATTTTTGGGGTATTAATCAGTGACAAAATCTGCTGCCTGAAACTGGTAATGATCATCCTCAGAATGCACCAGATTGCACCATTTTGCATCCTTTTTTTCAAAATTTTCCGGGGGGGCATGCCCCCGGACCCCCCTAGCAAGCTAGGCGCTTCGCGCCGTCGGCTCGGCGCTTCGCGCCTTCACACCCATATCTTCACAATATACTTTTGAAAAAAACCAGTCATAAAATGAACTGATCCGCCCCTGCCGCCAGAGGGGACATCCCCCTGGGCCACAACAACCCCCCCCCCCCTCCTCTTCGCCTAGTCCGGCTCTGCAACCGTACTATTTTGAAGATAGTGTCTCGTTTACTCAGGCGGATCGGAACTCTCCGGTCATTTCACATCAAGAAAAACAAAAATTCACATTGCCCGCGGCTTGTTTCGTGCAATTTGGCATGTATTGAAAATCATGATAGTTTCCGAACGGATAATAGAAGTTCGTGAAAGCAGGATGTGTGAGGTGTACATTCATATAGAAGCTTTTGTTCCAACAGGAAGACATGTTCACATTTGGCACAGTTCAATTCCTGACGACCTTCCGTTAGCAAAACATGTTACAGTAAACACAGACAGACAGACAGACAGACAGACAGCTGACAGTTTGTGGCCGAAGAAACAAATTGATTGAAAATAGTGTTTGGTTAAACTGAGACTAATTGGAACTTCTTCTTCTTCTTCGTACGACGGTTGTGTCAGACTCGGAATCTGGAGGATGCCATGAACATGGACGTTCTTTCCAGGTCCTCCAGTGCTCCCCACATTTTGGTCCTCAGATCTGTTTGGTCAGGCCATGTCTGGATCCGCAGTTGGTCGAGGAGGGGACATGCTTGGAGACAAATCACACGGCTCGCCTCTTGATGAAAATTGATATTTTGAAATACATTGTATAACAGTTTCATTGGAATAGAAATAGACAACGAAAACGTGCTTGTTGCAGCATACATTTCTACAGGAGTATTTGTGACCCTCCACCACGAAATGAGTCACATGTCACCTTTGCATGATTTTCATATTTTTTACATTTTCCTAAAGAGTTTTTTATGCTCTATCTAGTGGTGAAAACCGTTTTAGAAAAGAACGAAAACTGGTTGAGTTATAAGCCTGTGACTAAGGTGACCCTCACACTGTTACCATGCACTCCCCGGACTTATATTAAACCTAGCGCAGAACCGCGCGAGGTGACATGCGACTCATTTCGTGGTGGAGGGTCACATTTGTTTTTGTATTTTAGTAAGACCGCGTTTTCCCTACTTTCGAACGACATGTTACAGTGGACAAACAGACAGACCAACCGACAGGAAGACAGGCATGTATGTTTCTGACCGAAGAGAACCGACCATTAGAAATTATTGTTTCGGATCTCTCCGGTTGTTCAACTGCAGGTGAAGGCCGAAGAAATCGCGTAGCCTCTTCATGAAAATTGACATTTAAAAAAAAATAAAAATTATGAGTTTCAAAATTGTGAGCAACAAACAGCACGTTTTCACAATTTTTACGGAAGTTTCCGATTGTACCTACAGGAAGACACTTGCGCCTTTTGGCACAACGACATTCAACAGTACATTGCATTGACTTGCATGGCGCTTTCGGTACATGCAGACCGAACGTGTATTACTTCCGGACTCACAGATGCGGAGCGTTACCCGCGTTTTGATTGGTCAGATGTTTAATTGTCACTTTGTCGTCTGCGTACTCCACAGCAAGATCCGAGTTTAACCACCTGACACGAAGGGATGATTAATAATGTGATCGTGATCGTGGAGAGGAAGGAATGTCAGTGGGTGGATCACAAGCATAAAAGATGATGATGTAGACCTGTTTGAATCTTGTTTCGGAGATAAGACAGGAGAGCTCGGGTTGTGCTGTTAACAATATTACTACTAAGTAAGTATAAATGCCAGTTTCACGATTTTGTGTGTGTGTTTACAACGTTCAATAGAACTGGGAAATAGTACCAATAAGTGAAAAAGAAAATAGTACTTTTGAAAGTTGAGTGAAGGAAAAATTAACTAACAGCAATACAAAGTATGAATTACTTTTTTTTAAAGGAAGATCTCTCATTAATTTAAGCCTGTTACCTTTGGTTTGCCTAAATTGTGTGTGTGCGTGTGCACCTTTTTATGTGAAAAGCTGAACGTTTCATTGTGCGTTCCTTTGTTAGTGTTTAAAAAAAATGTGTCTGATGGCTGTCTGATCGATACGTCAGATTTTTCTTGTTTGGATTGTTTGTGATTTAAAAGAACATTTTCCTTTTTTTCTTCTTTTTTCATCGGTTTTGTTGTGTACTTTCCTTTGTATTCTTATTTTTTTCTGTTGATTTTTGTACGTTAACTTGTTTGTCTGCTTCGTTCTCTTGCTCTGTCAATTTCTTCTTGTTCGTTTTTGCCCATTCACTTGTTTTTTTTCCTACGTTGCTTATTTTTTTTATTTCCTTTTTTTGTTTTGTTTGTAGGCACTTTTCGTTTAATCAGTCTTTTGTTTTTCTCTCCGTTTGTTGTTCTTTTGTATGATGCAGACACATGCTCACTGTTTCTGTACCTTTTTTAAATATCGGTTTAAAGTCTTGACAAGACAAGACAATGGCTAATCTTATCAGGCTACTGGCCTTTTTGAAGGTGGGGGGTGGGGGGTGGGGGGAGGGGCAATATTAAATGACAACGTTACTTGGTAAATAAGTAGAGCTTGAAAAAAAGCTTGACATGTTACGTGAGGTACTCAGCACCAGATACTATAGTTCTTCTTCTTCTTCAGCGTTCCAGAATTGTCTGGTTACGTGTGAGCTCGTTTTGCCCATTTGGGTTCCCCACACTATACTCTGAGAGCATAGTCAGCTTCACTCCGCTTTCGTTGAGTAGGCATGCTGGGTATTTTCGTGTTTCCATAACCCACCGAACTCTGACATGGATTACAGGATCTTTTCCGTGCGCACTTGGTCTTGTGCTTGCGTGTACACACGAAGGGGGTTAAGTCACTAGCAGGTCTGCACATAAGTTGACCTGGGAGATCGGAAAAATCTCCACTCTTAACCCACCAGGCGGCAGCGACCGGGATTCGAACTCACGACCTCCCGATTAGGAGGCCGACGTCTTACCACGACGCCACTGCGCCCGTCGGGTACCATTCACATACTCTTGTTGGTATCTTGATGTGTGCTCATTAGCAGCATCCTGACAGTGTCAACAGCCTTTGACACAGTCATACGCGGCAAACTTGCAGCTCATTTTTTTGGGCTTAAATTCAGAACAGATTTTAAAGCTTGACGAAACAATTAAACCAATAAAGAAAAAACTGAAAACAAGAGAGAATGTCAAAAAAGGATGAAAGGCTGTGCCAGTGCACATCAAACATGAGAAGAACGCTGACAGGCAAGTCGCTGCCCATTTCTCAGTGTCGTTTTTTTTCTTGGCAATTTATATTTAAACAAGATTTTAACAACTGCATGTATCACGCGAAAAAGTCCAAATTAGTAAGACGACCACAAAGCACAAACCTCTTGTAACTGGGGCTGAAGAGTACGCTCCCTGGTTATTGTTGTGTTCGATTGACTATCTGTAGCCTACTACTCCCACTATTTCTATTCGCTAGATCTGTGCGCACTGAAACTTCAGAATTTTTCTTTTTACAATACAACAACGATGACAGTATCAACAGTTTGTCTCTTCATAGTTCTATTTTTTTCTTCCTACAAAACGTAACTTATTTTTCTTCACAACTTTTCTTTTTTCGTTTCTGACACAGAGAAACACCCTTCGACTCAGTACAATTATAATCCCCTTACCTAAAAAGGCATCGGTGCGTTTGTTCACAGTAATCGTTAACACGATTTTAGCGACTACCATGCATGACCTAAAATTGTTCCGTTTTTAGAAACTTCGCTAATTGTTGTTTGAAAAGATTTGTATCTTCAGGAAGTCTGTACATTTACTACTGTATTAAGACTAGCCTACTTCCTTTACGGGACCTTATTTTTTCAGATGTTTTTAAGTCCTAAAATGAAGGTTTCGTTGAAAGACAAGTAGCCTTACCCTTCTTTTGAGGTTTCTTTCCCCAAAACATGTAAAAGAGTCAATCAATCAATCAATATGAGGCTTATATCGCGCGTATTCCGTGGGTACAGCTATAAGCGCAGGGATTTATTTTATTTTATTTTTATTTTTTATGCAATTTATATCGCGCACATATTCAAGGCGCAGGGATTTATTTATGCCGTGTGAGATGGAATTTTTTTACACAATACATCACGCATTCACATCGGCCAGCAGATCGCAGCCATTTCGGCACATATCCTACTTTTCACGGCCTATTATTCCAAGTCACACGGGTATTTTGGTGGACATTTTTATCTATGCCAATACAATTTTGCCAGGAAAGACCCTTTTGTCAATCGTGGGATCTTTAACGTGCACACCCTAATGTAGTGTACACGAAGGGACCTCGGTTTTTCGTCTCATCCGAAAGACTAGCACTTGAACCCACCACCTAGGTTAGGAAAGGGGGGAGAAAATTGCTAACGCCCTGACCCAGGGTCGAACTCGCAACCTCTCGCTTCCGAGCGCAAGTGCGTTACCACTCGGCCACCCAGTCTCCACTACACAAATACAGTCATGTTTGTGTTCCAATTGTTTCTTTCCAGGACGTAGCGTTGTTCCTCATTCTCTACTCGTATATCCGGGAAGTCCCGAATTCTTTCTCCATGATTTTGTTTTACGACCATTTTTGTGTGTTACGGGAACGTCATGCTTTTCTATTGCGCAAAACCCTCTGACGGCTTAGTTTTGTCCGGAGAAAGAAAGACATAAAGGAAAAACAGAAAATAAAACCACACCCACAGTTGATCTACCCAACTCTCTTTTAAAAAGCTGTTTCCTTGTATTATTTTGAACAGTGTTTTCGTTTGCCTGTTCGTGTACTTCTCCCCCCCCCCCCCCTCTCTCTCTCTCTCTCTCTCTCTCTCTCTCTCTCTCTCTCTCTCTCTCTCTCTCTCTCTCTCTCAGAAGGCTTCTGAAACCATCTGCGTCTGCCAGTATTGGCGTTAACCGGCAATAACCGGTATGTTGAAATGAAAAAAATACCGGAACAAAAATGGCTTCCGGTATGACGTACCGGTTGATTTTTGAAATACCGAGTTTTTTCGCTGGTAAAATAACAAAACCAGTACTCTGAGTTGGACTTTTACTGGTTCCAATGACCAACCTACCGTTTTTTTTCTGTTTGCATCATAAAAGTTTGCGTACCGGTTTGAAAGATTACTAGCGCCATCACTGGTCTCTCTCTCTCTCTCTCTCTCTCTCTCTCTCTCTCTCTCTCTCTCTCTCTCTCTCTCTCTCTCTCTCTCTCTCTCTCTCTCTCTCTCTCTCTATCTCTCTGTGTGTGTGCGTACGTGGGGGCGTGCGATCGTGGTCTTCTTTTGTATGTCAATTCTCAAACCTTTTAGAGACGACTTCTATCTATAGCTTATAGATCGGTTCAAGCCTTGTTGTTTTAGGGCGTTTTCTTCCATCTGCAGTGAGTGAAGAAACGAATGATCCTGTTTCTAAACCTCATCGGCTTCGTGTTTGTAAATGTGGGAATTACGCCAAAGTTGTTCCGTGGGCAGTATGAAGCACATGTGACCTACTAAGATAACTTGAGTCTCGTGATTTTATCAACATATCAGTACCCACTTTATGTGTCAAGGTAATAATTATGTAGTCCATTGTATTTTATTATTTGCTGTCTGACTAAGATACGTAATTAGAGTCACATGATTTAATTAACATATAACTCTCGATTTGACGTTTCAAGATTATACTTCGATTACAGTTTATTCTATGTTTTGTGTGAGTTTGTGTCGAACAGTTATATTGCCACGAACCGATCTGCGTGGCCAGATAATCCGGAAATACCTGCAGTGCTCGATGAGCGGAAACACTTTGATCTATCAGATTGTACTGATACGAACAAGTCATGAAAAAAGCAAACGGAAAAAATCTATGTCTACCCCTTGCCCGTATAAAATATGGTTCAATGTTTCCTTAGGGTTTATTGTATCCAGGAAGTGTGTTAGCATAACCCTTTCTTCTTCCTTTGTGGTTAGTACTGTTACGGGAACAGTCTGTCGTAGGGCCAGCGTGAGTAAATAGTGATATTGAGTCGTATTTTTAAGCAGGGACAGTTAGGCAGAGAAGACTAAGACTAAGAGAACTTGGTTGTCCGGTTTTTAAAAAACATATTCCAGATAAAAGACAGAGAAAAGGTGAGAGGTGCAGTTATGTGATTTGGATAAACAGATTGCGATTGTGATCCCTGCTACCTTTTGGGTTTGTAAAATTTCTCTCTATTTCACTTGGGCCTAAAAAAAAAAAAAATAGGTGTGGTTACGGTAACCCGACCTACCCTATTTTTAGGGGCCGACCCTATAACTTTTTATTACATTTGTCAAAAAACACACACAAAAAACGAGTGCAGAAAACGCAATGAAAGCGAAAGCGCTCGAGTCGCACACTTATTTTCCTGTCAAGTAGGTTTTATTTGTACACATTAGAAAAAAAAGTTAAAAAAAAATAAAAATTGATTGCCTACCTTCCTACCCTATTTTTTTTGGCTATGTTACCGTAACCACACCTTTTTTTTTTTTTGCCTTGTGTGGACAGAAAGACCAAGAGACGAAAACTCAGTGATAGACTGACCGACAGAACAGCAGATTTAATGGTAGACTGTAAAACAGCCCCACGGACAAGATGACCAAGTAGTCGTATGGTAAACAGGACCGATAGACAGTAAAGCAGACAAGATGACCAAGTAGTCGTATGGTAAACAGGACCGATAGACAGTAAAGCAGACAAGATGAACGGACGGAGAGACAGGCGGGACAGCAAAACCAAACACACGAGTAAACAAGGGTATTGTGCTTCATCTATCATGCTGACATAATCCTTATTATTTTTTTCTTCAGATCGTTGACCCGCAGGGCGTCTTCCTTGCGTCACGATGACTACCCAACAGCACCTCGCCCTCCTGATCGACCTTCATCCTCCCTCCAGCTCTTCTTCCTCTAGCCCCTCCCCGTTCTCCACCAGCACCGACAACCACATCCACCTCTTCAAAAACAAGATCAACGACCTTCTTGTCAAAGATCACCAAGCCTCCTTCATCAAGGTATACGTTCTGACCTCATCAGAGCACTTCACACGTTTCGATCTGAACGAGGTCGTTCCCAGCGATGAACGAGTTGAGGCAGCTGTCTTCAGAGCCGATGACAAGATTGCCAGTTTCTACGAGGCCAAACAGAAGCTGGACGACATGGAGATCAGGGAGATCAAACTAATCTGTGATGACACCAACAGACCTTTCTGGGACGACATCTGCAAACTGTTGTTCACTCCCGTTCACAAGTGGAGCGTTGTGGCTGCTGCTGGTTCCACTGGGGACGGAGAAGGATCATTTCTGACGAACCTGTCAGGACAAATTCGGAACGGCTCAAACGGAACTGCAGACAATACGACGCATGGATATAGTCAACAGTCTACCTCTTCGAAGAACCAGAAAACCGCTCATCCCCCTTCTGGCACTACAAAGGCTCAGGTTCAACGGTTTCTTCACACACTGCCGTCGCTATTGGGTGCTCCTGAGGTGAACAGGTCGAATATCCTGCCTGAGCTTGGGTCGGGCTTTGTGCACGGGTACAGCACGCGAAGGGGTGGAGTGACGACGGTACCCACCCTGTGTTCCATGAACATGGTCTACACCGACCTGAAGCCTGACTCTCGACTCGTTATTGACGAAAACAGAAGACGCCTTGCCTCGGTGGGTCTACCGTTTTATGTTACTGTCCCTTTTCTTATTTTACTATTATCAGTTAGACAGACCGATATGTTTACATATTAATCGACTGATTGATGCCTTTGTGTCTGTAACCATGTTCTGTTTGTTGTGCTTTGCGGTGTAGAAATAAGCTGAGCTTACTTGCTTTGCCTGACATCATACAGCCCAAACAAGCTAATTAACTTTGGCTGATAAACTGAATGCTGACAAATACGATTGGTGCTCTTTGTCGTGAAATCGTTGACCTATGAAGCTTGAGGGACCCTTGCTTTTGCTTTTGATAGAGTGTTTGAACTGTTGTAAGAAATCTGTGTTCTTTTTCCATAGCTCCTGAATTAGCCATAATGTAAGTAAAACGGGTGCCAAGCTTTACAAGGATGTAGGTCTCAACATTCATACTTCTCGTTCTTAACTTTCCACGTTTATCTCATGAATTAACGCCCCAAGAAAGCATGTCTTAAAACCCCTTGTGCTCACGCTACTCGCTATATTGTTACAGGTTGGAGGGTTCGACTACCACAACTTCCACATCACCAGAGTGGAGCACGGACACAGAGTGTGGGTGGTGGGGGAGGACCAGCCCCTCAAGTTTGACGCCCTCGTCACCAACCGCCGTGACGTCACCATCGCTGCCGCCGGCGCCGACTGCATCCCGCTGCTCTTCGCCGACCCTGTTGCCATGGTGATCGGGGCTGCCCATGCCGGGTGGAAGGGAACTGTTGAACGGGTGGCGGCGTGCGTGGTGAACACCATGAAGGAGAAGTTCGGGAGCAGACCAGAAGACATCCGGGTGGCGATGGGCCCTGGGGTGAAACCGGGGTGTTTTGTCGTGCCAGTAGAGGACGTGACACTGTTCACTGATATCCACCCGTCATGCGTTTTGGAGACTGCTGACACAGAGTCTCACAAGATCGACGGAATCTTCCAGCAGAGCGTGAGAATAGGACGAGGTGAGGGAAGCGTCCATGAGGCAGTACAACACACGTCAGCCACGGGGGATCAGCGGAAGTGTGAGAAGGTTGAAAGGAACGAAGCTAATGCACGCGAAGAACAGAAAGGCGGGAACACCTTGGATACTAATACAACATTAACGAAATCTCCGCAAGCTGTTTCAGTATCCACTTCCAGCGAGGGTGTAGATTCCGTGTTGAAGAACTGCAGCACCGTCACTTCTGCCCCTGGTGGGACCGCCGAGACTTCTCAGTCGGATTTTCACGTAAAACTGATCCCAACAGAACAGCTCATGCCGAGGAAACCGCGCAGCCCTAAAGACCCCAAGCGACAGTGGGTCTTTGTTGACCTGCAACTGACCAACTATCACGTGCTGCTTCAGGCGGGGGTGAAGGCCGAACACATCGACATGAGCACCTCTCACTGTACCAGGTGTAACACTGACTTGTACTTTTCCAACGAAAGGGATGGCTTTCCCTTTGGGAACCAAATCGGCTTTTTCTATATGCCTTCTTCTGTTCAGTAACAGAATGATCACAGGATATAGGGAAGAGAAGGGGAGTGGGGTGTGTGTGTGTGTGTGTGTGTGGGAGGGGGGGATGACGTGTCGTAAGAATAATTTGATGGGCATTGTGTGATTTCAATATTTTTATAGTGTTCTATTTAAATAATGTGTTCTAACCAGATGAAAACAGCTCACATCATTTACTGGACCTATTTACACTAATAATTATACGTTTTAAAATAAAACAAAACCAACAATCGTTACATTCCTCATACGTCGTTGATGAAAAAGTACCCATCGTTCTATGAGACTATGTAAATGTCTATAATTCAGTCACTTTTTGTGTCACTTCCGTAAAATGTCATGACTTTGTCACTAAGGCATTGTTGCACGTGCGTACTATAAATTGCATGATTTTGTTCACAAACAACAACAGTAAAAATGAAGTTAAATTTTTAAGCGGTAGAATGCTAAAGAAAAATCCTTCATATGATGTAATATCCAGGTTTTGATTCCATATCATAGCATTATAATTATGTCGCAGAAATTGAAGCTGTTTTATTTAAAATTCAGTCAACCTTCCATAACAAAGATTTAGAAAGCTCTGACGCGCAGGTTTTGATTCCATTTCATAGCATTGTAACCGGCTGTCGCAGTAATTGAAGCGAACTTTTATTTAGAATTCAGACAACCTTCTATAACAAAGAAAGCTCAGACACTCAGGGTCATTTTGGTCAGTACTTCAACTTTAATCCCTTTTGTTTTTGAGTGTTTTGTGTGTACTTCATGTC